>NW_025725911.1:0-310153 GCF_021461395.2 Schistocerca americana | reverse complement strand
ATGCAGTCATCGGCTGCAAGTGCAAACATTGCCCAGATTAAGTTTTATAATGCTCGATCGTGTCAATTAGGTTAAAAAATGCAAGTAGGAAGTGTCTGAAGTACGTCAGAACACTGCTAAGTGTATTTACGAGTCCCATTCTCCTGTCTGGTTCCATGGTGTAACGGTTAGCACTCTGGACTCTGAATCCAGCGATCCGAGTTCGAATCTCGGTGGAACCTTCGTTTAGTCTAAATTTTCTGTAATAAGCGTTTCTCGCCGAGGAAGTAGCAGCGATTAGGCTCAGGGGTGTAGTTTCTACGTTTGTATTAAAAACGAGATGTCTATGAAACGGCTGAATATTGGTGCGACTATGTGACCTATATAGCACATTAAACGAGTAATGCCTGTAAGAGCAAGCAATTTTACTATAATTCGAAGAAATATCATTATCCTACGAAGGCTAAGAATCCCATGATTATCAACTAGCTACTAGAAGCTGAGCAAATGAATTTCCTTTAAAACAGGTTTAAAACATAGGGAGGTTCTGACCGAGGTGGGCATGCTCTGGAGCCTCTTTGCTCCTGAGATTAGAAAAACAGTCCTCTGGGCCGGATTTGAACCAGCGACCTATGGATAACTGTGAATCCTCCACTACAGTCCACCGCTCTACCAACTGAGCTACCAGAGGCTCTGCATACTTTCTTATTCGTACTGATTGCTTTACGTCCGTCCCTGTCTTTCGTTTCCACACACTGCTACTCAGCGCTGCCATATAGACGCACAGGAAATGCAGTCATCGGCTGCAAGTGCAAACATTGCCCAGATTAAGTTTTATAATGCTCGATCGTGTCAATTAGGTTAAAAAATGCAAGTAGGAAGTGTCTGAAGTACGTCAGAACACTGCTAAGTGTATTTACGAGTCCCATTCTCCTGTCTGGTTCCATGGTGTAACGGTTAGCACTCTGGACTCTGAATCCAGCGATCCGAGTTCGAATCTCGGTGGAACCTTCGTTTAGTCTAAATTTTCTGTAATAAGCGTTTCTCGCCGAGGAAGTAGCAGCGATAGGCTCAGGGGTGTAGTTTCTACGTTTGTATTAAAAACGAGATGTCTATGAAACGGCTGAATATTGGTGCGACTATGTGACCTATATAGCACATTAAACGAGTAATGCCTGTAAGAGCAAGCAATTTTACTATAATTCGAAGAAATATCATTATCCTACGAAGGCTAAGAATCCCATGATTATCAACTAGCTACTAGAAGCTGAGCAAATGAATTTCCTTTAAAACAGGTTTAAAACATAGGGAGGTTCTGACCGAGTGGCATGCTCTGGAGCCTCTTTGCTCCTGAGATTAGAAAAACAGTCCTCTGGGCCGGATTTGAACCAGCGACCTATGGATAACTGTGAATCCTCCACTACAGTCCACCGCTCTACCAACTGAGCTACCAGAGGCTCTGCATACTTTCTTATTCGTACTGATTGCTTTACGTCCGTCCCTGTCTTTCGTTTCCACACACTGCTACTCAGCGCTGCCATATAGACGCACAGGAAATGCAGTCATCGGCTGCAAGTGCAAACATTGCCCAGATTAAGTTTTATAATGCTCGATCGTGTCAATTAGGTTAAAAAATGCAAGTAGGAAGTGTCCTGAAGTACGTCAGAACACTGCTAAGTGTATTTACGAGTCCCATTCTCCTGTCTGGTTCCATGGTGTAACGGTTAGCACTCTGGACTCTGAATCCAGCGATCCGAGTTCGAATCTCGGTGGAACCTTCGTTTAGTCTAAATTTTCTGTAATAAGCGTTTCTCGCCGAGGAAGTAGCAGCGATAGGGCTCAGGGGTGTAGTTTCTACGTTTGTATTAAAAACGAGATGTCTATGAAACGGCTGAATATTGGTGCGACTATGTGACCTATATAGCACATTAAACGAGTAATGCCTGTAAGAGCAAGCAATTTTACTATAATTCGAAGAAATATCATTATCCTACGAAGGCTAAGAATCCCATGATTATCAACTAGCTACTAGAAGCTGAGCAAATGAATTTCCTTTAAAACAGTTTAAAACATAGGGAGGTTCTGACCGAGTGGGCATGCTCTGGAGCCTCTTTGCTCCTGAGATTAGAAAAACAGTCCTCTGGGCCGGATTTGAACCAGCGACCTATGGATAACTGTGAATCCTCCACTACAGTCCACCGCTCTACCAACTGAGCTACCAGAGGCTCTGCATACTTTCTTATTCGTACTGATTGCTTTACGTCCGTCCCTGTCTTTCGTTTCCACACACTGCTACTCAGCGCTGCCATATAGACGCACAGGAAATGCAGTCATCGGCTGCAAGTGCAAACATTGCCCAGATTAAGTTTTATAATGCTCGATCGTGTCAATTAGGTTAAAAAATGCAAGTAGGAAGTGTCTGAAGTACGTCAGAACACTGCTAAGTGTATTTACGAGTCCCATTCTCCTGTCTGGTTCCATGGTTGTAACGGTTAGCACTCTGGACTCTGAATCCAGCGATCCGAGTTCGAATCTCGGTGGAACCTTCGTTTAGTCTAAATTTTCTGTAATAAGCGTTTCTCGCCGAGGAAGTAGCAGCGATAGGCTCAGGGGTGTAGTTTCTACGTTTGTATTAAAAACGAGATGTCTATGAAACGGCTGAATATTGGTGCGACTATGTGACCTATATAGCACATTAAACGAGTAATGCCTGTAAGAGCAAGCAATTTTACTATAATTCGAAGAAATATCATTATCCTACGAAGGCTAAGAATCCCATGATTATCAACTAGCTACTAGAAGCTGAGCAAATGAATTTCCTTTAAAACAGGTTTTAAAACATAGGGAGGTTCTGACCGAGTGGGCATGCTCTGGAGCCTCTTTGCTCCTGAGATTAGAAAAACAGTCCTCTGGGCCGGATTTGAACCAGCGACCTATGGATAACTGTGAATCCTCCACTACAGTCCACCGCTCTACCAACTGAGCTACCAGAGGCTCTGCATACTTTCTTATTCGTACTGATTGCTTTACGTCCGTCCCTGTCTTTCGTTTCCACACACTGCTACTCAGCGCTGCCATATAGACGCACAGGAAATGCAGTCATCGGCTGCAAGTGCAAACATTGCCCAGATTAAGTTTTATAATGCTCGATCGTGTCAATTAGGTTAAAAAATGCAAGTAGGAAGTGTCTGAAGTACGTCAGAACACTGCTAAGTGTATTTACGAGTCCCATTCTCCTGTCTGGTTCCATGGTGTAACGGTTAGCACTCTGGACTCTGAATCCAGCGATCCGAGTTCGAATCTCGGTGGAACCTTCGTTTAGTCTAAATTTTCTGTAATAAGCGTTTCTCGCCGAGGAAGTAGCAGCGATAGGCTCAGGGGTGTAGTTTCTACGTTTGTATTAAAAACGAGATGTCTATGAAACGGCTGAATATTGGTGCGACTATGTGACCTATATAGCACATTAAACGAGTAATGCCTGTAAGAGCAAGCAATTTTACTATAATTCGAAGAAATATCATTATCCTACGAAGGCTAAGAATCCCATGATTATCAACTAGCTACTAGAAGCTGAGCAAATGAATTTCCTTTAAAACAGGTTTAAAACATAGGGAGGTTCTGACCGAGTGGGCATGCTCTGGAGCCTCTTTGCTCCTGAGATTAGAAAAACAGTCCTCTGGGCCGGATTTGAACCAGCGACCTATGGATAACTGTGAATCCTCCACTACAGTCCACCGCTCTACCAACTGAGCTACCAGAGGCTCTGCATACTTTCTTATTCGTACTGATTGCTTTACGTCCGTCCCTGTCTTTCGTTTCCACACACTGCTACTCAGCGCTGCCATATAGACGCACAGGAAATGCAGTCATCGGCTGCAAGTGCAAACATTGCCCAGATTAAGTTTTATAATGCTCGATTCGTGTCAATTAGGTTAAAAAATGCAAGTAGGAAGTGTCCTGAAGTACGTCAGAACACTGCTAAGTGTATTTACGAGTCCCATTCTCCTGTCTGGTTCCATGGTGTAACGGTTAGCACTCTGGACTCTGAATCCAGCGATCCGAGTTCGAATCTCGGTGGAACCTTCGTTTAGTCTAAATTTTCTGTAATAAGCGTTTCTCGCCGAGGAAGTAGCAGCGATAGGCTCAGGGGTGTAGTTTCTACGTTGTATTAAAAACGAGATGTCTATGAAACGGCTGAATATTGGTGCGACTATGTGACCTATATAGCACATTAAACGAGTAATGCCTGTAAGAGCAAGCAATTTTACTATAATTCGAAGAAATATCATTATCCTACGAAGGCTAAGAATCCCATGATTATCAACTAGCTACTAGAAGCTGAGCAAATGAATTTCCTTTAAAACAGGTTTAAAACATAGGGAGGTTCTGACCGAGTGGGCATGCTCTGGAGCCTCTTTGCTCCTGAGATTAGAAAAACAGTCCTCTGGGCCGGATTTGAACCAGCGACCTATGGATAACTGTGAATCCTCCACTACAGTCCACCGCTCTACCAACTGAGCTACCAGAGGCTCTGCATACTTTCTTATTCGTACTGATTGCTTTACGTCCGTCCCTGTCTTTCGTTTCCACACACTGCTACTCAGCGCTGCCATATAGACGCACAGGAAATGCAGTCATCGGCTGCAAGTGCAAACATTGCCCAGATTAAGTTTTATAATGCTCGATCGTGTCAATTAGGTTAAAAAATGCAAGTAGGAAGTGTCTGAAGTACGTCAGAACACTGCTAAGTGTATTTACGAGTCCCATTCTCCTGTCTGGTTCCATGGTGTAACGGTTAGCACTCTGGACTCTGAATCCAGCGATCCGAGTTCGAATCTCGGTGGAACCTTCGTTTAGTCTAAATTTTCTGTAATAAGCGTTTCTCGCCGAGGAAGTAGCAGCGATAGGCTCAGGGGTGTAGTTTCTACGTTTGTATTAAAAACGAGATGTCTATGAAACGGCTGAATATTGGTGCGACTATGTGACCTATATAGCACATTAAACGAGTAATGCCTGTAAGAGCAAGCAATTTTACTATAATTCGAAGAAATATCATTATCCTACGAAGGCTAAGAATCCCATGATTATCAACTAGCTACTAGAAGCTGAGCAAATGAATTTCCTTTAAAACAGGTTTAAAACATAGGGAGGTTCTGACCGAGTGGGCATGCTCTGGAGCCTCTTTGCTCCTGAGATTAGAAAAACAGTCCTCTGGGCCGGATTTGAACCAGCGACCTATGGATAACTGTGAATCCTCCACTACAGTCCACCGCTCTACCAACTGAGCTACCAGAGGCTCTGCATACTTTCTTATTCGTACTGATTGCTTTACGTCCGTCCCTGTCTTTCGTTTCCACACACTGCTACTCAGCGCTGCCATATAGACGCACAGGAAATGCAGTCATCGGCTGCAAGTGCAAACATTGCCCAGATTAAGTTTTATAATGCTCGATCGTGTCAATTAGGTTAAAAAATGCAAGTAGGAAGTGTCTGAAGTACGTCAGAACACTGCTAAGTGTATTTACGAGTCCCATTCTCCTGTCTGGTTCCATGGTGTAACGGTTAGCACTCTGGACTCTGAATCCAGCGATCCGAGTTCGAATCTCGGTGGAACCTTCGTTTAGTCTAAATTTTCTGTAATAAGCGTTTCTCGCCGAGGAAGTAGCAGCGATAGGCTCAGGGGTGTAGTTTCTACGTTTGTATTAAAAACGAGATGTCTATGAAACGGCTGAATATTGGTGCGACTATGTGACCTATATAGCACATTAAACGAGTAATGCCTGTAAGAGCAAGCAATTTTACTATAATTCGAAGAAATATCATTATCCTACGAAGGCTAAGAATCCCATGATTATCAACTAGCTACTAGAAGCTGAGCAAATGAATTTCCTTTAAAACAGGTTTAAAACATAGGGAGGTTCTGACCGAGTGGGCATGCTCTGGAGCCTCTTTGCTCCTGAGATTAGAAAAACAGTCCTCTGGGCCGGATTTGAACCAGCGACCTATGGATAACTGTGAATCCTCCACTACAGTCCACCGCTCTACCAACTGAGCTACCAGAGGCTCTGCATACTTTCTTATTCGTACTGATTGCTTTACGTCCGTCCCTGTCTTTCGTTTCCACACACTGCTACTCAGCGCTGCCATATAGACGCACAGGAAATGCAGTCATCGGCTGCAAGTGCAAACATTGCCCAGATTAAGTTTTATAATGCTCGATCGTGTCAATTAGGTTAAAAAATGCAAGTAGGAAGTGTCTGAAGTACGTCAGAACACTGCTAAGTGTATTTACGAGTCCCATTCTCCTGTCTGGTTCCATGGTGTAACGGTTAGCACTCTGGACTCTGAATCCAGCGATCCGAGTTCGAATCTCGGTGGAACCTTCGTTTAGTCTAAATTTTCTGTAATAAGCGTTTCTCGCCGAGGAAGTAGCAGCGATAGGCTCAGGGGTGTAGTTTCTACGTTTGTATTAAAAACGAGATGTCTATGAAACGGCTGAATATTGGTGCGACTATGTGACCTATATAGCACATTAAACGAGTAATGCCTGTAAGAGCAAGCAATTTTACTATAATTCGAAGAAATATCATTATCCTACGAAGGCTAAGAATCCCATGATTATCAACTAGCTACTAGAAGCTGAGCAAATGAATTTCCTTTAAAACAGGTTTAAAACATAGGGAGGTTCTGACCGAGTGGGCATGCTCTGGAGCCTCTTTGCTCCTGAGATTAGAAAAACAGTCCTCTGGGCCGGATTTGAACCAGCGACCTATGGATAACTGTGAATCCTCCACTACAGTCCACCGCTCTACCAACTGAGCTACCAGAGGCTCTGCATACTTTCTTATTCGTACTGATTGCTTTACGTCCGTCCCTGTCTTTCGTTTCCACACACTGCTACTCAGCGCTGCCATATAGACGCACAGGAAATGCAGTCATCGGCTGCAAGTGCAAACATTGCCCAGATTAAGTTTTATAATGCTCGATCGTGTCAATTAGGTTAAAAAATGCAAGTAGGAAGTGTCTGAAGTACGTCAGAACACTGCTAAGTGTATTTACGAGTCCCATTCTCCTGTCTGGTTCCATGGTGTAACGGTTAGCACTCTGGACTCTGAATCCAGCGATCCGAGTTCGAATCTCGGTGGAACCTTCGTTTAGTCTAAATTTTCTGTAATAAGCGTTTCTCGCCGAGGAAGTAGCAGCGATAGGCTCAGGGGTGTAGTTTCTACGTTTGTATTAAAAACGAGATGTCTATGAAACGGCTGAATATTGGTGCGACTATGTGACCTATATAGCACATTAAACGAGTAATGCCTGTAAGAGCAAGCAATTTTACTATAATTCGAAGAAATATCATTATCCTACGAAGGCTAAGAATCCCATGATTATCAACTAGCTACTAGAAGCTGAGCAAATGAATTTCCTTTAAAACAGGTTTAAAACATAGGGAGGTTCTGACCGAGTGGGCATGCTCTGGAGCCTCTTTGCTCCTGAGATTAGAAAAACAGTCCTCTGGGCCGGATTTGAACCAGCGACCTATGGATAACTGTGAATCCTCCACTACAGTCCACCGCTCTACCAACTGAGCTACCAGAGGCTCTGCATACTTTCTTATTCGTACTGATTGCTTTACGTCCGTCCCTGTCTTTCGTTTCCACACACTGCTACTCAGCGCTGCCATATAGACGCACAGGAAATGCAGTCATCGGCTGCAAGTGCAAACATTGCCCAGATTAAGTTTTATAATGCTCGATCGTGTCAATTAGGTTAAAAAATGCAAGTAGGAAGTGTCTGAAGTACGTCAGAACACTGCTAAGTGTATTTACGAGTCCCATTCTCCTGTCTGGTTCCATGGTGTAACGGTTAGCACTCTGGACTCTGAATCCAGCGATCCGAGTTCGAATCTCGGTGGAACCTTCGTTTAGTCTAAATTTTCTGTAATAAGCGTTTCTCGCCGAGGAAGTAGCAGCGATAGGCTCAGGGGTGTAGTTTCTACGTTTGTATTAAAAACGAGATGTCTATGAAACGGCTGAATATTGGTGCGACTATGTGACCTATATAGCACATTAAACGAGTAATGCCTGTAAGAGCAAGCAATTTTACTATAATTCGAAGAAATATCATTATCCTACGAAGGCTAAGAATCCCATGATTATCAACTAGCTACTAGAAGCTGAGCAAATGAATTTCCTTTAAAACAGGTTTAAAACATAGGGAGGTTCTGACCGAGTGGGCATGCTCTGGAGCCTCTTTGCTCCTGAGATTAGAAAAACAGTCCTCTGGGCCGGATTTGAACCAGCGACCTATGGATAACTGTGAATCCTCCACTACAGTCCACCGCTCTACCAACTGAGCTACCAGAGGCTCTGCATACTTTCTTATTCGTACTGATTGCTTTACGTCCGTCCCTGTCTTTCGTTTCCACACACTGCTACTCAGCGCTGCCATATAGACGCACAGGAAATGCAGTCATCGGCTGCAAGTGCAAACATTGCCCAGATTAAGTTTTATAATGCTCGATCGTGTCAATTAGGTTAAAAAATGCAAGTAGGAAGTGTCTGAAGTACGTCAGAACACTGCTAAGTGTATTTACGAGTCCCATTCTCCTGTCTGGTTCCATGGTGTAACGGTTAGCACTCTGGACTCTGAATCCAGCGATCCGAGTTCGAATCTCGGTGGAACCTTCGTTTAGTCTAAATTTTCTGTAATAAGCGTTTCTCGCCGAGGAAGTAGCAGCGATAGGCTCAGGGGTGTAGTTTCTACGTTTGTATTAAAAACGAGATGTCTATGAAACGGCTGAATATTGGTGCGACTATGTGACCTATATAGCACATTAAACGAGTAATGCCTGTAAGAGCAAGCAATTTTACTATAATTCGAAGAAATATCATTATCCTACGAAGGCTAAGAATCCCATGATTATCAACTAGCTACTAGAAGCTGAGCAAATGAATTTCCTTTAAAACAGGTTTAAAACATAGGGAGGTTCTGACCGAGTGGGCATGCTCTGGAGCCTCTTTGCTCCTGAGATTAGAAAAACAGTCCTCTGGGCCGGATTTGAACCAGCGACCTATGGATAACTGTGAATCCTCCACTACAGTCCACCGCTCTACCAACTGAGCTACCAGAGGCTCTGCATACTTTCTTATTCGTACTGATTGCTTTACGTCCGTCCCTGTCTTTCGTTTCCACACACTGCTACTCAGCGCTGCCATATAGACGCACAGGAAATGCAGTCATCGGCTGCAAGTGCAAACATTGCCCAGATTAAGTTTTATAATGCTCGATCGTGTCAATTAGGTTAAAAAATGCAAGTAGGAAGTGTCTGAAGTACGTCAGAACACTGCTAAGTGTATTTACGAGTCCCATTCTCCTGTCTGGTTCCATGGTGTAACGGTTAGCACTCTGGACTCTGAATCCAGCGATCCGAGTTCGAATCTCGGTGGAACCTTCGTTTAGTCTAAATTTTCTGTAATAAGCGTTTCTCGCCGAGGAAGTAGCAGCGATAGGCTCAGGGGTGTAGTTTCTACGTTTGTATTAAAAACGAGATGTCTATGAAACGGCTGAATATTGGTGCGACTATGTGACCTATATAGCACATTAAACGAGTAATGCCTGTAAGAGCAAGCAATTTTACTATAATTCGAAGAAATATCATTATCCTACGAAGGCTAAGAATCCCATGATTATCAACTAGCTACTAGAAGCTGAGCAAATGAATTTCCTTTAAAACAGGTTTAAAACATAGGGAGGTTCTGACCGAGTGGGCATGCTCTGGAGCCTCTTTGCTCCTGAGATTAGAAAAACAGTCCTCTGGGCCGGATTTGAACCAGCGACCTATGGATAACTGTGAATCCTCCACTACAGTCCACCGCTCTACCAACTGAGCTACCAGAGGCTCTGCATACTTTCTTATTCGTACTGATTGCTTTACGTCCGTCCCTGTCTTTCGTTTCCACACACTGCTACTCAGCGCTGCCATATAGACGCACAGGAAATGCAGTCATCGGCTGCAAGTGCAAACATTGCCCAGATTAAGTTTTATAATGCTCGATCGTGTCAATTAGGTTAAAAAATGCAAGTAGGAAGTGTCTGAAGTACGTCAGAACACTGCTAAGTGTATTTACGAGTCCCATTCTCCTGTCTGGTTCCATGGTGTAACGGTTAGCACTCTGGACTCTGAATCCAGCGATCCGAGTTCGAATCTCGGTGGAACCTTCGTTTAGTCTAAATTTTCTGTAATAAGCGTTTCTCGCCGAGGAAGTAGCAGCGATAGGCTCAGGGGTGTAGTTTCTACGTTTGTATTAAAAACGAGATGTCTATGAAACGGCTGAATATTGGTGCGACTATGTGACCTATATAGCACATTAAACGAGTAATGCCTGTAAGAGCAAGCAATTTTACTATAATTCGAAGAAATATCATTATCCTACGAAGGCTAAGAATCCCATGATTATCAACTAGCTACTAGAAGCTGAGCAAATGAATTTCCTTTAAAACAGGTTTAAAACATAGGGAGGTTCTGACCGAGTGGGCATGCTCTGGAGCCTCTTTGCTCCTGAGATTAGAAAAACAGTCCTCTGGGCCGGATTTGAACCAGCGACCTATGGATAACTGTGAATCCTCCACTACAGTCCACCGCTCTACCAACTGAGCTACCAGAGGCTCTGCATACTTTCTTATTCGTACTGATTGCTTTACGTCCGTCCCTGTCTTTCGTTTCCACACACTGCTACTCAGCGCTGCCATATAGACGCACAGGAAATGCAGTCATCGGCTGCAAGTGCAAACATTGCCCAGATTAAGTTTTATAATGCTCGATCGTGTCAATTAGGTTAAAAAATGCAAGTAGGAAGTGTCTGAAGTACGTCAGAACACTGCTAAGTGTATTTACGAGTCCCATTCTCCTGTCTGGTTCCATGGTGTAACGGTTAGCACTCTGGACTCTGAATCCAGCGATCCGAGTTCGAATCTCGGTGGAACCTTCGTTTAGTCTAAATTTTCTGTAATAAGCGTTTCTCGCCGAGGAAGTAGCAGCGATAGGCTCAGGGGTGTAGTTTCTACGTTTGTATTAAAAACGAGATGTCTATGAAACGGCTGAATATTGGTGCGACTATGTGACCTATATAGCACATTAAACGAGTAATGCCTGTAAGAGCAAGCAATTTTACTATAATTCGAAGAAATATCATTATCCTACGAAGGCTAAGAATCCCATGATTATCAACTAGCTACTAGAAGCTGAGCAAATGAATTTCCTTTAAAACAGGTTTAAAACATAGGGAGGTTCTGACCGAGTGGGCATGCTCTGGAGCCTCTTTGCTCCTGAGATTAGAAAAACAGTCCTCTGGGCCGGATTTGAACCAGCGACCTATGGATAACTGTGAATCCTCCACTACAGTCCACCGCTCTACCAACTGAGCTACCAGAGGCTCTGCATACTTTCTTATTCGTACTGATTGCTTTACGTCCGTCCCTGTCTTTCGTTTCCACACACTGCTACTCAGCGCTGCCATATAGACGCACAGGAAATGCAGTCATCGGCTGCAAGTGCAAACATTGCCCAGATTAAGTTTTATAATGCTCGATCGTGTCAATTAGGTTAAAAAATGCAAGTAGGAAGTGTCTGAAGTACGTCAGAACACTGCTAAGTGTATTTACGAGTCCCATTCTCCTGTCTGGTTCCATGGTGTAACGGTTAGCACTCTGGACTCTGAATCCAGCGATCCGAGTTCGAATCTCGGTGGAACCTTCGTTTAGTCTAAATTTTCTGTAATAAGCGTTTCTCGCCGAGGAAGTAGCAGCGATAGGCTCAGGGGTGTAGTTTCTACGTTTGTATTAAAAACGAGATGTCTATGAAACGGCTGAATATTGGTGCGACTATGTGACCTATATAGCACATTAAACGAGTAATGCCTGTAAGAGCAAGCAATTTTACTATAATTCGAAGAAATATCATTATCCTACGAAGGCTAAGAATCCCATGATTATCAACTAGCTACTAGAAGCTGAGCAAATGAATTTCCTTTAAAACAGGTTTAAAACATAGGGAGGTTCTGACCGAGTGGGCATGCTCTGGAGCCTCTTTGCTCCTGAGATTAGAAAAACAGTCCTCTGGGCCGGATTTGAACCAGCGACCTATGGATAACTGTGAATCCTCCACTACAGTCCACCGCTCTACCAACTGAGCTACCAGAGGCTCTGCATACTTTCTTATTCGTACTGATTGCTTTACGTCCGTCCCTGTCTTTCGTTTCCACACACTGCTACTCAGCGCTGCCATATAGACGCACAGGAAATGCAGTCATCGGCTGCAAGTGCAAACATTGCCCAGATTAAGTTTTATAATGCTCGATCGTGTCAATTAGGTTAAAAAATGCAAGTAGGAAGTGTCTGAAGTACGTCAGAACACTGCTAAGTGTATTTACGAGTCCCATTCTCCTGTCTGGTTCCATGGTGTAACGGTTAGCACTCTGGACTCTGAATCCAGCGATCCGAGTTCGAATCTCGGTGGAACCTTCGTTTAGTCTAAATTTTCTGTAATAAGCGTTTCTCGCCGAGGAAGTAGCAGCGATAGGCTCAGGGGTGTAGTTTCTACGTTTGTATTAAAAACGAGATGTCTATGAAACGGCTGAATATTGGTGCGACTATGTGACCTATATAGCACATTAAACGAGTAATGCCTGTAAGAGCAAGCAATTTTACTATAATTCGAAGAAATATCATTATCCTACGAAGGCTAAGAATCCCATGATTATCAACTAGCTACTAGAAGCTGAGCAAATGAATTTCCTTTAAAACAGGTTTAAAACATAGGGAGGTTCTGACCGAGTGGGCATGCTCTGGAGCCTCTTTGCTCCTGAGATTAGAAAAACAGTCCTCTGGGCCGGATTTGAACCAGCGACCTATGGATAACTGTGAATCCTCCACTACAGTCCACCGCTCTACCAACTGAGCTACCAGAGGCTCTGCATACTTTCTTATTCGTACTGATTGCTTTACGTCCGTCCCTGTCTTTCGTTTCCACACACTGCTACTCAGCGCTGCCATATAGACGCACAGGAAATGCAGTCATCGGCTGCAAGTGCAAACATTGCCCAGATTAAGTTTTATAATGCTCGATCGTGTCAATTAGGTTAAAAAATGCAAGTAGGAAGTGTCTGAAGTACGTCAGAACACTGCTAAGTGTATTTACGAGTCCCATTCTCCTGTCTGGTTCCATGGTGTAACGGTTAGCACTCTGGACTCTGAATCCAGCGATCCGAGTTCGAATCTCGGTGGAACCTTCGTTTAGTCTAAATTTTCTGTAATAAGCGTTTCTCGCCGAGGAAGTAGCAGCGATAGGCTCAGGGGTGTAGTTTCTACGTTTGTATTAAAAACGAGATGTCTATGAAACGGCTGAATATTGGTGCGACTATGTGACCTATATAGCACATTAAACGAGTAATGCCTGTAAGAGCAAGCAATTTTACTATAATTCGAAGAAATATCATTATCCTACGAAGGCTAAGAATCCCATGATTATCAACTAGCTACTAGAAGCTGAGCAAATGAATTTCCTTTAAAACAGGTTTAAAACATAGGGAGGTTCTGACCGAGTGGGCATGCTCTGGAGCCTCTTTGCTCCTGAGATTAGAAAAACAGTCCTCTGGGCCGGATTTGAACCAGCGACCTATGGATAACTGTGAATCCTCCACTACAGTCCACCGCTCTACCAACTGAGCTACCAGAGGCTCTGCATACTTTCTTATTCGTACTGATTGCTTTACGTCCGTCCCTGTCTTTCGTTTCCACACACTGCTACTCAGCGCTGCCATATAGACGCACAGGAAATGCAGTCATCGGCTGCAAGTGCAAACATTGCCCAGATTAAGTTTTATAATGCTCGATCGTGTCAATTAGGTTAAAAAATGCAAGTAGGAAGTGTCTGAAGTACGTCAGAACACTGCTAAGTGTATTTACGAGTCCCATTCTCCTGTCTGGTTCCATGGTGTAACGGTTAGCACTCTGGACTCTGAATCCAGCGATCCGAGTTCGAATCTCGGTGGAACCTTCGTTTAGTCTAAATTTTCTGTAATAAGCGTTTCTCGCCGAGGAAGTAGCAGCGATAGGCTCAGGGGTGTAGTTTCTACGTTTGTATTAAAAACGAGATGTCTATGAAACGGCTGAATATTGGTGCGACTATGTGACCTATATAGCACATTAAACGAGTAATGCCTGTAAGAGCAAGCAATTTTACTATAATTCGAAGAAATATCATTATCCTACGAAGGCTAAGAATCCCATGATTATCAACTAGCTACTAGAAGCTGAGCAAATGAATTTCCTTTAAAACAGGTTTAAAACATAGGGAGGTTCTGACCGAGTGGGCATGCTCTGGAGCCTCTTTGCTCCTGAGATTAGAAAAACAGTCCTCTGGGCCGGATTTGAACCAGCGACCTATGGATAACTGTGAATCCTCCACTACAGTCCACCGCTCTACCAACTGAGCTACCAGAGGCTCTGCATACTTTCTTATTCGTACTGATTGCTTTACGTCCGTCCCTGTCTTTCGTTTCCACACACTGCTACTCAGCGCTGCCATATAGACGCACAGGAAATGCAGTCATCGGCTGCAAGTGCAAACATTGCCCAGATTAAGTTTTATAATGCTCGATCGTGTCAATTAGGTTAAAAAATGCAAGTAGGAAGTGTCTGAAGTACGTCAGAACACTGCTAAGTGTATTTACGAGTCCCATTCTCCTGTCTGGTTCCATGGTGTAACGGTTAGCACTCTGGACTCTGAATCCAGCGATCCGAGTTCGAATCTCGGTGGAACCTTCGTTTAGTCTAAATTTTCTGTAATAAGCGTTTCTCGCCGAGGAAGTAGCAGCGATAGGCTCAGGGGTGTAGTTTCTACGTTTGTATTAAAAACGAGATGTCTATGAAATGGCTGAATATTGGTGCGACTATGTGACCTATATAGCACATTAAACGAGTAATGCCTGTAAGAGCAAGCAATTTTACTATAATTCGAAGAAATATCATTATCCTACGAAGGCTAAGAATCCCATGATTATCAACTAGCTACTAGAAGCTGAGCAAATGAATTTCCTTTAAAACAGGTTTAAAACATAGGGAGGTTCTGACCGAGTGGGCATGCTCTGGAGCCTCTTTGCTCCTGAGATTAGAAAAACAGTCCTCTGGGCCGGATTTGAACCAGCGACCTATGGATAACTGTGAATCCTCCACTACAGTCCACCGCTCTACCAACTTTTTTTTTTTTTTTTTTTTTTTTTTTCTTTTTTATCTTTTATATTTTTGCACCCTAAGCAGGAATCATACCCCTTTTTTTCTTTTTTTTTTTTTTTTTTTTTTTTTTTTTTTTTTGGTGTTATGTCCGGGATTTGAACCCGGGACCTCCTGCACCCGAAGAAGGAATCATACCCTTTTTTTTTTTTTTTTTTTTTTTTTTTTTTTTTTTTTTTTTTTTTTTTTTTTGGGCCTCGCTTCCCCCCACATAGCCCATCCAATCGCTCACCTTTTCTGCCTTCGTCGGCTAGCTTGTACGCTTTAAATTTATTTATTTTTTATTTTTTATTTTTATTTTTTTTTGTTTTTTTTTTTTTTTTTTTTTTTGTGTAAATGGTATAACATAAAGTAAATGAAAACAAAAGGGATGAGTGGCTTCGACTCATGAATGCCATCTCCGAGAAAAAATCCTCTGTATGTGCCGCCTCCATCGGCATTGTGGTTGTTCGTGATTTTTCGCAAATTACCTTTGGCAACCGTACCTTAGTGGCCCTCTTACGTCGGAAAACTGTAAGGTCGGCTTCTCGGGTTGCAATGTGTTCACTCCGTTGCGAGTTCGTCCTGTTTCATCGTGTGGTCTCTTCTCTTTACTGTCCTGTCTTGTCTACTCTTAGCTTTACACCCGCCAGTTCTGTGGGGGATCCATGCTCGCTTTGATTAGAAAATTTGCGTATTCCTGTTTATAATGTGGAAGTTTGCGAAGTCCATCGTGCTGTGTTTGTAAATATGTCGAAAAGTCTCCAATGCTACGTTCTGAGTTTGTAATAATATAGTAGATTGCTTGTCCTTTCAGCCAGTTTACGGCATTTCGTTTCGTGGTAGGGTAGAGGTCATCGTCCGGTAGAAGTAGACTCTTAAGGGTGATGGCTTGAGGGGACGTGCGTTGTAGAAATGCCAAGAGGTTTCTAACCGCTTTCCAGATGTCATGCGCCGTACCGCATACGAATGTGTGTTCATCAGTATCTTGCACGTTACAGGTTGCACAAAGGGAAGTATCAGCCAAATGTATCGAATGTAAGCGGGAAGTCGTGGGAAGTTTTCTATTGACCACGTAATACCACAATGCTCTCACTCCCGTTGGCAAATGTGGATGATGAACACTTCTCCTTACACGTGGCCAGACTACCTCGGGGTACTTAACTTCAATACTGTTTCGAGCGTGCGTCGTGAGCAAATATTTGTACACTGCTCGCACTGTGACTATTTGTTCCTCAGGCATTCCCAGGCGGAGGTAGCTATAGTCAAGCAAAAATTGCTTGATATGATGAAGGTCGTCTGGTATGTGATGAACATCCACAGGCGCGTCAAGATTAGCCGGCTTTATTTCGTTCAATAGAAAAGTGGTGATACTATTGGGCTAATTCTTCCATCTGCTAAATGTAGAACTGACGTACAGGGCCCGTGTCTTCGTATAGACGTCGGTGAGGTTGAGACCACCTGACGCCGACGGTAGAGTCAATGTAGAATACTTGACTTTGAAAATGTGGCCGCGGCTGACAAAGTGGCCGAAGGCAGCTAACAATCTGCTTGCCATCGGGAGGGGTAGCGGAAGTACGCGTGCCACATAGTTAACTTTAGAGACGAGATAAATGTTCACCAAGGCCACTCGTTGTATTTCGTCCAGCGACCTGAGGGTATGTTGACGTATGCTCGCGCGCACTGTATTTAGCAAATCTTTGTAATTGATTGCAATCGTGCGTCGGATGTCACGAGTAAATTTCACTCCCAAGCACTTCATGACCGTGATCACCTTGATCTGTCCAGGAATAGGGGCCTTCAATCCGCGACCGATGTTCAGGACACCGGACTTCATTACATTCAACTGAGCCCCCGCCGCCTTCCTATACTGCTCTACTATGTCCATCGCCGTCCGTATCTCAGACGTGGTTCGCACAAGAAAGGCCACATCATCCGCGTAGGCGCGGCATACAAACTTGTGACCATACATCAGGACACCCTGGAGGTGTGAGGTCAGCGCTGTTAATAGCGGCTCGATGGCGATAGCAAACAGCGCCATCGACATAGGGCAGCCCTGTCTGACCGAACTTTCAATAGTTATCGGCCCCACTGATCGCCCGTTGAGCAAAATCGTGGACTGGGAGTGGCGCAGTAGTCGTGCGATGATGGTGAGGAAACGGTGGGGGAAGTTCATTGTCTGCATGGTTTGCAATAAATACTCATGGTTCACACGGTCGAATGCTTTGTCAAAATCGAGAGCAACCAAGGCGCACGGAATGCGACAGGCGGCAGCTACCGCTATGACGTCGCGATAGTCACACAAGGTGTCGTGAATGTTGCGGCCTATACCGACACTCGTTTGTGGCGGGGCTGTAACCGTGTTCATCACCGGTTTGAGTCTCCCAGCTATAATCCTTGCAAAGATCTTATAATCACAGTTTAGAAGTGTGAGCGGGCGGTAGTGTTTTGCGGATTGCGCCAATGGTGACTTAGGAACCGGTATGATCAAGCCCTCACTGAATTGTCGCGGGATGTCTTTGTCGGGGTCCATTAATTCCTGGCATATGCACGTCAGTTTCGGTAACAACAGTCGTTTAAATGTGCGATAGAACTCCACCGGTAGGCCGTCTGGACCAGGTGACTTGTTCTCAGGGCCCGTCAGCAGTGCATCTTCTACTTCCTCTTCTGTAGGTTCAGCCAACAATTGAAGTGCTTCCGTCTGATTCACCTTGCGGGTTATACCCGACAGTAAAGCCTCCATCGCCTCGTGATCCACAGGGCCAGCGGCGTATAGCGTCGCATAATAGTGCTTCATCTCAGCTGATATCTCACGCTGCTGCAACAACAAACAGCCGTCCTCCGTCCGTAGTTCAGTGACCAGTTTCCTGCGGCGACCTGTCCGCTCCTTAAGTACGTGATAGATGGAAGGTTGCTCGCCGGCGACACCGTCACGAAGTCGCGCCCTGACTTTGCACCCGATGAGCTTTTGACGCGTCAAAGTCGTAATCGTGGCTTTTATCCGTTGTATTTCCTGGTGATTGTCTATAATCGACGCGTCCGGGCGGTATAAGTCTCGAAGGACCTGGAAATAGAACTCGACCGTCCTGGTGTACCACTCCTTCCTGTCACGGGAGTATCTCATAAAGGCCTTCCTGATCGTCGGTTTTGCACAGTTTAGCCACCATTCCAAAGCCGAGGCATATTGAGAAAACCTTCTCTCACAAGCCGCCCAAGACGCAGCGAAGAGTTCATGGCATGCCTGTTCGTCCAAATGCGATACATTCAACTTCCAGTATCCTCTTCCACGGTACGTCCCTTGGCGTTGGAGGTTGAGTGTACAAATGTACGCCGCGTGGTCAGAGAAGACGGTCGGCCATATCTCCGTCTGCAAAAGTCTTCGACTTAAATCCAGCGTGACGTAAATACGATCGAGGCGGCTGGCGGAGTGAGTCGTGATATGCGTGAATCCTGGCCTATCGCCATTGACGTGTTCCCAGGTATCAATAAAATGAAAGTCCCGTATTATAGCCGCTAGATCCGGACAAGTGTTAAAATGTGGCGTCTGGTCTTTCGGAGATAGGACGCAGTTGTAGTCGCCACCGAATATAATGTGGTCGTAATGGCCTACAAGCAATGGTGCAATAGCATCGTTAAAAAATGCCGCCCGTTGCGGTCTATTACCAGTGCCTGAAGGGGCATAGACGTTGACAATACGAGTATCGTAAATGGTGAGTGCCATACCTCTCGCCGTTGGGAGGTACTCTACGTCAGTCGCTAGTATCCCTTCCTTTGTGAGGATGGCTGTTCCAAGTTCGTGCACAGTCCCGGGATGAGTGAAGGCTATATATCCACTAATCGTGGCGAGGTCTATGTTCTTCACCTCTTGTAGTAAGACCACGTCGAGTTCGGCCGCATATAACATATCACGGAAGGTCTGTAGCTTTAGAGTGCTGCTGATACTGTTGATGTTGACAGTCCCTATCCTGTAAGCTTGTGCAGAAGTCATTCGCGGATGGAAGGAAGGAAGGCCTTTTCTGTGACTACACACACTATAGATTACTGGTCGCTGGGGCGGGGGGGAAGCCCATCCGTATCATCCCCGACCCCGCGCATGATCGCTGTCCCCACACCAACCATAGGATCGTCATTCAAGTCCCCTCCTGGCGGAACGTTTTCCACATCATCGGCCCAGTTGCCGGTCGCCCGGAGGCCAACCTCCGTTTTGTCGCCGTCAAGTGTCTGCATGGGTATGTCATGCGGGGTCACCTCCCGTGTCGCGTGCACTACCATCCGTTCGGTGGGAGGGGAAGGTGGCTCGGCCGTCGCAAGAATGTCCGCCGGAATGAGGACCTGGTGGATGCCATCGTCATGTGCTACCGGTGTTCCGCCAAGTGTGCGGGCAACCCGCTGAGCCTTTTCACGCACCTCCTTCGCCGTCTGGTCCGCGTTCGGGGGCGCAATCCGTTGTTTTTTGCGTCTGCGGGGTGAGTGCCGTGGTCGGCTCATCTCACTATCGGAAGATACGGTCTGGTCCGGTTCCTGCGGGCCCTCCGGATCCTGGAGCACGACGTTTTCAGCCGCAGCAACTGCGGCATGGCCCTCGTCATCGGGAGTTACCTGTTGCTCGGACTGGGCAGCGGATAAGTTTGTCGCCGTTATCTGGTTCGTGACTATGGGCGCATCGTTGGTCTCAGGTGGTGACGGGCGAGGAGCCGCCTCCTCTACTAGTAAGTGGTCCGGTTCCGGTCCTCTGACTGCCGCAACGTAACTTACCGGCAACGACTGCATAGTCGCAGGTCTTTCGGATTCTCCCACTGGTAACTGCGCTATCCTCCGCTGCATGCAGTCCGAGCGAACATGGCCTTCCTTACCACAACCTGAGCACGTTCGGGGTTGCCCGTCATACATGACAATGGCTCTACATCCACTGACGTATATATATGAAGGGACGTGACGCCGAAGATCAATTTTGATCTGCCGCACCCCATTGAGAACAGGGAAGGTATTGAAAGTTGTCCACTTCTCCGCTGTATTACTTAAGACCGTGCCATATGTAGTAAGAACTTGATTGATCTGCCCTGCAGGCACCTCAAACGGAAGTTCAAAGATCCTAATGGTCCTGACGCCAAGTCCCGCCATTTCAACCGTCACATCCCCCACGTTACCGTCACAATGGGTGAACTTAAATCGACCTCCCGAAGAGGCTATTACTCGTGCACAGCAGTCTGTGTTCGACATCTTCACATAGACGGTTCGGCTAACTATCGACAAATGGATCCCGATAACGTCGCCAAATTGTAACTTTACTACATCGCGCAAAAAGGCCTCTATTTCGTATGGCTTAGGTCGTGCATAATGGTCGTCGAAACTAAATTTCAGTGTGTTTGTACGGAAATGAGACTCCATCGTTACCACGTGTACATGACTAAATTCCTCGAGAAACGGCTAGTCCCACCGTGTTGACTCACCACTCGCCGCGGAGCTGGCCGGAACAGCGAGGACGTAAAGAGCGCACGTCCGCTCACCTCGCCAGCCGCGAGTAGACTGCCCAACTGAGCTACCAGAGGCTCTGCATACGTTCTTATTCGTACTGATTGCTTTACGTCCGTCCCTGTCTTTCGTTTCCACACACTGCTACTCAGCGCTGCCATATAGACGCACAGGAAATGCAGTCATCGGCTGCAAGTGCAAACATTGCCCAGATTAAGTTTTATAATGCTCGATCGTGTCAATTAGGTTAAAAAATGCAAGTAGGAAGTGTCTGAAGTACGTCAGAACACTGCTAAGTGTATTTACGAGTCCCATTCTCCTGTCTGGTTCCATGGTGTAACGGTTAGCACTCTGGACTCTGAATCCAGCGATCCGAGTTCGAATCTCGGTGGAACCTTCGTTTAGTCTAAATTTTCTGTAATAAGCGTTTCTCGCCGAGGAAGTAGCAGCGATAGGCTCAGGGGTGTAGTTTCTACGTTTGTATTAAAAACGAGATGTCTATGAAACGGCTGAATATTGGTGCGACTATGTGACCTATATAGCACATTAAACGAGTAATGCCTGTAAGAGCAAGCAATTTTACTATAATTCGAAGAAATATCATTATCCTACGAAGGCTAAGAATCCCATGATTATCAACTAGCTACTAGAAGCTGAGCAAATGAATTTCCTTTAAAACAGGTTTAAAACATAGGGAGGTTCTGACCGAGTGGGCATGCTCTGGAGCCTCTTTGCTCCTGAGATTAGAAAAACAGTCCTCTGGGCCGGATTTGAACCAGCGACCTATGGATAACTGTGAATCCTCCACTACAGTCCACCGCTCTACCAACTGAGCTACCAGAGGCTCTGCATACTTTCTTATTCGTACTGATTGCTTTACGTCCGTCCCTGTCTTTCGTTTCCACACACTGCTACTCAGCGCTGCCATATAGACGCACAGGAAATGCAGTCATCGGCTGCAAGTGCAAACATTGCCCAGATTAAGTTTTATAATGCTCGATCGTGTCAATTAGGTTAAAAAATGCAAGTAGGAAGTGTCTGAAGTACGTCAGAACACTGCTAAGTGTATTTACGAGTCCCATTCTCCTGTCTGGTTCCATGGTGTAACGGTTAGCACTCTGGACTCTGAATCCAGCGATCCGAGTTCGAATCTCGGTGGAACCTTCGTTTAGTCTAAATTTTCTGTAATAAGCGTTTCTCGCCGAGGAAGTAGCAGCGATAGGCTCAGGGGTGTAGTTTCTACGTTTGTATTAAAAACGAGATGTCTATGAAACGGCTGAATATTGGTGCGACTATGTGACCTATATAGCACATTAAACGAGTAATGCCTGTAAGAGCAAGCAATTTTACTATAATTCGAAGAAATATCATTATCCTACGAAGGCTAAGAATCCCATGATTATCAACTAGCTACTAGAAGCTGAGCAAATGAATTTCCTTTAAAACAGGTTTAAAACATAGGGAGGTTCTGACCGAGTGGGCATGCTCTGGAGCCTCTTTGCTCCTGAGATTAGAAAAACAGTCCTCTGGGCCGGATTTGAACCAGCGACCTATGGATAACTGTGAATCCTCCACTACAGTCCACCGCTCTACCAACTGAGCTACCAGAGGCTCTGCATACTTTCTTATTCGTACTGATTGCTTTACGTCCGTCCCTGTCTTTCGTTTCCACACACTGCTACTCAGCGCTGCCATATAGACGCACAGGAAATGCAGTCATCGGCTGCAAGTGCAAACATTGCCCAGATTAAGTTTTATAATGCTCGATCGTGTCAATTAGGTTAAAAAATGCAAGTAGGAAGTGTCTGAAGTACGTCAGAACACTGCTAAGTGTATTTACGAGTCCCATTCTCCTGTCTGGTTCCATGGTGTAACGGTTAGCACTCTGGACTCTGAATCCAGCGATCCGAGTTCGAATCTCGGTGGAACCTTCGTTCAGTCTAAATTTTCTGTAATAAGCGTTTCTCGCCGAGGAAGTAGCAGCGATAGGCTCAGGGGTGTAGTTTCTACGTTTGTATTAAAAACGAGATGTCTATGAAACGGCTGAATATTGGTGCGACTATGTGACCTATATAGCACATTAAACGAGTAATGCCTGTAAGAGCAAGCAATTTTACTATAATTCGAAGAAATATCATTATCCTACGAAGGCTAAGAATCCCATGATTATCAACTAGCTACTAGAAGCTGAGCAAATGAATTTCCTTTAAAACAGGTTTAAAACATAGGGAGGTTCTGACCGAGTGGGCATGCTCTGGAGCCTCTTTGCTCCTGAGATTAGAAAAACAGTCCTCTGGGCCGGATTTGAACCAGCGACCTATGGATAACTGTGAATCCTCCACTACAGTCCACCGCTCTACCAACTGAGCTACCAGAGGCTCTGCATACTTTCTTATTCGTACTGATTGCTTTACGTCCGTCCCTGTCTTTCGTTTCCACACACTGCTACTCAGCGCTGCCATATAGACGCACAGGAAATGCAGTCATCGGCTGCAAGTGCAAACATTGCCCAGATTAAGTTTTATAATGCTCGATCGTGTCAATTAGGTTAAAAAATGCAAGTAGGAAGTGTCTGAAGTACGTCAGAACACTGCTAAGTGTATTTACGAGTCCCATTCTCCTGTCTGGTTCCATGGTGTAACGGTTAGCACTCTGGACTCTGAATCCAGCGATCCGAGTTCGAATCTCGGTGGAACCTTCGTTTAGTCTAAATTTTCTGTAATAAGCGTTTCTCGCCGAGGAAGTAGCAGCGATAGGCTCAGGGGTGTAGTTTCTACGTTTGTATTAAAAACGAGATGTCTATGAAACGGCTGAATATTGGTGCGACTATGTGACCTATATAGCACATTAAACGAGTAATGCCTGTAAGAGCAAGCAATTTTACTATAATTCGAAGAAATATCATTATCCTACGAAGGCTAAGAATCCCATGATTATCAACTAGCTACTAGAAGCTGAGCAAATGAATTTCCTTTAAAACAGGTTTAAAACATAGGGAGGTTCTGACCGAGTGGGCATGCTCTGGAGCCTCTTTGCTCCTGAGATTAGAAAAACAGTCCTCTGGGCCGGATTTGAACCAGCGACCTATGGATAACTGTGAATCCTCCACTACAGTCCACCGCTCTACCAACTGAGCTACCAGAGGCTCTGCATACTTTCTTATTCGTACTGATTGCTTTACGTCCGTCCCTGTCTTTCGTTTCCACACACTGCTACTCAGCGCTGCCATATAGACGCACAGGAAATGCAGTCATCGGCTGCAAGTGCAAACATTGCCCAGATTAAGTTTTATAATGCTCGATCGTGTCAATTAGGTTAAAAAATGCAAGTAGGAAGTGTCTGAAGTACGTCAGAACACTGCTAAGTGTATTTACGAGTCCCATTCTCCTGTCTGGTTCCATGGTGTAACGGTTAGCACTCTGGACTCTGAATCCAGCGATCCGAGTTCGAATCTCGGTGGAACCTTCGTTTAGTCTAAATTTTCTGTAATAAGCGTTTCTCGCCGAGGAAGTAGCAGCGATAGGCTCAGGGGTGTAGTTTCTACGTTTGTATTAAAAACGAGATGTCTATGAAACGGCTGAATATTGGTGCGACTATGTGACCTATATAGCACATTAAACGAGTAATGCCTGTAAGAGCAAGCAATTTTACTATAATTCGAAGAAATATCATTATCCTACGAAGGCTAAGAATCCCATGATTATCAACTAGCTACTAGAAGCTGAGCAAATGAATTTCCTTTAAAACAGGTTTAAAACATAGGGAGGTTCTGACCGAGTGGGCATGCTCTGGAGCCTGTTTGCTCCTGAGATTAGAAAAACAGTCCTCTGGGCCGGATTTGAACCAGCGACCTATGGATAACTGTGAATCCTCCACTACAGTCCACCGCTCTACCAACTTTTTTTTTTTTTTTTTTTTTTTTTTTTTTTCTTTTCGGGCCTCCATCCACCCCTTCTAGCCCGTCCTCACGCTCGCCAAAAGTGCCTTCATCGGCTCGACTTCTCCGCCATTAGCAAAAATCTCCGTTGAAATAAAAAATTAATCACGAAACAAATGGATTCTCTTCAGTATCCATGTGGTTATTTGGTTTACCAATATATGTGATGTGGAAAATGAAGCAAATGAAGTCTTCTGCAGGAATGTTGGAAAACTCATCACTTTCCGAGGGAGACTGAATGTATGAAAATAAACTTGGTGATGCTGGAGTCTTCCACAGCAAGAAGGAACAACTCTTCTCTTCCTCTGACAGGAGAAGGCCAAACATAACATAAATACGTCTTCTTTTCAATAAACGAATCTTACTAATTGAATGAACAAGAAACGAATAATGTATAATTTGAATATTAGATCTACAAAATTCGACGGGGATCTCGTAGAACAGTCTCGCAGAGCTCTCGACAGGAGAGGCATCATCCCCCAAAGCGTCACCACTGTCGGGGTGGTCCGTTTCATATTCGTGGCCGTTCGATCGCCGCATTCCGAATCCTAATTGCGACTATCATAGTCGTGAAAGGGCCATCCATCAGAGTTTTCGGACTGCGACGGCGCCCTGGAGGAATATCTCTCTACGTCAACGTTCGGAGGAGAAAGAAAGCATACTTTTCTCTATATTTGGCGATTCGTTGAAGTTTCTGGTGTTGAGTTATTAGGTATAGCCAATAGTCTTCTTTATTTTTTTCTGGCGCCGATAATATATAATACACCGTCTGACCTTGAAGCCAAGTGACTGCTCGTCGTTTTGCCGGAGGGTATGGAACGGCATCAGGAGTGAGGAGTCCAGCTGGAGTAATCATTCTAGGTGCAGTACGCAGCATACTTGAGAGCTTCCGTGCAAAGAGAAGCCAGATGTCCTTCACATTTTCGCATAGAAAGCGATGTTCGATGGTATCTAGGAGAGTACAGTGAACGCAGTTCGGAGTGTCTGCCAAGTGGATCATGTGTAGTTTTGAATTTGTCGGTATGATCCTATTGACCGCCATGTACCATGTAGACCGCACCTGCGATGGTAAGTGTGCGTCATGAATGTTTTCCCAGATCTTGGCCCAGTTGCAGTCTCTATACTTCACTTCTATTCTGTTGCGCGGCTTACTGTCCGTCAGGCAGCTGTAAAGTGCTTTGACCCGGTAAAGATCATTCTCAGGTATGTTGCTTTGAATATAGCTGTATTCGAGGAAAAAAGTACTAAAGTGGCTAAATGCAGTCGGGATGTGACTTACGTTTACCGGAGGCGTCATGCTGGCAGGTGCAATTTCATTGAGAAAGTGGGCCGTTAAGGAATTTGGTGATCGTTGCCATTGTTTATACATGTTGCTGATATATAATGCTTTCGCTTTGTGGTAAACATCAGTCAGATTTAGGCCGCCTTTTCCCAAGGGGAGCGTCAAAGTTGCAAATGGGACTTTGAAAATGTGTCCCCTACTTACAAAGTGTCCGAGCGCTGCAAGCATTCGTTGTGCGATGACCTTTGGTATTGGTAGGATTTGTGCGACATAATTCACTTTAGAAACAATGTAAGTATTGACTAAAAGCACTCTTTGTATGGCGTTGAGATTTCGCAAATGATGTTGCCGTATGCCGGCCCGAATTTGTGCCAATAATTTTCGATAATTAAGAGCAGACGTGCAGCGGATGGTGCGCGTGTATTCAATGCCGAGACATTTAAATGTTGTCATTCTTTTTAGTGATTGGCTATTGCCAAGTTCGAGTCCTCTACCAAGTTCCAATATGCCAGACTTTTTACAGTTGACTTTCGCTCCTGATGCGGCTGCATAAGTGGATATCAGCTGAAACGCGCGTTCCAAATCTTCATCTTTCGTCACCACGAAACTGACGTCATCCGCAAATGCCTGGCATACGATCTTCTGGCCATGTATGCGTATTCCCGGAAGGTCTTGCGCCAGGGAGAACAGTAAGGGTTCAAGAGCAACTGCAAACAAGGCCATTGACATCGGGCAACCTTGTCGTACCGACCGAGCGATATTAATAGGTTGACTGAGTTGTCCGTTGAGACAGATCTTGGACGTACCGTTTTGCAGCAGGAGTGTAACAGTGTCAATAACTTTCCGTGGAAAGTTCATTGATGCCATCGCGCACAGAAGATATGAGTGACTGATTTTATCGAATGCTTTCTCAAAATCTAACGAGACTAGAGCGCATCGCATGTCGCAAGCGGCGGCTGTAGCTATGATATCTCTATATGCACTTAACGTCTGCTGTATGTTTCTAGAGTTCCCAACGCTCGTCTGGTAGGCCCCCGTGACAGTACTAAGTACCGTACTGAATCGCTGCATCATGACCCGCGCGAATATCTTATAATCGGTATTAAGTAACGTAAGCGGTCGGAGATTGTCGACTGTCTTTCCCGCTGGGGTTTTGGGTACCAATACCACTATGCCTTCACAGAATTCCCTTAAGATATCACTTCCAGCCTTTAAGATATCATTACAGACCAAGGTCAACTTTGGAACTAAATGGTGACGAAAGGTTCGATAAAACTCAGCCGGTAATCCGTCGGGGCCAGGCGATTTATTCTGTGGGCTCCCTCGAATGGCGTCCTCTACTTCATCTTCAGTTATGACTGCAGCGAGGCCGTCTGCTTCTACCGTGGTCAATGTCGCAAAACGGCGTGCCAGAAGGACGTGCTGCGCCGCCATATCCACCGGGTGTTCCGTGAACTGTGCTGTGAAATGTTTGTAAATCTCGTCTCGTATGTCGCGCTGGTGGTTTAGGAGTCGACCATCTGCAGTGTGCAGTTCTGTCAATATCTTTCTGCGCCCCCTTTTCTGTTCGCGAATAACATGGTACATTGATGTCGTTTCGTCCTGTACAGCGTTTTGCAGACGCGTCCTGACTTTACAGCCTTCCAATTGCTTCCGTTTAAGGGTTAGAATCGTAGCCTGTATTCTTTTAATATGCATACGATTTGCTATTACTGTTGCATCTTCTCGATATAAATCTCTCAGACACTGAAAGTAAAATTCCAGGGTTTGCTTCTGCCAGGCACATCGATCTCGGGAATAATTCTTCATCGCTTTTGTTAAGGCGGGTTTCGCACATTTTACCCACCACGTAATGGCAGAATCGTACGCTGGAAACTTTCGTTCGCAGGCTGCCCACGTATTGCGGAAGACTGTGTGACACCCGGGTTCTGGTAAACACGCTACATTTAGTTTCCAGGGTCCCCTTGCCCTGTACGTCCCTTGTTTGGCTAAATTGACGGTACATATATATGCCACATGATCTGTGAAGACAGTCGGCCATAGCTCAGCCTGCAAAACATGTTCCCTCATACTTGATAATGCGTAGATTCTATCGATGCGGCTAGCTGAGTGGCCAGTAACGTAAGTGAATCCGGGCCTGTCACCGTGTCGAAGCTCCCACGTGTCTATTAAATTCAACTCGTCAATGAGATTGCGAAGCTCGGCGGACGGATTGAAGTTCGGCGTCTGGTCTTTGGGACTGAGGACACAGTTAAAGTCACCAGCGAATATAAGTTGTTCCGAAGGTGGTGTAAAAAGTGGCACAATGTCATCTTTAAAAAACTCTGCTCTCTGTCGGCGTCTCCCAGAGCCGGATGGGGCGTAGAGATTGATAAATCTAGTATTATCGATAGTAGTCGCTATACCTCTGCCAGACGCCAGGCGCTCGACATGTGACATCACTATCCCTTCCTTAGCCATGATCGCCGTCCCTGGATCAGTGCCATGTCCAGGATTAACGACGGCATTGTAGCCTGTGATACGGTCAAGGTTAATATTGGTCACTTCCTGCAGCATGATGAGATCAATATCAGCGGCATAGAGAAAATCTTGAAGATTTGATAAGTTTAGTGGGCTACTGATCTTATTGATGTTCAATGTCGCAATTCGGTAAGCTTGCAAGGACGGCATGAGAACAGAGATCTAGGTGACAATAAGCCGAGTATGGATGTTAATGGCGAACATCCTCTAAAAGAAGTCTACGTCATTAGCCACTGTGCCGACGCCGGCGGTAGCCGTTTGTTGCTGGTGGGACACATCAGCTTGCGCTTCCGATAACGGACTATCTGTACGTCGCCGATCCTTTACGAAATCATCTTCCCGACCACCCTCTTCCACGTCATCCGACCAATCACACACGAACCTGTCCGCTGATAAACCGCAATCCGAGAGCTTGGATACGTCAGATACAGGGTTCTGATCCATTGCATCTGTTATCGCAGGGTCGCCTGAGGGTAATCGTCCGTGATCAGTGTCCGATTCGTCCGTCCGGGATTTTTTTGTCGTTTTGCTGGTTGCCGACGACGGTGGTTCAGTCTCTTCAGTCAGTTTCTGTCGTACGTGGTTCGCGTTTTCACGCAATATTGGCGCCTTTGCTTCTGCCCCTTGATGTGCTAGCCGGCGTTTCTTCTGTGATTTGGGAGACCGCGGGGGCCGGTGGCCAGCCAGCTCGTTCGACTC
Organism: Schistocerca americana; assembly: GCF_021461395.2. Taxonomy (NCBI): domain Eukaryota; kingdom Metazoa; phylum Arthropoda; class Insecta; order Orthoptera; family Acrididae; genus Schistocerca; species Schistocerca americana. The sequence continues at coordinate 280,997 of NW_025725911.1, read as the reverse complement.
CACCCGGTCCACGTCGGACTTGTCGTCTCGAACCGGAACGCCCGCCGGAATACTTTCGGTGTCCGGTTGGTGCCCCTGCTCCGAGTGAGTATCGCCCCCCTTCGAGGTGTGTGAAGAAGGAACAGTTGGGACGTCGGTCGTATCCATCGGCGTGACGCCTTCCTGCACGTCGCGCAGACCCTCTAGCGGAACATCGAAACTAGGGTCCGAGGTAACGGTAGCCCGGGCGGCGGCGACGTATGATATAGGCAATGTAGACGTCGGGCCCTGCTGCGCACGCTCACCGGCCGGTATTTGCGCCACGCGCCGTTGGACACATTGAGCACGGATATGTTCGGTGGAACCACAGCCCGCACAGGTTCTCGGCTGCCCATCATAAATCACAATGGCTCTGTAGCCACACACAGTGACGTAGGACGGAATGTGCTTCAACATATCAATCTTCACCTGCCGGACACCGTTTAACACCGGGAAAATGTGCATATTCGACCACTTTTCTGCCGTATTGCTGATGACCGTTCCATATTCCCTCAATTTGGCATTAATTTGATCAGCGGATATTTCAAAGGGTAATTCGAATATTCGAACAGTTCTGACTCCAAGACCGGCAAGCGAAACTCTGACATCACCAACATTGCCGTCAGAATGGTTAAACTTTAAAACTCCTCCACAAGATTGAAGGACCTGCTCGCATTTCTCGGGTCTCAACAATTTTAGGTAGACCGTACTGCTGACGATAGAAAGGTGAATGCCAACCATATCATCAATAGTGATTTTCATAACGTCTCTAATAAATAACTCAACTTCAAAGGACTTCGGTCGTGCATAGTGCGGGTCAAAACTCAATTTCAATGTGTCTTTCCGTATAAGTTGATCCATTATAATCGATGGCAATTCATCACTCCACACTACAACAACGCAGCAAAGCGCACACTTACCAAACCGCACGCGACCGCCACAGGCGAGAGCGTAAACAACCTGCGTCCGACCGCCACGGCCGCTGCCGGCTGACTTGCAACTGAGCTACCAGAGGCTCTGCATACTTTCTTATTCGTACTGATTGCTTTACGTCCGTCCCTGTCTTTCGTTTCCACACACTGCTACTCAGCGCTGCCATATAGACGCACAGGAAATGCAGTCATCGGCTGCAAGTGCAAACATTGCTCAGATTAAGTTTTATAATGCTCGATAGTGTCAATTATGTTAAAAAATGCAAGTAGGAAGTGTCTGAAGTACGTCAGAACACTGCTAAGTGTATTTACGAGTCCCATTCTCCTGTCTGGTTCCATGGTGTAACGGTTAGCACTCTGGACTCTGAATCCAGCGATCCGAGTTCGAATCTCGGTGGAACCTTCGTTTAGTCTAAATTTTCTGTAATAAGCGTTTCTCGCCGAGGAAGTAACAGCGATAGGCTCAGGGGTGTAGTTTCTACGTTTGTATTAAAAACGAGATGTCTATGAAACGGCTGAATATTGGTGCGACTATGTGACCTATATAGCACATTAAACGAGTAATGCCTGTAAGAGCAAGCAATTTTACTATAATTCGAAGAAATATCATTATCCTACGAAGGCTAAGAATCCCATGATTATCAACTAGCTACTAGAAGCTGAGCAAATGAATTTCCTTTAAAATAGGTTTAAAACATAGGGAGGTTCTGACCGAGTGGGCATGCTCTGGAGCCTGTTTGCTCCTGAGATTAGAAAAACAGTCCTCTGGGCCGGATTTGAACCAGCGACCTATGGATAACTGTGAATCTTCCACTACAGTCCACCGCTCTACCAACTTTTTTTTTTTTTTTTTTTTTTTTTTTTTTTTTTTTTTTTTTTTTTTTTCCCTAATGAACCGCTGCAGGAGCAGGACGACGGGTAGGGCAGGGGTCGACACCCGAAGCCTGGCCATCCCGCCGCCACGCCCAAGCAACGTGTTCGAGTTCGAGGATCGAAGGATCAGGAAGAGGATGGAGTGGGTTTGTCGATGTTGTTCTTTTTATTTTTTTTTTTCTTTAATTTTTACAACATTTTTTTTTTGTATTATAGATTTATTTTGTTTCATTACAAAGAAAGATCCTACAACTGCCGTAGCCGAGCGTCCGAGTCGTCTTCTCGTCTGTTGGGAGGGGTTCCCCCCTATTCCGTCCGTAGAGGATCAATATGCTCCAGGATTCGTCTTAATTTTCAGCGTCTCATACCCGGAACGCCCCAGTGAGCAGGAGGATCCGCAAATAATGAACCTAAATAATTTGCGAAACGAGTTCTGTACTTCGGGTGGCGGCTGAAAGCTGCATGTGTCGTCATCAATAGGGACCAAAAGTCGAGTGTGCCTTTGGGAGCATCGCAAAATATGTAGTGAACGGCCATGCCTTTTAGCCAGTTAACGGCGTTCGTTCTGGTTGATGGAAAGTATACGACGTCGGGGCGCAATACGTCATCAGGGGAGATAGACTCCGGCAATCGCCGCAAGAGTAATGCCAGCATGCGCTGCGTCAGTAGCCAGCACTCGCTGGTCGCGGCACACGTCAGACGGTGTGCATCCGAGTCAGCGACTGAGCATGTCGGACACAAGGGGTCGTCCGTCAGACGTATAGAATGTAACCTCTGACGAGTAGCGAACTTCCCATTCACAACTACGTACCACAATGAACGCACCGTCGTAGGTAGAAAAGGCGTGTGTACCGCTCGCCACACCGTGTTCCAGGCAACTTCAGGGTGTCTGTGGGTGACCGTATTTACAGGTTGCCGCTGCTGATAGAGGCGATAATAGTCTTTTGTGCTGGGCTTCCTTGTCGTCGGAAGTTCTGAACGTAAGTAGCTGAAGTCAATAAAGAAGTCTCTGATGTGGGTGAGTGCCGGTGAAATGTGTCCTACAGAAACCGGGGGATGCAGAGAGTGTGGTGCCACTTCCGCTATCAGGGTGCCCGTCAGAGTGGCGTGGGCAGAGGTCCACGTGCGACGTATAGTGTTGAGATAAAGCGATCGCGCACGGTTATATACGTGAATTAAACCGATACCGCCCGCCCGCTGCGGCAGTGTCAGGGTGGCGTATCGGACTTTAAAAACCAGACCGGTGCTTACGAAATGTCCATATGCTGCTTGAAATCTGTCGGCCATCGTAGCTGTCAAGGGAAGGATATGCGCAAAATAGTTCAGTTTTGAGACAAGATAGGTGTTGACATAACGTGTTCTGAGGAGCATATCCAAGCGACGCAGTTTGTTGTCCTGCAGCAGAGCACGTGTCTGGTGTAGGAGCCGGCGGTACGTAGCCGCCGCCGTGCGGCGGACATTGCTATAGAATTGCACTCCTAAACACTTGAGTACGGGCACCTTGTCAAAGGGCACCGCCGTTGTGTGGGAAATCCCCCCTCCGACATCCATGTATTTTGTCTTCTTCACGTTGATGACGCTCCCAGCGACCGCCCCGTACTGGCGTAGCCACTGTAGCGCCATATGCATTTCATCCTCTGATCTGGCCAGGAACACCACGTCATCGGCGAATGCACCACAACAAAAGGTCACGTCCCGCAAGGAGATACCAGTTAATCGCTGCCGTAGACCATGTAAAGCTGGTTCAAGTGCTGCAGCAAATAATATGCCCGACAGGGGGCACCCTTGTCGCACTGACCGTCCAATAACAATATGACCAGATTGATAACCGTTGACCATCATGCGGGAGCGCGCTCCGTGGACCAGTCGAAGGACCACCTTTGCAGACTCCGGAGAGAGGCCCATGCGATGCAAAACTGCGCGTAAGAAGCCGTGATCGACGCGGTCGAATGCGTGGTCAAAATCTACGGCGACAAGGGCGCCTCGTATTTTGCAGGCCGCCGTCAAAGCAATTACGTCGCGGTATGCTCCTAACGCCGTATGAATGTTGCTGACACCACCTAAACATGTCTGATCGGTGTGGATGGCTTTCCCGATAGCGGTGTGGAGACGCGCGCGGAGGATACGGGCGAAGATCTTGTAGTCGTTGTTGAGGAGTGTGAGTGGGCGAAAATCCTGCCACCTACAACCACCATTCGGTTTCGGAACTGGGATCAAGATGCCTTCTGTGAATTCTGTGGGGACAGTGAAATCAGGGCGGATCAGGTCTTGAAACATTTGGAGCCACTTGTCACCCATAAGGTGATAAAAAGTGCGGTAGAATTCCAGGGGTAAACCGTCCGGTCCAGGCGACTTGTTCGGTGCTCCACGTGCCAAGGCCGATGTCAGCTCGTCGGGTGTAATGGGCAACAGCAGACTATCATCGGGTGCCACGTCCCGAGGGGCGGGAAAATCGTGCAACAGCCCGTCATAATCACGTACATTCCGCGGATCTTCCATGTACAAGGTCCCATAGTGTCTGGCGAACGTGTGCGCGATGTCCGCTTGTGTCACTGCGCGCCCGCCGTCCTCCGTGTTTACCGCCGTAATGAGCTGACGTTTGCGGTGGCGTCTCTCGCGCACAATGTGATAGACTGACGCTGTTTCGTTGGGGATACAGTCTTGCACTCGCGCGCGGATGCGGACACCGTCTAGCTGCTCTGTCCTGATGCGAAGTAGACGAGCTTTGATGCGTTGTACGGACATCTGACGTTCGGGAGACGGCGGTTGCGTCGCCAGCTCACGTAACGCTGTATAGTAAAATTCCGATGTTGCCCTTTGCCAGTTCGATCTGTCACGCCCGTAGGCCATCAAGGTCTTTCGGAGGGCAGGTTTGACACATCCCAGCCACCACAGCAACGTGGAAGCATACATAGGCAGGCGCCTGATACATCGACGCCACGTGTCAGTGACTGCTCGCCGACACGCTTCCTCGCGAAGGAGGGAGACGTTCAGCGTCCACGGGCCCCTGCTGCGTCTTGTGAGTTGTCGGGGCAAGGTGACAGTGCAGATGTACGCGAGATGGTCCGTGAAGGCCGTCGGCCAGAGTTCTGCATCACGGGTTGCTGTGCGGAGAGCACGCGAGACGTATATCCGGTCCAGACGACTGGCAGAATGGCTGGTAAAGTGCGTATATCCACTCTGGGTCCCATGATGCAAGAGCCATGTGTCGTGGAGCGCGAGGTCACGTATCAATGCTTGTAGAGCGGGGCATGGGACGTAATGCGGTATTTGGTCCTCGGGCCGCAGAACACTGTTAAAATCGCCGCCCACTATGTAATGGTCCTTATTTCCTTGCAAAAGTGGGGCCAACTCCTCCGAATAGAAGACATGCCTGTCACCACGGTGCGAATTACCGGAGGGAGCGTAGACGTTAATGAGGCGCACTGCGCCAAGTGTGAGTGCGATGCCTCGCCCGTTCGGCAAGTACGTCGCGTCCGTCGCGTCTATGCCATCTCGGAGAAGGATGGCCGTTCCTCCTGCGCCATCACCTACGGGTAGGCTGTACGTGGTGTAACCATATAGGTCTAAACACAGCTCGGGACGGACCTCCTGGAGAAGGGCAATGTCCAAGTCTGCCGCTCTGATCATGTCGTGTAACATGCGGGTCTTGACAGTGGAGTGGACACCATTTACGTTGACTGTTCCCACACGGTATGACTGAGACATATCAAGAGGCGGAGGCAGTGTGCCGGTGCAATCCCACAGTGATTTCACACACCACACACCACACAGCCATCCACCTGCATGCTGTGCATTACTGTGCCGTAGGAGTCCCTGACTGGCAGAGCCCTCCGGGCTCATTGTCAGCCATGGGCTCTGGTGGAGATATCGATGTTTGCTGTGCATCATCTGCCTCCATATCGTCTGCCCAATCACCAAGAGACGATTGTGATGTCATTGGGGGCTGGACGCTTTCACAGGAGCCCACATTTTGGGAGTCGACGCAGTGCGCCTCGTTTTCTGGGCCACCAGATTTAGGAGAGTGTTCCTTGTCTTCAGGCACCTTCTGGTGAATGATGCCACTGGAGTCCGTTGTAATTGTGGGCGAGTCAACGAAGTCGATGTCTTCCGCCGGCTTCACATTCCTGTCCTGTTCGTCAGCTGACAATCGCCTCTTCTTGTGTCGCTTGGGTGATTTTTGCTTTCGGGTCCGAGATTCGACATCCACTGGAGGGCGGGGCTCGACACAGTCTCGGTCGCTAGGAACCCCTGTGTCTGATCCCGACAGTGACGGTGGCTGGGTGCCCACGACGCTGCGGTGGGCGGAGGCTGTAGGAACCTCTGCACCGTCGGGCTGCGGCGTCGTCGACGGCGCTGACTCTCCAACGGAGCTGGCAGCGGCTTGAGGAGGTAGCAGGTTTTGATCATCCGTCACATCATGTCGTGCCGCCTCCACATATGTTAGCGGGAGAGCGGTCATAGTGGATCGTTGGGGAAGTTCATTGCGGGGCACCTGAACGAGGCGGCGCTGCAGACACTCAGTTCTAACATGACCCTCCTGGCCGCAGCCCGAGCAGGTCCTCGGTTGTCCATCATATATAACAACTGCGCGGCAGCCACCAACGAAAACATACGATGGAACGTGCTTCTTAAGTTCTATGCGCACTTGTCGTACCCCGTTAAGGACAGGGTACGTTTCGAATGTGTTCCATTTCTCCTCTGTGTGGCTCAGAACTGTGCCGTATGGCCGCAGCGCATCAACGACTAGGTTGGCAGGGACTTCGAACGGTAGTTCAAAGATGCGCACGGTACGCACCCCCAGACCAGCATGGTCAACTCCTACCACGCTCACGTTACCGTCTGCGTGACAGAACCGAAAGCCGTTTGCAGATCGTTGGAGTAATCTGTCGCAGGCCGCTTCGTCAATCAGTTTGAGGTACACTGTGCTGGTTACAATAGACAGATGAATTCCTATCAGTTCTTGTGGTTCGATGTGCATGATGTCTCGTAGAAACCGTTCAATTTCATGGGCCTTCGGTCTCGTGTACGATGCGTTGAACGTTAGTTTGATTGTAGCTTTTCGATATGAGAACGCCATGTCGGGTCGGTACAGGTACTATACGGCAAGACAACGACGCGACCGCGCGCTAGCGGGTAAACAACAACACCTGCGGAGCACTGCCCGGCGCGCCGAGCCCGTCCGCACGGTAACACGGCTGAAAGCCGACTGGGGACGGATTTGAACCAGCGACCTATGGATAACTGTGAATCTTCCACTACAGTCCACCGCTCTACCAACTGAGCTACCAGAGGCTCTGCATACTTTCTTATTCGTACTGATTGCTTTACGTCCGTCCCTGTCTTTCGTTTCCACACACTGCTACTCAGCGCTGCCATATAGACGCACAGGAAATGCAGTCATCGGCTGCAAGTGCAAACATTGCCCAGATTAAGTTTTATAATGCTCGATAGTGTCAATTATGTTAAAAAATGCAAGTAGGAAGTGTCTGAAGTACGTCAGAACACTGCTAAGTGTATTTACGAGTCCCATTCTCCTGTCTGGTTCCATGGTGTAACGGTTAGCACTCTGGACTCTGAATCCAGCGATCCGAGTTCGAATCTCGGTGGAACCTTCGTTTAGTCTAAATTTTCTGTAATAAGCGTTTCTCGCCGAGGAAGTAACAGCGATAGGCTCAGGGGTGTAGTTTCTACGTTTGTATTAAAAACGAGATGTCTATGAAACGGCTGAATATTGGTGCGACTATGTGACCTATATAGCACATTAAACGAGTAATGCCTGTAAGAGCAAGCAATTTTACTATAATTCGAAGAAATATCATTATCCTACGAAGGCTAAGAATCCCATGATTATCAACTAGCTACTAGAAGCTGAGCAAATGAATTTCCTTTAAAATAGGTTTAAAACATAGGGAGGTTCTGACCGAGTGGGCATGCTCTGGAGCCTGTTTGCTCCTGAGATTAGAAAAACAGTCCTCTGGGCCGGATTTGAACCAGCGACCTATGGATAACTGTGAATCTTCCACTACAGTCCACCGCTCTACCAACTGAGCTACCAGAGGCTCTGCATACTTTCTTATTCGTACTGATTGCTTTACGTCCGTCCCTGTCTTTCGTTTCCACACACTGCTACTCAGCGCTGCCATATAGACGCACAGGAAATGCAGTCATCGGCTGCAAGTGCAAACATTGCCCAGATTAAGTTTTATAATGCTCGATAGTGTCAATTATGTTAAAAAATGCAAGTAGGAAGTGTCTGAAGTACGTCAGAACACTGCTAAGTGTATTTACGAGTCCCATTCTCGTGTCTGGTTCCATGGTGTAACGTTTAGCACTCTGGACTCTGAATCCAGCGATCCGAGTTCGAATCTCGGTGGAACCTTCGTTTAGTCTAAATTTTCTGTAATAAGCGTTTCTCGCCGAGGAAGTAACAGCGATAGGCTCAGGGGTGTAGTTTCTACGTTTGTATTAAAAACGAGATGTCTATGAAACGGCTGAATATTGGTGCGACTATGTGACCTATATAGCACATTAAACGAGTAATGCCTGTAAGAGCAAGCAATTTTACTATAATTCGAAGAAATATCATTATCCTACGAAGGCTAAGAATCCCATGATTATCAACTAGCTACTAGAAGCTGAGCAAATGAATTTCCTTTAAAATAGGTTTAAAACATAGGGAGGTTCTGACCGAGTGGGCATGCTCTGGAGCCTGTTTGCTCCTGAGATTAGAAAAACAGTCCTCTGGGCCGGATTTGAACCAGCGACCTATGGATAACTGTGAATCTTCCACTACAGTCCACCGCTCTACCAACTGAGCTACCAGAGGCTCTGCATACTTTCTTATTCGTACTGATTGCTTTACGTCCGTCCCTGTCTTTCGTTTCCACACACTGCTACTCAGCGCTGCCATATAGACGCACAGGAAATGCAGTCATCGGCTGCAAGTGCAAACATTGCCCAGATTAAGTTTTATAATGCTCGATAGTGTCAATTATGTTAAAAAATGCAAGTAGGAAGTGTCTGAAGTACGTCAGAACACTGCTAAGTGTATTTACGAGTCCCATTCTCCTGTCTGGTTCCATGGTGTAACGGTTAGCACTCTGGACTCTGAATCCAGCGATCCGAGTTCGAATCTCGGTGGAACCTTCGTTTAGTCTAAATTTTCTGTAATAAGCGTTTCTCGCCGAGGAAGTAACAGCGATAGGCTCAGGGGTGTAGTTTCTACGTTTGTATTAAAAACGAGATGTCTATGAAACGGCTGAATATTGGTGCGACTATGTGACCTATATAGCACATTAAACGAGTAATGCCTGTAAGAGCAAGCAATTTTACTATAATTCGAAGAAATATCATTATCCTACGAAGGCTAAGAATCCCATGATTATCAACTAGCTACTAGAAGCTGAGCAAATGAATTTCCTTTAAAATAGGTTTAAAACATAGGGAGGTTCTGACCGAGTGGGCATGCTCTGGAGCCTGTTTGCTCCTGAGATTAGAAAAACAGTCCTCTGGGCCGGATTTGAACCAGCGACCTATGGATAACTGTGAATCTTCCACTACAGTCCACCGCTCTACCAACTGAGCTACCAGAGGCTCTGCATACTTTCTTATTCGTACTGATTGCTTTACGTCCGTCCCTGTCTTTCGTTTCCACACACTGCTACTCAGCGCTGCCATATAGACGCACAGGAAATGCAGTCATCGGCTGCAAGTGCAAACATTGCCCAGATTAAGTTTTATAATGCTCGATAGTGTCAATTATGTTAAAAAATGCAAGTAGGAAGTGTCTGAAGTACGTCAGAACACTGCTAAGTGTATTTACGAGTCCCATTCTCCTGTCTGGTTCCATGGTGTAACGGTTAGCACTCTGGACTCTGAATCCAGCGATCCGAGTTCGAATCTCGGTGGAACCTTCGTTTAGTCTAAATTTTCTGTAATAAGCGTTTCTCGCCGAGGAAGTAACAGCGATAGGCTCAGGGGTGTAGTTTCTACGTTTGTATTAAAAACGAGATGTCTATGAAACGGCTGAATATTGGTGCGACTATGTGACCTATATAGCACATTAAACGAGTAATGCCTGTAAGAGCAAGCAATTTTACTATAATTCGAAGAAATATCATTATCCTACGAAGGCTAAGAATCCCATGATTATCAACTAGCTACTAGAAGCTGAGCAAATGAATTTCCTTTAAAATAGGTTTAAAACATAGGGAGGTTCTGACCGAGTGGGCATGCTCTGGAGCCTGTTTGCTCCTGAGATTAGAAAAACAGTCCTCTGGGCCGGATCTGAACCAGCGACCTATGGATAACTGTGAATCTTCCACTACAGTCCACCGCTCTACCAACTGAGCTACCAGAGGCTCTGCATACTGTCTTATTCGTACTGATTGCTTTACGTCCGTCCCTGTCTTTCGTTTCCACACACTGCTACTCAGCGCTGCCATATAGACGCACAGGAAATGCAGTCATCGGCTGCAAGTGCAAACATTGCCCAGATTAAGTTTTATAATGCTCGATAGTGTCAATTATGTTAAAAAATGCAAGTAGGAAGTGTCTGAAGTACGTCAGAACACTGCTAAGTGTATTTACGAGTCCCATTCTCCTGTCTGGTTCCATGGTGTAACGGTTAGCACTCTGGACTCTGAATCCAGCGATCCGAGTTCGAATCTTGGTGGAACCTTCGTTTAGTCTAAATTTTCTGTAATAAGCGTTTCTCGCCGAGGAAGTAACAGCGATAGGCTCAGGGGTGTAGTTTCTACGTTTGTATTAAAAACGAGATGTCTATGAAACGGCTGAATATTGGTGCGACTATGTGACCTATATAGCACATTAAACGAGTAATGCCTGTAAGAGCAAGCAATTTTACTATAATTCGAAGAAATATCATTATCCTACGAAGGCTAAGAATCCCATGATTATCAACTAGCTACTAGAAGCTGAGCAAATGAATTTCCTTTAAAATAGGTTTAAAACATAGGGAGGTTCTGACCGAGTGGGCATGCTCTGGAGCCTGTTTGCTCCTGAGATTAGAAAAACAGTCCTCTGGGCCGGATTTGAACCAGCGACCTATGGATAACTGTGAATCTTCCACTACAGTCCACCGCTCTACCAACTGAGCTACCAGAGGCTCTGCATACTTTCTTATTCGTACTGATTGCTTTACGTCCGTCCCTGTCTTTCGTTTCCACACACTGCTACTCAGCGCTGCCATATAGACGCACAGGAAATGCAGTCATCGGCTGCAAGTGCAAACATTGCCCAGATTAAGTTTTATAATGCTCGATAGTGTCAATTATGTTAAAAAATGCAAGTAGGAAGTGTCTGAAGTACGTCAGAACACTGCTAAGTGTATTTACGAGTCCCATTCTCCTGTCTGGTTCCATGGTGAAGTCGAGGCGCGGCCGTCGTGCCAGTCGGACGTGCCTGGAGCGTTGTTTACGTGCTCAGCTGCGGCTTGCGGTGCGGCGCGTGGTGAGTCGAGGGCCGTTGCGGCGCGCATTACATCTTGTTGTTAACGAATAGAACTTAACATGGATCACCCAGAGCGAAAAGATACTTTGAAGTTTATGTTTGATGGCAGTTTCTCTCGACCGAAGTATTACGAAGTCGAACGATTTCTTGATGAAGACGTAAAATTACCCCCCACCGATATCATTGGTATCCATTTGTCTATTGTTAGTAGCACAGTTTATATCAAATTGCGTGACCCAGAATTGTGCGACAAAATCATCGACTCATGTGGCGGTACCTATAAATTTCGACACAGTGACGGAAATGTGGGTGCGGTGACTGTTGTCCACGCTGGTCTTGGTATTCGCACCGTCAGGATTTTCGAGTTGCCTTTTGAAATCACGGCCGAACAAATTAACGCTTCTCTTCAGTCCTACGGCAAAATTATCAGTAACATTGCCGAAAAGTGGGCCTCGTTCCATAAGTACCCTGTCTTGAATGGTGTGCGGCAAATTAAGATCGAATTGCAACGGCATATTCCATCCTACCTAACGATTTGTGGATACAGGGCTATAATCATGTATGAGGGACAGCCCCGTACATGTTCCGGCTGTAATTCCACAGGACACGTCCGAGCACAGTGCATCCAACGACGTGTAACACAGCTGCCTGCGGGTGAACTAGCCACTCCCACGCAACCGACAATATTACCGACTACTTATGTAGCGGCGGTCCGTGCAAATACACCCACGGCGCCGGCTGTGGACGTGGGACTTCGTGTGGGCGATATTCCGAATGACGGAGATGTACCTATGGAAATCTCTACCACTCAGGAAGCTTTGCCGGCCACTGGCTTACTAGACGCGGCGCCCCGTGACGCCTCACGTGAGGCAGCTCGGGTCGACGGCGTAGAGGCTGCTACTACCGATGTTGACAGACGGCAAGAGACAGGGACTCTTCCTCTTCCTTTAGAGAATGCGGAAGTCTCCGTCGGTAGGTCCTCCCCGAAAAAACACAAGAAACGTCGGATCGCTCGTCCTGAGGCAGCCCAATCGGCGCCCCTCTTGCGTGAAAAGGCCAAACAAGCAGGCCGCATGATCTGCGATGACACTTCGGGGACCGACGATTGTCTTCCGTCGTTGGCCTCACCCATGAAAATTGATGATGATGTCTCCAACCTTGACACGGGGAGGGCAGCGACTTGTGCACCGCCGCGGACGGAGCAAGTGTCGGATGCGCAGGGTGACGGCCCGCTATGTGGTTCCGGAACCGCCACAGCAGGCGCGACAACGGCAGTGTCTGTTGTCAATTGGGCGGATGACACTGAAGATATGGCCGGCACTCCCGACCGTGACGAACCGATGGCAACTGGTGATACGCTGCTTACGCCTCGGCGCAATGCAGCTTCCACGGACGGCGACGTCTAGACTTATTCGACCTCCGAAGCGGACGACTGCTGAAGGGATAAAAATCTTACCTGTTTCCATCTGCCGATGACCAGTCGTCCCATATCGCTCCGTTCACGACAATCCTATAAGATTTCTACTGTGAATGTAAACCGCATTGTCTCTCAAGCAAAAATCCACGGCCTTCGACAGTATTTACGGGCCGCTGATATAGATATTCTGTTCGTACAGGAAGCAATGACTCCAGTCCTAGCCGACGTCCCCGGTTATGACGCCATTGTCAATATAGGAACGGAGGCCGGTACCATCATTCTGTATCGGGAAGGCATTGAATGTTCTTGTTTGTCCATGTTACCTACCGGACGGGGCATTGCCGCCCAGTTCCATGATGTACTCCTTCTTAATGTGTATGCTCCTTCCGGTTCCAGCGCGCGAGCGGCGAGGAGGGAGTTTTATACTGGAGAGATAGCGCCTTTAATCACCGACTTGCGCCTGCGTATTATTATGGCTGGTGACTTTAACTGCGTTTTGCGCCGCTCCGATCAAACGCCGAATTTTACCTTCAGTCAGGAACTGCTGACACTGGTCACAGAATTGCAGTTAGTCGACACGTGGGAGACCTTACACCCAGATGAAGCTGCCTTTACTCACTTTACGCAGACGTCTTCCAGCAGGTTAGATCGCATATATGTGCACCGCGGTCTTTTAGCCGACGTGGGAACTTGCGAATATTGGCCCGTTAATTTCAGTGACCATATCGCTTACCACACCGTCTTTAATCACTCGCCGCAGAAGGTTTACAGAGGCTTCGGACGATGGCAACTCAACTGTCGCCTCTTACAAGACGCCACTTTAGAGCGTGAGATACGGTCGGTTTGGCATTCCGTCACATCACGCAGGCCCACGTACCCCACGTGGATTGGTTGGTGGACGCTTTATGCAAAGAGGAAACTCATTACTTGCCTCAAACTCCACGCCAGGATTCGCGCGCGCGGTGAGAAGGAGATCACTGAATTCTATTTCTGCGCCCTGCGAGAATTGTACCGGGATTATCATCAGGTGCCTAATAACATCACGCACGTACGCAGACTCCAAGCGAAAATTACATCCTTGATGGGACGGAACGCTATCGGCCACCAGATTCGTGCACGTGACTTCACCAACTTGCCGCAACAGCAAACGTCTGTTCACCATATCGTCCAACAGTTACATGCGGCGCGCAGGAAACTTATTCATAAGTTGCAAGATGCCGACGGTGCATTTTATACCCAACACCGCGACATTAAAAACCATGTTGCCAACCACTTTGCCGCACTTTACACCCGTGCGGGTGTACCACATGAGAAAGTGCGAGAATGGTATCACTCTGGACATCCACCGTACCGCATTACCGACGACCACAATCGGGACTTGCTCGCTCCCTTTACCAACGAAGAACTAAAGGATGCCCTGCTTGCCGCACCACGAAATAAATCTCCGGGCACGGACGGGCTCTCTGTCGAGTTTTACGTCAAATATTGGCCTATATTAGGGGACGGACTCACGGAGGTGTACAATGAAATACTACGTGGGATTGCTCTGCCCCAAGCCTTCACAGAGGGGTTAACTGTTTTACTACCTAAGACGCCGACGCCGACCACCACCAAAGATCTGCGGCCCATTACTTTGCTCAATGCGGACTTTAAACTTCTGACGCGAGCCCTCAATGCCCGATTACGGCAGCTGTTACCCGATCTTCTGGGACCATACCAAATGAGTGCGATACGTGGTCGATCACTGTCCACCATTTTGGCGCTGTATCGGGATCTAGTCTCCCTCACCTGGGACACCCGCACTCCAATGGCCATAGCATTTCTCGATTTTGACAAGGCTTACGATCGGGCTGACTATCGTTATCTCAGTAGCGTGATGGAAACAATGGGCTTCAGTCTTAATTTTATCCACCTCATCAACAACTGTATCAGTGGTACACGTACGCGGTTCCTGATCAATAATACATTGACGGAGTACATCCAGCTCTCACGGGGTATCAAGCAAGGCTGCCCTCTCTCAACGACGCTTTATGCGATCCTTATGGAACCCTTGTTGCGCCGCCTACATCATAGCCTACCAGGATTCCAGTTTTATGGTGTCAAGTCTGTGGTCCAAGCATACGCCGACGATGTCAGCGTGCTCCTTAATGATGTTCGCGATGTCACCGCAGCGAAGCGCATTCTTGAGGAATTCCAAAGCGATAGTGGTGCAATGTTAAACGTCACTAAATCTGCCGTCTTAACGCTTGGTCAAGAACGACCGCTCACAGGCGACGCTTGGCTGCCCTGTGTACAGACTAGAAAACACCTTGGTCTCTACGTCACGGCCCGGCCACAGGACATGTGTCACAAAAATTGGATACCCAAAATTCAGGCGATAAAAGCACTCCTGCGCGACCAAAATATGCGACACCTCGATCGTTTGCAGCGAGCCTTTTTCGTCAATTCTTATGCCCTCTCCAAATTACAGTTTGTTGCCGCCGTCCTACCCATGCCGACCACAGTCGCAAGATCACTTCTAGCGGCGGCCGCCTGGTACGTCTGGAAGTTCAATATTTTTAAGGTTTCCTTCACCACGACAGCTTTGCCATGCGATATGGGAGGCCTTGGCTTGAAAAACCCCGGCATTCACGC
This sequence comes from Schistocerca americana, assembly GCF_021461395.2. Taxonomy (NCBI): domain Eukaryota; kingdom Metazoa; phylum Arthropoda; class Insecta; order Orthoptera; family Acrididae; genus Schistocerca; species Schistocerca americana. The sequence continues at coordinate 265,649 of NW_025725911.1, read as the reverse complement.
CCTGGCTCTGTATCTGAAACGCTCATGGCGGATACTCACCGCCAGCGAGGACACCGTCACGAAGCGGCTCTATCAGTTGTCCCGCCCTCGCAACTTATCTCCGCCTGTGGACATTGGTCACGTCAGCCCGCACTTTCAGCATATAGCACTGTATTATCTTGAAAGTAGTTATCTCGACGACGAGCTTTTCAAGAAGCCGACAGTTCAACTGTACCGCCGCTTACTTAGGCCGTCACTGCCTAGCCCCTTGGAAAAGAAGTATCCGGCTTGCAACTGGTCCCTCGTTTGGACTAACATTCACAATCCGACGCTTCCGACAGATGTTCGCTCCAGATGGTATGACGTGGTCGCTGAAACTGTTCCGACGCAAGAAAAGCGACACAGGATTAATCTTGAACCGAGTCCCTACTGTGGCTTATGCCACGTGGTGGCGACTATTGCACATCTGTTTGTCTGCAGGGACCAAGTGCACATCTGGAACTGGACGCGCAAAAAACTCGCTGTGCTTAACCGGACTGCGCCTCATGCGATTCCGATCCACGACATTCTGCGCCCAGATTTCCGACTTTTCCCGGCTGCCAAACATAACAGTTACCTATGGCTCGTGGGACATTTTATCAACTATATTCTGTCCGGCAGTGCCCCTAATGTCATAGATTTTCAAGTCTATCTCTCCACCCAACACTGGCGCACAACCAACCAATATGGTCACCGGTATCACTCAACATTTCAACATTTTCTTCACGTCGTTCTTGAGATGCCATAGGACATGGAGAAGTGGGACATCTGTTACAAGAATTCGTCATCCCTGTACTCCTGTCGAAGGATATACTCTCTGCGAAGACAATCGTTTGTCTACTGGGGATGATGCATATGACAACGTCTGACTTTCGCGAATATTTCCTTCCCAGTAGCAGTTCTTTCGCGAACATCCATAATTTGGTGTCCTTGAATACACACAAATGCAAACCAGAAGAAAGAAAACGGACAAAGACGTTGGACAGAAGACAACCGATTAAACACAATACAACGAACAAGGGAATTGGAGATTAAGGAAAAAAAAGACCATTTGGAAAATTAGTCAAACCGAAAAAAAAAACAAAAGGATAAGGAACACAAAAAAATTTAAAAATTTTCAGACAAAGAACAGTAAAAAAAAGGAAAAAAAAGAAAAAAAAGTGGTTAAAAAAAAAAATGGTAAGGCATAAAAAAAAAAAATGGTGTAACGGTTAGCACTCTGGACTCTGAAACCAGCGATCCGAGTTCGAATCTCGGTGGAACCTTCGTTTAGTCTAAATTTTCTGTAATAAGCGTTTCTCGCCGAGGAAGTAACAGCGATAGGCTCAGGGGTGTAGTTTCTACGTTTGTATTAAAAACGAGATGTCTATGAAACGGCTGAATATTGGTGCGACTATGTGACCTATATAGCACATTAAACGAGTAATGCCTGTAAGAGCAAGCAATTTTACTATAATTCGAAGAAATATCATTATCCTACGAAGGCTAAGAATCCCACGATTATCAACTAGCTACTAGAAGCTGAGCAAATGAATTTCCTTTAAAATAGGTTTAAAACATAGGGAGGTTCTGACCGAGTGGGCATGCTCTGGAGCCTGTTTGCTCCTGAGATTAGAAAAACAGTCCTCTGGGCCGGATTTGAACCAGCGACCTATGGATAACTGTGAATCTTCCACTACAGTCCACCGCTCTACCAACTGAGCTACCAGAGGCTCTGCATACTTTCTTATTCGTACTGATTGCTTTACGTCCGTCCCTGTCTTTCGTTTCCACACACTGCTACTCAGCGCTGCCATATAGACGCACAGGAAATGCAGTCATCGGCTGCAAGTGCAAACATTGCCCAGATTAAGTTTTATAATGCTCGATAGTGTCAATTATGTTAAAAAATGCAAGTAGGAAGTGTCTGAAGTACGTCAGAACACTGCTAAGTGTATTTACGAGTCCCATTCTCCTGTCTGGTTCCATGGTGTAACGGTTAGCACTCTGGACTCTGAATCCAGCGATCCGAGTTCGAATCTCGGTGGAACCTTCGTTTAGTCTAAATTTTCTGTAATAAGCGTTTCTCGCCGAGGAAGTAACAGCGATAGGCTCAGGGGTGTAGTTTCTACGTTTGTATTAAAAACGAGATGTCTATGAAACGGCTGAATATTGGTGCGACTATGTGACCTATATAGCACATTAAACGAGTAATGCCTGTAAGAGCAAGCAATTTTACTATAATTCGAAGAAATATCATTATCCTACGAAGGCTAAGAATCCCACGATTATCAACTAGCTACTAGAAGCTGAGCAAATGAATTTCCTTTAAAATAGGTTTAAAACATAGGGAGGTTCTGACCGAGTGGGCATGCTCTGGAGCCTGTTTGCTCCTGAGATTAGAAAAACAGTCCTCTGGGCCGGATTTGAACCAGCGACCTATGGATAACTGTGAATCTTCCACTACAGTCCACCGCTCTACCAACTGAGCTACCAGAGGCTCTGCATACTTTCTTATTCGTACTGATTGCTTTACGTCCGTCCCTGTCTTTCGTTTCCACACACTGCTACTCAGCGCTGCCATATAGACGCACAGGAAATGCAGTCATCGGCTGCAAGTGCAAACATTGCCCAGATTAAGTTTTATAATGCTCGATAGTGTCAATTATGTTAAAAAATGCAAGTAGGAAGTGTCTGAAGTACGTCAGAACACTGCTAAGTGTATTTACGAGTCCCATTCTCCTGTCTGGTTCCATGGTGTAACGGTTAGCACTCTGGACTCTGAATCCAGCGATCCGAGTTCGAATCTCGGTGGAACCTTCGTTTAGTCTAAATTTTCTGTAATAAGCGTTTCTCGCCGAGGAAGTAACAGCGATAGGCTCAGGGGTGTAGTTTCTACGTTTGTATTAAAAACGAGATGTCTATGAAACGGCTGAATATTGGTGCGACTATGTGACCTATATAGCACATTAAACGAGTAATGCCTGTAAGAGCAAGCAATTTTACTATAATTCGAAGAAATATCATTATCCTACGAAGGCTAAGAATCCCACGATTATCAACTAGCTACTAGAAGCTGAGCAAATGAATTTCCTTTAAAATAGGTTTAAAACATAGGGAGGTTCTGACCGAGTGGGCATGCTCTGGAGCCTGTTTGCTCCTGAGATTAGAAAAACAGTCCTCTGGGCCGGATTTGAACCAGCGACCTATGGATAACTGTGAATCTTCCACTACAGTCCACCGCTCTACCAACTGAGCTACCAGAGGCTCTGCATACTTTCTTATTCGTACTGATTGCTTTACGTCCGTCCCTGTCTTTCGTTTCCACACACTGCTACTCAGCGCTGCCATATAGACGCACAGGAAATGCAGTCATCGGCTGCAAGTGCAAACATTGCCCAGATTAAGTTTTATAATGCTCGATAGTGTCAATTATGTTAAAAAATGCAAGTAGGAAGTGTCTGAAGTACGTCAGAACACTGCTAAGTGTATTTACGAGTCCCATTCTCCTGTCTGGTTCCATGGTGTAACGGTTAGCACTCTGGACTCTGAATCCAGCGATCCGAGTTCGAATCTCGGTGGAACCTTCGTTTAGTCTAAATTTTCTGTAATAAGCGTTTCTCGCCGAGGAAGTAACAGCGATAGGCTCAGGGGTGTAGTTTCTACGTTTGTATTAAAAACGAGATGTCTATGAAACGGCTGAATATTGGTGCGACTATGTGACCTATATAGCACATTAAACGAGTAATGCCTGTAAGAGCAAGCAATTTTACTATAATTCGAAGAAATATCATTATCCTACGAAGGCTAAGAATCCCACGATTATCAACTAGCTACTAGAAGCTGAGCAAATGAATTTCCTTTAAAATAGGTTTAAAACATAGGGAGGTTCTGACCGAGTGGGCATGCTCTGGAGCCTGTTTGCTCCTGAGATTAGAAAAACAGTCCTCTGGGCCGGATTTGAACCAGCGACCTATGGATAACTGTGAATCTTCCACTACAGTCCACCGCTCTACCAACTGAGCTACCAGAGGCTCTGCATACTTTCTTATTCGTACTGATTGCTTTACGTCCGTCCCTGTCTTTCGTTTCCACACACTGCTACTCAGCGCTGCCATATAGACGCACAGGAAATGCAGTCATCGGCTGCAAGTGCAAACATTGCCCAGATTAAGTTTTATAATGCTCGATAGTGTCAATTATGTTAAAAAATGCAAGTAGGAAGTGTCTGAAGTACGTCAGAACACTGCTAAGTGTATTTACGAGTCCCATTCTCCTGTCTGGTTCCATGGTGTAACGGTTAGCACTCTGGACTCTGAATCCAGCGATCCGAGTTCGAATCTCGGTGGAACCTTCGTTTAGTCTAAATTTTCTGTAATAAGCGTTTCTCGCCGAGGAAGTAACAGCGATAGGCTCAGGGGTGTAGTTTCTACGTTTGTATTAAAAACGAGATGTCTATGAAACGGCTGAATATTGGTGCGACTATGTGACCTATATAGCACATTAAACGAGTAATGCCTGTAAGAGCAAGCAATTTTACTATAATTCGAAGAAATATCATTATCCTACGAAGGCTAAGAATCCCACGATTATCAACTAGCTACTAGAAGCTGAGCAAATGAATTTCCTTTAAAATAGGTTTAAAACATAGGGAGGTTCTGACCGAGTGGGCATGCTCTGGAGCCTGTTTGCTCCTGAGATTAGAAAAACAGTCCTCTGGGCCGGATTTGAACCAGCGACCTATGGATAACTGTGAATCTTCCACTACAGTCCACCGCTCTACCAACTGAGCTACCAGAGGCTCTGCATACTTTCTTATTCGTACTGATTGCTTTACGTCCGTCCCTGTCTTTCGTTTCCACACACTGCTACTCAGCGCTGCCATATAGACGCACAGGAAATGCAGTCATCGGCTGCAAGTGCAAACATTGCCCAGATTAAGTTTTATAATGCTCGATAGTGTCAATTATGTTAAAAAATGCAAGTAGGAAGTGTCTGAAGTACGTCAGAACACTGCTAAGTGTATTTACGAGTCCCATTCTCCTGTCTGGTTCCATGGTTACAGTCGGCTCTCAGCCGTGGCAGCGTGCGGACGGCCCCGCGCGCCGGCCAGTGCTCCGCTGCAGGCGTTGTTTACTTCCGCGTCGTAGCTTTCAGGCTTGCGTCCGTCCACTGTGAACAACATGTCGAGCGCTTACCGCCGTGCGACCCTTAAAGTTTCCTTCCCAGCTGAACATGCGCGACCTCGTGCACATGAAGTTGAAACGTTCATACGTGAAGAAGTTCGTTTAGATCCTAACCACGTTATCGGAATCCATTTTTCGATCACGAGTAGTGTCGTTCATATTAAAATGACAAACACCGAGGTGTGTGAAGATGTTATTCGCCGACATGCCAATGGACTTAAGTTCAAATACTCTGATGGTCACGTCGGAGCTGTAACACTTGAACTCGCAGAGTACGGTCAACGCACGATTAGGGTGTTTGAACTACCTTTTGAAGTGCCGAAGGACGAAGTTGTCTCTGCGTTACAACCATACGGTAACGTCATCGGTTACGTAGAGGAAAAATGGCAAACCTTCACGACCTACCATGTCCTTAATGGTGTGCGTCAGGTCAAAATTGAACTGAAAAAACATATTCCATCATACCTGACCATTGGCGGGGTGCGAGCCATTGTCATGTACGACGGCCAACCCCGAACATGTGCGGGTTGTGGACAAGAAGGCCACGTCAGATCCGCCTGCATGCGACGCCGCCTGATCCAGACGCCGGTCGGCGAGGAAGCGTCCCCAGCGGTGATGACTCAGATCCCTGTCACGTACGCCAAGGTTGCCCAGGAAGGTAGCACGTCTACACAGAGTCTTCCTGCTCCGTTGACGTCGTCTGATCAGGTAGATACAACCGCTCCTGAGATTCCTTCTGAGGTGCCCCAGACGCCAGATCCTAACCTGCCGAATCATCGCAGCACTGTGACTGAAAATGCTACTGAGATGGACGTTGATCCGGGAGTGGTACCTACTTCTGCTTTCCTTCAGACTGGTCCGGAGTCAGACGAAAGCCACCCGCCATCGGACTCTGAACGACTTGTTCGAAAACAAGGGTCGACACGAAAGAGAAAGAAACGTAGCCGTACACCCCCTGATGGATCCATTCTGCGGATGGATACCGGGGATGCAGACCCGAAGATGGACGACAAACCGATCTCTGATGATCGAAAGGCTGATGCGACAGACCCGCCACAGGCGACCACTGGCAACGAACACCCCTCATTACTGACGCCGTCGCCCCCACAGGTCGACGTTGAAGAGAGCCTATCCGATGAGACGAAAACTACGTCTCCTCTCCACGTGGATGCCGTGCACAGCCGATGCCCTACCGCAGCATCAGTCTCATGGGCAGACGATGTGGAGATCGAAGGGACTGGGGTGGATGCTGCTGATGCTGGGGCACCCCCATCGGTTGCGCCCGCGGCCGCAAACTCTCCACAATAGCAGCCTCTTCAGCGGCCCGGCAAGATCGACGACCTCTCGCTCCTGAAGAAGAAGCCCCGCCTGTGCCTGTGGGACTCCAACACCAGCATTATCGTGTCGCAACGATTAACCTCGCGACCATTCGTGCGCCCCACAAACTAGCGCTGCTCCGCGATATGATTTATGATGCGGACATAGATATTGCGCTTTTTCAGGAAGTGCATGTCGCCGATTTTTCACCACCACATGGCTTCACGGTGCATCTTTCTCCCGCTTCGGACACCGGTAGTGGTGTTGCCATCATCTTACGCGAAGGTCTTCCTGCCGAAGATGTCCTATACCTCCCCAGCGGCAGAGGTATGGCCCTCACTCTCTTTGGTGTACGCATCATCAATATTTACGCGCCGTCGGGCTCCAGCTACCGTCGTGAACGCAATGCCTTCTTCGCGAATGAAGTCACACCCCTTTTTATGGGACCACACGATGACTGGATCATGGGTGGAGACTTCAACTGCACCCAGCGACCTCAGGATCAATTGCCGCGTCACTCACCATGCGCCGCTCTGGAAACAGTCGTCACGCGGCTACAATTTGTCGACACGTGGAGACATGTTCACGGTGATCTTTTGGGCTTTACGTACCACACTGCGCACTCCTCTAGCCGACTGGATCGCATCTACATCTCGCGATCCCTAATTAAACACACTCGACAGGCTGAAATCTGGCCTGTTGCTTTCTCAGACCATGAGGCTTACTTCTGTGATGTTGTTCTCACAAGACAGGCAGTATGGCACGGACGTGGTTTATGGAAACTGAACACGGCTCTTCTTAATTCACCTGACTGTCGACTTCTAATAGAAGACATTTGGATCACATGTAATAGACGCCGACCCACGTATCCGTCTACCATATCCTGGTGGATCCAGTGTGCAAAACCTGCTCTTCGAAAAACTTTAATCCGGTATGGCAAAGATGTTGTCGCCTGGAGGAAGAGCACTATGGACTTTTACTACAGGATCCTACGAGAATGCTCCACGATGCCAGCCTCCCCTGAGCGCCATACAAGGATGAACCAAGCTAAGGCCCAAATCTCCAATCTCATGCGACGGCATTTGGAAGGGGCGATAGTACGATCTCGTACTGCTGATCGCATGCCTCATGAACATCCGTCGATGTACCATATCGTCCAAGAACGACAAAATCGACGCCGAAAATTGATTCACGTCCTAACGGATCAAGACGGGCGTCGCTACGTAACCCAATCTGCCATAGGGAATGTGCTTCACGCCCACTACCGGCAGCTCTACGCCGCAGTTCCACATTCCCCAGAGTTGATCGAGGAAGTCTCACAGCTCAACTTCGGTGGTATCCCAGGAGATGTGGCGATTGACTTGATGTCGGAGGTGACTGATGAGGAAGTCCGCGATGCGATCCGGGCAGGAACCATCAATCGCTCCCCGGGCCCCGACGGTCTTCCCCTCGAATTTTATCGCACCTTCCGTGATTTGTTAGAGTCCACCTTCACCTCCATCTGTCGGGAACTGATGTCTCCGGAAGTACCTGTGCCGGACGCTTTCATGGAAGGAATTATTATTCCTGTACATAAACCGCACGGTGGCAACAATATCAGTGATTATCGGCCCCTCACCCTCCTTAACAGTGATATGAAAATCTTCACTCGCCTCTTGGCAGCACGACTTAAAAACGTTGCCCGATATGTTGTGTCGCCAGACCAAGCATCTTTGGGAGGCGACAACAATATTCGCACGGCTTTATGCCGCTACAGGGATATGATCGCCGTTACCCAGGCACAACGCCTCTCTGGGGCACTTGCGTCTTTGGACTTCAGTCAAGCTTTCGATAGGGTTGACCATTCGTTCCTTACGGCCGTTCTGCACCATATGGGTTTCCCGGTCGCCGTTATCACGGTAGTGATGCGCCTTCTGCGGGGTGCCTCATCCAGGATTATGTACAATGGCAGACTAACTCCACCGATAATAATAGGTCGATCCGTACGTCAAGGTTGCCCTCTATCAGCAGTTTTGTACGCCTTTTCCTTGGAATCCTTGCTATGTGGACTAAGACAACGTTTGGTAGGGTTGTCCATAGATCGCTTCCGATTCTGTTGCATGGCCTATGCTGACGATGTCGTCATCTGTTTACGTAATGCCGACGAAGTTCGAGCTGTTTTGACGTGGGTAGCGACTTATGGTGAGGCGTCGGGTAGCTATTTAAACGTACGTAAGTCACAAGTTATGTTCATTGGCACGGGACTTCCCGTGGAGTGCGTTACACCTCTCACCACCGTTGATACCATTCGTTGTTTGGGAATAGATTTTTCATCTGATCTCCGGCGTTCAGCCACCATCAACTGCCGACGCCTCCTTTTAATGATCAGAGCAGGTCTTATGGACAATCGCCTTCGATCCCTAGATATTCTCCAACGAGCTCGATATGTCAATACATATATCGCATCCCGAGTTCCCCATGTAGCGCAAGTTCTACCTTTCCCGCTTACTGTGGCACGTCGCATGTTGGCAGCGATGGCATCTTTCGTCAGCTCTGGGATGTTGTTCAAAGTTAACTATGCGACCCTTACTCTTCCCCGTGAACGAGGTGGGATAGGTCTGTTTCACGTGCCTGACAGAGCTCGCGCCCTATTTGTCAGCTCCCAGATGACGGTATGGACACGTTGCCCAACGAGCCTCACTGGTCTCCTCCTGTCGGCATACTCGCCGGTCTCACTGTCAGCCCCAGTGATGATCGCGGATGTTCCGGCCCAGTTCCATTATATACGGTACTTCTTTCTGGAACTCAGTTATCTACGCCTCACCTTACCAAGACAGCTTTTACTCAAGACAAAGGCAGTATACAATGTCCTCCAATTAGGTCGTCCTCCTAACCCGATTGAAATAAAGTTCCCACAGGTTGACTGGCGTCATGTATGGCGCGCGGTGTTCGCCTGTTACCTTGACACGAATGTTCAATCTGTCTGGTACATAACTGTCAATGGTAAGCAAATCAACCAATTTCGCCTTCATCGTATCCACCTCGCCCAATCACCTCTATGCTCCACGTGTGGAGTGCCAGACAATGATGAACATCGGTTTGTTTGCGGACCGGCGGCGGAGGTTTGGCACTTGGTTCGACATATTGTGGCTTTTCTAACGCGGGACATTCCGGATCGGATTACTCCCCTTTCATTATTATTTCCGGAACGTGACTATTTTCCTCGGACAAAGACCAATGCTGTGAATTGGATTCGCGGGCATGCCATTCACTACTTATTTGGACAAACTGTCGACTCTGTACTCGATTTTTGGACATACCTCAACGACCGTCATTATGTCGTTGTCCGTCACCCAAAATACAGACAATTTTTCTCGAACTTCCTTGGGAGTGCTTTCCACGAGCCGCCTCGCAGCTGGAATGTGTTAAGCCAAGAGAGGAGAAGGTTTCCTGCTTGAACCAATGAACATTTCTGAACAATTGAACGGAACACATCAATTTCGAGAAGACGTGACTCAACATATTACCAGCGGGGCGCAGAAGGCCTCTGATCAATTACACAAAAAAAATAAATAAATAAATAAAATAAAATAAAATAAATAAATAAATATAAAACAAAAAAAAAATTAAAATAAAACTCAGAAAAAGGAAGATTTTGTTTTGCTTGTAAGGATAGCCCTAACCTTGATTTCCCATATTTCCCCTGGTATATAGGCAGCTCTCTGGGGTAGGTTTAGTCAGGAGCCAACGCCTGAAGTGGCCCAGATTTTTTTTTTTTTTTTTTTTTTAGTTCCATTTTATTTAAAAAAAAGGGGGTAGAAAAAAAAATGGACAGAGCGAAAAACAAAAAAAACAAAAAAAATAAAAAAATAAAAAAAAAGGGGGTAGAAAAAAAAATAAAAAAAAATAAAAAAAGTTAAAAAAAAAAAGAAAAAAAAAAAGGGGTATGATTCCTGCTTTGGGTGCAGGAAAAAAAAAAAAAAAAAAAAAAAAAAAAATGGTGTAACGGTTAGCACTCTGGACTCTGAATCCAGCGATCCGAGTTCGAATCTCGGTGGAACCTTCGTTTAGTCTAAATTTTCTGTAATAAGCGTTTCTCGCCGAGGAAGTAACAGCGATAGGCTCAGAGGTGTAGTTTCTACGTTTGTATTAAAAACGAGATGTCTATGAAACGGCTGAATATTGGTGCGACTATGTGACCTATATAGCACATTAAACGAGTAATGCCTGTAAGAGCAAGCAATTTTACTATAATTCGAAGAAATATCATTATCCTACGAAGGCTAAGAATCCCATGATTATCAACTAGCTACTAGAAGCTGAGCAAATGAATTTCCTTTAAAATAGGTTTAAAACATAGGGAGGTTCTGACCGAGTGGGCATGCTCTGGAGCCTGTTTGCTCCTGAGATTAGAAAAACAGTCCTCTGGGCCGGATTTGAACCAGCGACCTATGGATAACTGTGAATCTTCCACTACAGTCCACCGCTCTACCAACTGAGCTACCAGAGGCTCTGCATACTTTCTTATTCGTACTGATTGCTTTACGTCCGTCCCTGTCTTTCGTTTCCACACACTGCTACTCAGCGCTGCCATATAGACGCACAGGAAATGCAGTCATCGGCTGCAAGTGCAAACATTGCCCAGATTAAGTTTTATAATGCTCGATAGTGTCAATTATGTTAAAAAATGCAAGTAGGAAGTGTCTGAAGTACGTCAGAACACTGCTAAGTGTATTTACGAGTCCCATTCTCCTGTCTGGTTCCATGGTGTAACGGTTAGCACTCTGGACTCTGAATCCAGCGATCCGAGTTCGAATCTCGGTGGAACCTTCGTTTAGTCTAAATTTTCTGTAATAAGCGTTTCTCGCCGAGGAAGTAACAGCGATAGGCTCAGGGGTGTAGTTTCTACGTTTGTATTAAAAACGAGATGTCTATGAAACGGCTGAATATTGGTGCGACTATGTGACCTATATAGCACATTAAACGAGTAATGCCTGTAAGAGCAAGCAATTTTACTATAATTCGAAGAAATATCATTATCCTACGAAGGCTAAGAATCCCATGATTATCAACTAGCTACTAGAAGCTGAGCAAATGAATTTCCTTTAAAATAGGTTTAAAACATAGGGAGGTTCTGACCGAGTGGGCATGCTCTGGAGCCTGTTTGCTCCTGAGATTAGAAAAACAGTCCTCTGGGCCGGATTTGAACCAGCGACCTATGGATAACTGTGAATCTTCCACTACAGTCCACCGCTCTACCAACTTTTTTTTTTTTTTTTTTTTTTTTTTTTTTTTTTTTTTAATTTCCTTTAAAATAGGTTTAAAACATAGAGAGGTTCTGACCGAGTGGGCATGCTCTGGAGCCTCTTTGCTCCTGAGATTAGAAAAACAGTCCTCTGGGCCGGATTGAAACCAGCGACCTATGGATAACTGTGAATCCTCCACTACAGTCCACCGCTCTACCAATTTTTTTTTTTTTTTTTTTTTTTTTTTAGTCAGACGCCTTAATCACTTTTTTTTTTTTTTTTTTTTTTTTTTTTTTTTTTTTTTTTCACCGTCTCTACCAACTTTCTTTTTAAGAAGCCTTAACCACTTTTTCTTTTTTTAATTTTTTTTTTTTTTTTTTTTATTTTTATTTTTATACATTACAACATGAAAATGAAGAAGCCCCTCCTGGGCCAAAATCATATAGTTCCCTTCCGGAACGCATGTCCGCTGGGGACAGTAGGGAGATAGACTTTCCGGCCTTCCGGACGCTAGGCCGTCTTCTCGATGCTAATTTATAACCGGTGAATTCGGAGAGGTTTTTTTTTTTTTTTTTTTTTTTTTTTTTTTTTTTTTTTTTTTTTTTTGTTGATGCATGGATTCTTCGTGTATCGTTACACAATTGTTACCTGTGTAGATACCAGCATCGCCATACAGCGACATATAGACGAACTGCTCATGCCTATCGTCAACGGTTCACCAGAAAGTCTTCAAACACCTTCATAAGAAAAAGGGCATAATGTTTGCGGTATGTCTGTGTTCGCTTCAGTATCCAGTGTTGGGTCTCCAAGAATGATCTGTACTCGCCCACGTCATGCTCCGACGTGCTAAATAGGTAGTACACAGTTATCCCCATTAACCAATGTACTGCGTGTCTCTTCGTTCGCGGGTACGGTTTATCATCAGGGCAGAGTAGGGACATCATTGGAATGGCGTGCGGCGCCGTGCGTTGGATGAAGGCCAATAGGCGACAAAGCAGTTGGCACACGTCCTTTGCAGCCCCGCAAACTAGCCGGTGGAGGTCCGTATCGTGCAGTTGGCACGTCGGGCAAAGCGGCGATGCCGCGAGATGAATCTGTTCAGACGTGACTGCGTCGGGTATTTACGATTCACGTAATAGTACCATGTGGCCCGCGCCGCCGTCGGTAAGTTAGGGGGGTGGATATTGCACCAGACCGCAGTCCAGTCGTACCGAGGATATTTGCTTTCGACCACGTTCCGGCGCTGTCGCAACATGAGGGTGCCGTACACACTGCGGACTGCGGGCAGGTCGTCAATAGGCAGCATCTTCCGCAGGTAACTGTAGTCTAGCAGAAAAGTCCGGCAGTGGCACAAGGCCGTTGGGATGTGGTGAATATCGATCGGCGGGTCCAGGTTGGGGGGCACGATTTCCGTCAGGAGGAAGGAGATCAGACGGTTATGGTCGCGTTTCCAATGCCATAGCGTCAGTCGCACGAACAACGCCAAGGCCTTGACGTAGACATTGATGAGGCCGAGGCCGCCAGCTATCAGCGGGAGCGTGAGCGTCGCGTGACTTACTTTAAAGAGATGTCCGTGGTTCACGTAATGGCCGAAGACTGCCTGGAGTCTGTCCGCTGTCGCCCGCGGCATGGGAAATATTCGCGCTATATATATAATCTTCGACACCAGGTAGGCGTTAACGAATTCGACCTTCTGCAGCGCATCGAGGGACCGTAAGGTGTGTAGTCGGATACTGGCGCGGATATTGTGCAAGATGCGTTTGTAGTTGAGAGCGATCGTGCGGCGCATATTCTTAGTGTACGTTACTCCCAAACATTTCATCTCTGTAAGCACCTTAATGCGGGTGTCTGGTTGCGCGGGTAACCCGCGTCCAATGTGCATAATTCCCGATTTCCGCCTGTTGAGCTGTGCACCAGCCGCTTTGCCGTATCTCTCAATCAGAGCTATTGCCATATCAACCTCTGCGTTCGAACGTACTAAGATGACGACATCATCCGCGTAAGCCCGGTACACAAATTTATCTTCTCGCATAGTGACGCCCCGTAGCGTTGTGTGGAGTTGAACCAACAGCGGCTCAATCGCGAGGGCAAACAAGCTCATGGAGAGGGGACACCCCTGTCTGACAGAGCAGTGTATCTGTACGGGTCCTGCTAAAAGTCCGTTTACTAAGATCATTGACTCTGATCCATGAAGAAGCCGCAAGACAGACGCAATGAGCCGTTGTGGAACACTCATCGCCGTCATCGTTTCGCGGAGAAAGTCATGGCCGACTGCATCAAAGGCTTTTTCTAAGTCGACAGCAAGCATGGCACCTTGCATTCTACACGCATCTGCGATGGCTATCAGATCACGGTAGTCACACAACGCCATATGAATAGCGCGATTGTCACCGACTCCAGTCTGGTCTTTTCCCGTTAACAGTGTAAGGGCCGGTCGGAAGCGAAGGGCCAGGAGTCGTGCAAAGAGTTTGTAATCACTGTTAAGCAGTGTTATCGGCCGGAATTGATGCACAGAGTATCCGGAAGATGTCTTCGGGACTGGAATGATTAGTCCCTGCGTAAATTCGCGAGGGACTGCCACCTCAGGATTGAGTAGCTCCTGGCACATCTGTCTCAACATCGGCGTGAGGATACTTTGAAATTCTCTGTAGAATTCTATAGGCAGTCCATCGGGCCCAGGGGCTTTATTCTTGCGACCCTTGGCCAAGGCCGTCGCCACTTCCTCTTCCGTCACATCTTCCTGCAGTGCATCAACAGTGGCGCGATCGAGTCGGCGCGGCAGGGCCGTGAGTATGTCATTAAGTGCCTCTCGATCTGGCGTCTTCTGCGAGTACAGACTGGCATAGTACTCCACGAACCCTTTTTTGATCTCGGCCTGTGTGGTTAACCGCCGGCCGTCCACCGTCCGAAGTGCCGTGATGAGTTTGCGTGTATACTGCCGCTTTTCCCCTACCACGTGGTGCAATGAGGGTCGTTCGTGCGCGACCTCATATCCAAGTCGTGCTCGAATGACGGTTCCATCCATCTTGTGGCGCATGAGATGCAACAGTTTGGCTTTGACGCGGTTGATTTCCACAAGACTAACCGGTCGTTGTGCGGGACGGTTGTACATGTCACGGAGAACACTAAAGTAAAATTCCACCGTCGCATTGTACCATTGCATCCGCTCGCGGGAGTAGTTCATTAGTGTCCTCCTCAAGGCCGGTTTGGCGCAATGTAGCCACCAGAGGAGCACCGACTGATAGGCGTGTGTGCGACGTAAGCAGTTCGTCCAGGTTTCGGTGACTTGTACACGGCAATCACGATCCTGCAGAACAGCGACATTCAATTTCCACAATCCTCTGCCGCGATAGGTTGCCTGGCGCGCCAGAGTGATGGTGCAGATATACGCCAAATGATCTGAAAAGATCGTCGGCCAGAGTTCCGACTGCTGAAGACTGAGACGAAGCCCGCGCGACGTGTATATGCGGTCCAGGCGGCTCGCTGACGTAGCCGTGAAGTACGTGAACCCCGGCGCGTCTCCATGAAGGCAGGTCCATGTGTCCAGCAAGGCCATGTCACGTATAATGGCAGAGAGCTCCGGGCATGTGTTGTAGTTCGGCGTCTGGTCGCGGGGTGACAGCACGCAGTTGAAGTCACCTCCGAAAACGACGTGATCATACCTGCCCGCGAACAGGGGCATTATGTCAGTCCTATAGAATTCCGAGCGGGCGCCTCTATTACTTGAGCCAGATGGAGCGTAGACATTAATGATGCGGACGCCAGCGAGCGTAAGCGCTGTACCTCTCGCCGAAGGTAGAAAAGCGACGTCCGTAACTTCGAGACCCTCTTTGGTTAAAATGGCAGTGCCCAATTCGTGTGCGGTACCAGGATGGACATGAGCGGTATATGTGCGCAAGGACTGGAGATCCGACTCCCTGACCTCCTGTAACAGGGCGATATCGACTTCCGCCGCTCGTAACATGTCACTGAGAAGCTGCAGTTTACGAGCACTGCTGATTTTATTAATGTTGATTGTCGCTATGCGATACGCCTGTTGAGGGTTCATTGGACACATCGCCGCGGCACCTTCTGCTTTTAGGTTCGCTGTGCTTTCTCCGAGCCGTCGAGCGGCTCACTTGATCCTGGTCGGAATGCGTTACCCATGGTACCATGGGTGTCGTCCACGGCCAGTGGTTTATCCGTCGGTCCGGAATCCTGAGCGTCAATCTCAACATCATCAGCCCAATTTACTTCATTATGCACAGGGGCGGGGCGGAGCAAGTTCGGAAGGTTGCGATCCGGCCCATCACATGGTTCAAGGGGTCGCGTCGTACTCACATCCATAGGGGTCGCACTACAGGCGTCAACGCCACCGCGACCAGGGGGGCTGGCCTCTCGCTGCGTAGGGGCCTGGTCTGTTGCAGAACACGTCGCCGTAGTGCCGCGCTGCGTTTGCGCAATCCGTGTGGCTTTTTCACGATATGGGCGAGCTGCTTCGCCAGCATCTGGGGGAGCGATACGTTGTTTCTTGCGCTTCTTTTGTTGGTGCCGAGAAGTATGGGCTTCCTCCGCGTCTGAAGGTTGAGACTGTCCCGCACTAGGTGTTTCGGAGTCCGCTCCCGTCTCGGGCGTCACGTCAGAGACCACGTCCATCACTTCCATCCGCGGAGGGTCCACATGCGCGGAGACATCCGGACTGGGGGCGTCTGAAGCCGGCCGCACAGAGTGGTCGACCACCGGGGCATCCTGCAGCATGGCCTGCTCCTGTGATGCAGCGGGAGGATCGGTAACAGCGGGGAATGGCACCGCAGCTCCTCGCGCAGCCGCGACATACGTAAGTGGCATAGCTTGGGACCGCTGCGGATCGAGGTTCTCGCCCACAGGCAATTGTGCAATTCGTCGTTGTAGACAGTCCGATCGTACGTGACCTTCTTTGCCACAACCAGAGCATGTACGAGGTTGTCCATCATACATGACGATCGCTCTGCAGCCACAAATGTATACGTAGGAGGGGATATGTTTCTGAAGGTCGATTCTCACTTGACGGACACCATTAAGAACAGGGTACGTCTCAAAGCTCAACCACTTCTCCTCTGTGTGGGCGAGGACCGTCCCATAATTTTGCAGGGCCGAAGTTACTTGGTGGGCAGTCACCTCAAATGGTAGTTCAAAGACACGTACCGTTCTGATTCCAATGCCCGCTGGTTCCACAAGGACTGTCCCTACATTGCCATCGGAGTGAAGGAACTTATAAGAGCCTCCCGACGTCCGAATCAGTCGGTCACAGCAATCGTCATTGATAAGTTTCACATACACAACACTTGCCACTATCGAAAGATGAATACCAATTAGTTCGTTTGGATCTAATTTCACTACCTCTCTCAAAAAACGTTCAACTTCAAGCGCTTTGGGTCGGGCAAAGCGGTTCTCAAACGTGAACTTTACTGTCGACTTTCGTATAGTATGAGCCATGTGAACGTTGCCTGTACGATGGACGCTGCGCCGCTATCACAACACTCACCGCCTCTGCTAAGCTGCTGGTCGCGGCGAGGACGTAAACAGCACGTCCGCGCCGCACGGGTTCTCAAGCCCGACTGATACCAACTGAGCTACCAGAGGCTCTGCATACTTTCTTATTCGTACTGATTGCTTTACGTCCGTCCCTGTCTTTCGTTTCCACACACTGCTACTCAGCGCTGCCATATAGACGCACAGGAAATGCAGTCATCGGCTGCAAGTGCAAACATTGCCCAGATTAAGTTTTATAATGCTCGATAGTGTCAATTATGTTAAAAAATGCAAGTAGGAAGTGTCTGAAGTACGTCAGAACACTGCTAAGTGTATTTACGAGTCCCATTCTCCTGTCTGGTTCCATGGTGTAACGGTTAGCACTCTGGACTCTGAATCCAGCGATCCGAGT
Organism: Schistocerca americana; assembly: GCF_021461395.2. Classification (NCBI taxonomy): domain Eukaryota; kingdom Metazoa; phylum Arthropoda; class Insecta; order Orthoptera; family Acrididae; genus Schistocerca; species Schistocerca americana. The sequence continues at coordinate 248,022 of NW_025725911.1, read as the reverse complement.
TCGAATCTCGGTGGAACCTTCGTTTAGTCTAAATTTTCTGTAATAAGCGTTTCTCGCCGAGGAAGTAACAGCGATAGGCTCAGGGGTGTAGTTTCTACGTTTGTATTAAAAACGAGATGTCTATGAAACGGCTGAATATTGGTGCGACTATGTGACCTATATAGCACATTAAACGAGTAATGCCTGTAAGAGCAAGCAATTTTACTATAATTCGAAGAAATATCATTATCCTACGAAGGCTAAGAATCCCATGATTATCAACTAGCTACTAGAAGCTGAGCAAATGAATTTCCTTTAAAATAGGTTTAAAACATAGGGAGGTTCTGACCGAGTGGGCATGCTCTGGAGCCTGTTTGCTCCTGAGATTAGAAAAACAGTCCTCTGGGCCGGATTTGAACCAGCGACCTATGGATAACTGTGAATCTTCCACTACAGTCCACCGCTCTACCAACTGAGCTACCAGAGGCTCTGCATACTTTCTTATTCGTACTGATTGCTTTACGTCCGTCCCTGTCTTTCGTTTCCACACACTGCTACTCAGCGCTGCCATATAGACGCACAGGAAATGCAGTCATCGGCTGCAAGTGCAAACATTGCCCAGATTAAGTTTTATAATGCTCGATAGTGTCAATTATGTTAAAAAATGCAAGTAGGAAGTGTCTGAAGTACGTCAGAACACTGCTAAGTGTATTTACGAGTCCCATTCTCCTGTCTGGTTCCATGGTGTTAACCATGGATTTCTATTCCGAACGCTGGACAAACTGGGTTTCAACCAGCATTTCGTACAGATAATCAGGAACTGTATCTGCAATACGTCTTCCCGCGTGAAATTCAACGGCCAGTTAACAGCCCCTGTGCCCATCCAACAAGGTTTGCGACAAGGGTGCCCGCTTTCCACGACTCTTTTCGCCATTGCCATAGAGCCACTACTGAAAACGTTTTGCGTCACCTTACCGGGTCTTCAAACGCTGAATACCAAGACCGTCTGTCATGCCTATGCGGACGATATCAGCGTCCTTATCAACAACGACGAAGAGTTCGATACCGTGCGGCGGCTTGTCCACCGGTATGCCAGCGCCTGCGGTGCACGCCTTAACGAACGGAAATCCAAAGTCTTGCATTTAGGTCCGCAGGCTCGATTCGCGGACACCGTTTGGTTAGAGGCAACCAACCAGCTCAAGCACCTTGGTTTGATTCTCACTCCGAATCCACGGGAAATGGTAAGAGTGAATTGGGAACAGAAGCTCAACGTCCTTCGAGCTTTGATTCGTGAGCACAATATGCGGTGTTTAGACAGGATTCAGAGAGCACATTTCGTCAATTATTATGTTCTCAGCAAGATTTACCATGTTGCCGCTGTTCTCCCTATTCCTCCTGATATTGCAAACAGAATCTTAGCCCTTGCAGGCTGGTACATTTGGCGAGGTAATATTTTTAAAGTCACTTTCAAGGCTACCGCTTTACCTCGGTATAAAGGTGGTTTAGCCCTTAAAAATGTTGAATTACAATGCTTAGCGATTTTTCTAGCTCGAACGACAAGGATCTTACGAAATAGTCAGACAGGTCTTACAGCACGTCTCTTCCAGCAGTTACGACCACCGGATATGACGCCGCCGATAAATGTTGGACATATCCATCCCGAGCTCGTTCATATTCGCCGATATTACGTGGAGTCCAGCTATGTCCATCAACACCTGCAACCACTCACTGCTGCTGCTGTCTACAGTGTATTTACGAATCGGCAACAGAATAACTCTATAGAAATGAAGTATCCTGGCAAGGACTGGCGACAAATTTGGGTGAATATCAGCACTCCTCACCTTCATTCCCGAGTTCGTTCCGTGTGGTATGATGTTGTGAACGAGGTGATGCCCACGGGGGAGAAATTGTGTAAGATCCAACTACGGCCTACTCCGACTTGCGACGCATGTGGCCATGTGGAAACATTGCAACACATATTAAACTGCAGAGATCAGACGCAAATCTGGAATTGGACGAGAATGAAACTGAAACGTCACCTTTGAACAATTCTACACGAGACTATATGAAACGTCGCCTTTGAACTATTTATACACGACTGTCCTTAAACTGACACAAAATATTTTTAGCGCAACGCAATCTGACTATCAAAGATCCCTGCAAAAGAATGGCCCTGACTAACATTAAACTATACCTTTCACAAATCACTTACCTCACAAAAATCTTCGCTGCTCAAGCTACTGCAATACAGCGAGCGCCACTACTGCCAGCTAAATAAAAGATTCAAACTATGGCAGGCACTAACTACTGATAGGGATAGTTAGCAAATGAAAGATATTAATAGAGAACAAACAATGTATTTACCTTAATATAATCACAAGTCATAATATATATATCAGTTCATGACAAATTACAAATCTCCGCCATCTCTCTCCCCACATCCACCACTGCTGGCGGCTCACCTCCAACTGCGCAACGCTACGCGCTGTTCACAGCCAGCTGCCGCTGCCCAACACTACAATGGCAGACAACAATGCAAACTAGCCACAGACTGCACACAGCACAGCCAGTGATTTTCATATTGAGCGCTACGTAACGTTGCCAATAAGAAAACATAAACAGCCTACTTACATAGAGAAAACATAAACAGCCTACCTACATAGAGAAAACATAAACAGCCTACTTACATAGCCCCCATGCTCCCCACAAAAATTTTTACAAATTGGGTTGGGCAGTGGCCAATACAGATTTGAAAAAAAATTTTCATAATTACAATAACAAAGATATAAAATGCACACACTTATTGATACTTTGTTGGTCAAAAGCTAAAAATTTCTCACAGTCCATAAAGACAGTCCACATTGTTCATCACAGTGAAACTGCCGTTTCTTTTCGCAAAGTCTGAGCAGTAAAAGACAATGCACACAGAAGTAGTGGATTTCCATGCAGTCGTGAAGAAGTAGTGTTGTCCTTCCAATGGAAAGACAGTGCTGACTCTTGACATGCTGTATGAAACGTCCCCTTTGAACAATTATACACGACTGTCCTTAACCTGACACACAATATTTTGTTAGCGCAACGCAATCTGACTTTCAATAATTCGTACAAAAGAATGGGCCCTGACTAACATTAACCTATACCTTTCACAAATCACTTACCTCACAAAAATCTTCGCTGCTCAAGCTACTGCAATACAGCGAGCGCCACTACTGCCAGCTAAATAAAAGATTCAAACTACTAAAGGCACCAACTACTGATAGGGATAGTTAGCAAATGAAAGATATTAATAGAGAACAAACAATGTATTTACCTTAATATCATCACAAGTCATAATATATATATCAGTTCATGACAAATTGCAAAACTTCGCCATCTCTCTCCCCACATCCATCACTGCTTGCGGCTCACCTCCAACTGCGCAACGCTACGCGCTGTTCACAGCCAGCTGCCGCTGCCCAACACTACAATGGCAGACAACAATGCAAACTAGCCACAGACTGCACACAGCACAGCCAGTGATTTTCATATTGAGCGCTACGTAACGTTGCCAATAAGAAAACATAAACAGCCTACTTACATAGAGAAAACATAAACAGCCTACTTACATAGAGAAAACATAAACAGCCTACTTACATAGCCCCCATGCTCCCCACAAAAATTTTTACAAATTGGGTTGGGCAGTGGCCAATACAGATTTGAAAAAAAATTTTCATAATTACAATAACAAAGATATAAAATGCACACACTTATTGATACTTTGTTGGTCAAAAGCTAAAAATTTCTCACAGTCCATAAAGACAGTCCACATTGTTCATCACAGTGAAACTGCCGTTTCTTTTCTCAAAGTCTGAGCAGTAAAAGACAATGCACACAGAAGTAGTGGATTTCCATGCAGTCTTGAAGAAGTAGTGTTGTCCTTCCAATGGAAAGACAGTGCTGACTCTTGACATGCTGACAGGTAATGGGCCACAATGGAGCAAACCCACAGCAGAGTCATTCGAAGTTTTGAAGAATATTGGTAGGTAGGTCATCACAGAGCAGACCCACTGGAGTCCTGGTAGAGATTGTGGTATTGGTGGGCCACCAGAGGTGCAGACCCACTGCAGTCCTTGTAGAAATAATGGCGTTGGTGGGTCATCATAGATGCAGACCCACTGTAGTCCTTGCAGAGATAATGGTATTGGTGGGCCACCAGAGGTGCAGACCCACTGTAGTCCTTGTAGAGATTGCCAGCAGCCATCTGTTGTGACTGTGCAGGTGCACAATCACCCTCGAAGAGTCTTGCGGAGAATATAGCAAGTCCATAAACCACCACTTGTGCACTCACAAAGTTTTTGGAATTGTCCTTAGAACCAGCAATGCTGTTATCCAGTCCCTTGCAGAATTATTAACACACGTGCAAACACGAACAGTCCCTACTTCTCACATATTGTCCACATACTATGACCAACAGAAACGTGTGCAGTGAAATGTAACTAACAAGTTAATAATGTCATGAACTGGTGACAATTACAATGTTATAACATAAGAATACAATTACAAAGGTACAAAATACATCATTAAAAACATAATAATACAGATAACATTTGTAGTACAGGCTTTACAAAAGAATAGAAATAAACATATACATCAGTGTTACAAAAATAGTGACATAAGTACATACATAAAATAATGAGAATAGTTTTCGAAACATTAATTTCACACATGAACATTGAAACAGAACAGAATTGTAAACAACCTTACAAAGAAAATAACATATTATTAATGCAACTTATATTTGAGGATAACAGTATTCCTCCTCATAGTGAATGTAGCTTAATATTAAAAGAAAAAAAATTCTATGAAACTACACAGAGACAGGAAGAAAACAAATACACAAGGGTACACAAACACGTAATGGGATAACACCAATAGGAAAGGACAGGGTTCGTTTTCAGTGTAACATTTGGTACTGCAGTCCATCCCAAAACTTCATATATCTTTCCTCTTATTTCATCCTTTGTTTCCACCAAAAAAAATTCTATCTAAGCATGCTTTCTGTATTTATATGTTCACACATTTCTTACCTCAACATTTATTTCCAAGAAAATCCTACCTAAACCTGTTTTCTCAATGCATTTCTTCCAATTCATCGCAACTCATTCTCTTAGAGGCTGCCCCCTCTTAAGCTAACTTAAATCTACTGAGCTCAGATGCTAAACTAAGGGACGAGGCAATGCAGCATCACATAACAAATCAACACAAACAGCAATGCAAAAAATGCAAATTGGCAAAGCTAGCAGCATAAATGAGCAAAAGTCAAATTCAATAACACTATGCCTGGCAAACAGCAGCAACTTATACCTAAACATGACATTGCGCAAGCAGAAAAAATATTACACTAAACAACAATGCAGATAAGGGAAATGTATATTCACATCTTAATGTCTATGTAATTAAAGTGGTGCACCACAAGAACTGATTGTAAAAAGAAATATTACCATGTACTTGAAAAGAAAATTATGCGTTACTGTTACTAGTCCCTTCTTATTGTTCTTTCCTTTCCAAGTGCTCCTTTTTTTTAAAGAATGTGGATTACAAAATTATCATTTAATAGATCTGTTGACAGAAAGTGTTCACATTAGCAAATGCATCTTATTTTATAAAAGCAATGCTGCAACACAGCTGGAAAACAGATGTCAAATGAAATAAGCAACTATGAAAAGCAAAGCATAAAAATATCATTCAGTAGTCATGTGACATTTCGTAAGTTAGTAGAAATTCTCTCAACTCTCATAGAAAGACGCTTGTCATAATCAGGTGTGCAGATGTAAAAATATTGCTTGTCATTTTATTAGGCATTTCAGTAAATATCGTAAATTAAGAGCTAGTGTAATCATATGTTTTCAAGTTCGACCGTGTCGTTTTTGCGATGCTTTCTCTAAAGGAATGACAATGGCCAGGATAATGGCCTTCCCTTTCTTTTTTTTTTTTTTCTTCCTGTGCTCTGAAAGGCACGCGCTAATGACTTTTTCTCCAGGCGTCTGACACAGCTGGGTGCCCGCGACGCATTACGTGCAGGTGGTCACTTAACTTTCGTACGGAAATATTTACGACAGGAGATTCTGCTACCGTGGTAGTCTCATATAAAAATATTTCACAGGTCAAGAATTAGCGTTGCAAATCTGTAGAAACCAAACCCTATAAATATAACAGTGTCCAAAAAAATTTTCAGTGGCATTGTGATACATTCATGCATATACACACACATTTCATAACTCTTAAAGTACGATTCTTGGTTTCCAACAACCTTTTCATAAATCAGAGTCCCTAACCCCTACTCCTTATTTCTTACCTTATTACACATATACATATTCATATTCATCAACACGTCTTCAATATTTCATCATAATAGCTACATAGCATAATCAGATTCCTCATATAGCATCAGCTTATTTATCATAAACATACCTCAACAGCATAGTACACATCGTCGTCGTAATAATAACATCATAACACTTCAGTCAAATCTTAAAATCGTCGTAACTTCCTCCAATAATTTCAAAACGTAAAAAAAATTCTCTGCTCATTTCAATAGTGTCATCTACCTCAAACGTACTTTAAAATCATGCTCCCTTACCAAATATATCATTCAAATCTCTCATAGTATCACAATGGTTCCGAAAAAATATGAACAGTTTACAAAGTACAGACAAAATACAATTTCGTAAGTGTGAGGTTCCAACGGTGTAATTACGTAAACATCTGTCACTGATATAGTAAAATAAATGTTTGTCTCTCTCAGTTAAATGATCAGATAGCTGTGTAATTTGTGTGTTAGAGAAATATGGTACCGATGTGTAAAGTTGTATAAGCAAATACCATATTAGCTAGGGTTCCTTGTGGTTGCCACACACATGGTACACAAAGTAGGCATGTACCCCCCTGAGGATTTATGTAATTATACCCTCAGGTGTTACAGATTACAGCAATGAAATGAAATATATCACGGAAAACTTTCTTTGTAATTCAAAAATCTTTAAAAATAAATGTTTTAAGTATAAAATTGATCACTGGAATCCGTGTCCTGTAGCGCTAAATGTGCATCTTGTTGTAAGATAATCTCTGTGGAAGTGTCGTAGTTATTTTCCTCCGAAAGCTAAGTTCTGCAGAAGCCAATGTACTTACCTCATGATAAACAAAAGTGAAATGCTTTGCGTATAGATATCGTAGTTATTATGCTTATTGGCGTGATGAAGAAAGTACTGTACAGTAACGTATTGTTGTGCCACGAAAAAAGGCTGTCTCATTGTTGCTATACCACAAAAGTTACTACTAAAACATGTTTTTCTTTCCAGAAGAATTCAGAAAACTGTGCAGATATAAAACAGATACACCGCAAAAGCAACATTGTAAATTGTCACTCATTAGTAGCGTCGTGATAAAAATCGTGTAGCTGTCACATAAACTAACCTCTGTGTCATCTGGTATCTCTCAGAAAGCACTTTAAATACTGAATGTATTTTTAGGTAACCAAAATGTTGCATTAAAATCTCATTAGCAGTACTGGTAAATGTTCTAAGTATGTGAGCCTTATAGTCGTTACGTAATCGTACAACTAACAAGCAAGAATGTACACACACAATAACACTGTGACGTCTGTTCACTATAACAATGCATTCGTCATTTCTGTTTAAATAAGTTCTCTTGGTTCTTGATTGGATATTTAACTTCAAACATTGTTGTATGTTAACAGATTCTAAGTCTGACAAAGCATATTAGTAATGTGAAGCGAAAAATTTTATGACAAAGACTAAGTTAAAAAGCAGATTATCTTTCAATAAACGGTTTTACATGTGAAATGTGGTGTAAACCTTTACTCTTCCTAGTACGCAGAGTTTCAACTTCAACGCAATTATCATGTGGTATACGTCGGATTCTGTAAGGTCCATTGTAAACTAGAAAGAATTTGTGACTCAAGTGTTTCTTCTTATGTGACAATGAATGAGCTTTAATGAGAACTTTCTGACCAATATACAACTTCTTTGCATTTGCTTTACCGTGTAGTTTTCTCCTTTTGTCTGCTGCAGATTTTATATTTTTAAGAGCCAAATCAATTATGTCTTTGTGTCGAAGTTTACGTGTATTCGGGAAAGGTACAAGCTCTCTGATTCTGTTCGGTGGTTCTTCATTCTTCAGTACAAGAGTAGGTGGTAAAGCAGTGGAGTCGTGAGGCATTTCATTCAGCACGTTTTGAAATAAGTGTAAATATCTGTCCCAATGCTGATGCTTTCTGTGACAATAAAGTCTACAAAGCTTATTGATTTCTTTCATAATCCGTTCGGAGGGGTTACAATGTGGTGAGTACAATGAAATAAAAACAGGTTTGATTTTATGGTTGCGAAGCATACGTGACCAAACAGCAGATCTGAATTGCGGTCCGTTATCTGAAATGACTTTGCTAACGTGTCCAACTTCACGTAAGAAATTTTTAACAAAGGCGTTGGATACAGACCGTCCAGTGGCTTTACGTAACGGTGTGAAAGAAACAAATTTTGAAGTAAGTTCAACAGCGACTAGAACGTACGAAAATCCATTGGATGTTCTGACAAGCGGTCCCAAGAGATCAACAGCCGCAAATTCTTTTAATTTAGAAGGAATAATAGGAAACAACGGAGCACGATGTGAGACAGTAGATGGTTTCGCCTTTTGACAAAGTTTACAAATAGACAAGACTCTTCGAATTCTTTTTTCCATATTGTTAAAATAACAAGTCGTTCGAAGAATATGATAACATTTTCGTGGGCCAAAATGTGCGTAGCTGAAATGAATGTACCAAATGAGCTTATTAACAAAATCGTCAGGAATGCAAAGTACCCATAGCTTGTCATCAACAGTGCAGCGTTTGAAGAGTATGTTGTTTCTAACCAGGTAATAATGCCGAATCTGTGTGTGTGTCTTTTCATGCCATTTGCTCTTGATGTCCTTCCAAATCGGATCTTTATCTTGTTCATGAGCAATGTCCTTTAATGATGTGGTGATGAAGTTTTCAAAGGCGACTTTCTGAATGTAAAGAATACTGAAATTTTTCTCGAGGTTGCCTTCTGTGTTACTTTTCTCAAGCCCAGCCGGTGCGCGTGACAGTGCATCCGCAACAATGTTCTCCTTGCCGGGAATGTAGACTATTGTGAAGCGGAATTCTTGTAGAAACAATGCCCAACGTTTTAACCTGTCATGATTTAATTTTGAAGACATAAGAAATTGTAATGCACGATGATCACTGTACACTTTTACGTGCTTACCAGAAAGAAAGAAACGGAATTTGTTAAATGCCCAAACGATAGCTAAAGCTTCTAATTCAGTAACGGAATAATTTTTTTCAGATTTTGTTAGCACTCGGCTAGCAAAAGCAATGGTTTTCTGAACGGTAGTGTCATTTTCTATGGCTTCTTGAAATAAATGGGCACCAAGACCGACTTTAGAAGAATCCGTGCTAAGGCAGAAATCTTGTGACAGATCTGGATGAGCTAAGATTGGCGCGTGAAGTAACGCTTCTTTCAAAGAATTGAATTCCAACTGTGCTTGTTCGTCCCAGTTCCAAATAGTATTTTTTCCAGTGAGAGAACAAAGTTTTGGTGTAACAAGAATTTGCATATTCAGAAAACGACGGTAAAAATTTACGAGACCTAGAAAACTGCGGACTTGTCTTTTTGTGGATGGAACTGGAATGGCTCTGATTGCTTCTAACTTTTCAGGATCCGGCTGAATGCCTTCAGAAGAAATAATATGTCCCAAAAACCTCACCTTTGACCTACCGAATTCAGACTTTTCCAAGTTAACTGTAATTCCAGATTCTGCAAAAATATGTAACACGCTGTTGAGGATGCGATTGTGTCGTTCCCATGAGGCTTCTGCTATCAGAATATCGTCTACATATAAGGTGATGTGACGTTTTAAGAATTCAGGTAATATGGAATTTAGCCCACGAATGAATGCTGCCGAAGAAATGTTCAAACCAAAGGGAAGTTTCCGAAACTGATAACAAACGCCGAAACAAAGGAAAGCTGTGTATTTTCTACATTCTGGATGAAGTTCGATCTGATAAAAGCTGGATCTGAGATCAATGGAAGACAACACTTTTACACCATTAAAATTTTGAAGAAGTTCTTCTAACGTTTGCGGCCTGTCTGTTTCAGGAATAATGATCGTATTGATTTGTCTCGAATCTAAGACAAGCCTGATCGATCCATTTTTCTTCTCAACAACATGTAATGGATTGTTGTATGAGCTTACTGCAGGCTCAATAATGCCCTCATTAAGCATATATTGTATTTCTGTTCTAACACGGTCCCTATAATGCGCCGGAATTACGTATGGTCTAACACAAAATGTAGTATGCTCACGAACACAAAATTGGTATTGAAATCCCTTGATTGTTCCTGTTTTGTGAGTAAAAACTGTGGAATGTGCTTGTAAAATCTCAAAAAGGTCTTGCCTATCATTGTCATTACAATTCTCAATTGTTTGAATTTTATTCTGAATTAACTTATTAGTGTCAAATGCGCCGTCGATATCATCCCTGTCAGTACTTGCAGAGTGATTGTTAGTGTCTAGTTCCGTAGAAAAGTCCGAACTGTTGTCTAACAGAAGGTAAAGCCGATTAATTTCCTCGTCATGGTTTGAGAGCCAATCTTCAAATTTGACTTACCTTCTTTCTCTAAACTTATTTCAGCATCGTGAAAGTTTAAGATTGCTTTGCATTCATTCAAAAAGTCTACTCCCAATATAATTTCCGTCGACAATAGTGGAACAATGAGAAAGTTCATAGAGAAGCTGTGGCTTTGACAAAAGAATTCTAAATTGGTTTGTTGGCGTACATCTACACTTTTTCCAAAGATTGCACCTTGTAATTTAATCTTACGTAACGGAAGTGTGGGGCAATCGTTCGATTTGTTGCATTTGCTAAAGGCTGTTTCACTAATTACTGAGATGGGACTGCCAGAGTCAAGTACTGCCGTAAATTTTACGTCATTTACAGTAATGTGAATCACAGGATATGCAATGTTGTTAAGTTTTACGTTGTGTTCCTGGAGTAAGATGTCCCTAATGTCTTCCATTTTTACGTAATTACTAGCTACGGCAGCTCCGTCATCAATTTCATAAGTACGTTTTGTTGCTGCCAGCGGTGTGAGTCATTGCCTATTGTCTCTTTGTTGGCGCGCGTCGTTATTGGGATTTGGAGACCTAACTTCCACAAATTCACCGTGACGAGAGGGCCCTGCTCTGTTTGAATCCCGCCAGTTCTGATGCAATTCAGGTCTGTCGTTACGATCATATCGTCTGTCGTCATGTCGGTAGATTCCATAGTTTCTTTCTTGTCGGTCACATGGTGGAGAATTTCTCCCTGAATCGTAACTGCGCGCTGGTCCGTTGCGTCTAAAGTTATTCTGTCTCCCTTGATAGTATTTATTTTGGTTCCCATATTGTCTGTTTCTCTTATTGTCTCTGTGATAGTAATTACCACGGAGAGGTGATCTTTCCCTGTAGTTATTACTACTCTGCCAACGGTTGTCATACGGGTGGTGTCTATTTTGGTCACGATTTGTGTTGTGAGAATAGCCTTGTCGCGTCCAGTTATTATTTCTTTCATCGCGGAATTGCGACTGATGTGATCTGTAATTGTTGTGCTCCTGCGTTCCGCGATTGTCAGTGTCACTTTCCAGTTCTTGTAACAGTCCCTGAAAAGCTTCAATGTCGTCTTTGCAACGTCCTGCCAAAATAATGTGTCGTAAATGTTCAGGTAATTTGATTAAGCAAATGCGGATGAGTTCTGAGGGGCTGTATGGATTTGACAGGTACTGATTCTTGTGCAACATGTCTTCAAAATATTTCACAAGACTGGAGAATTCAGATTGTTCGAAATGTTTCATCATTATGATGCCATGTTTTACACGGTCTTGTGTAGCTTGCGACCAATATGCTGAGAGGAAGGCATGGTAAAATTCTCCTTCACTGTGGCAATCGTGAATGACCGATCGCATTCTTACAGCTGGTTCATTCTCTAAGTAGCCACACATAAATTCTAATCTGTGCTCCAATGACCAGTTGGGAGGAAAACAATGAGAAAATTGATGGAGCCATGCTTGTGGATGAATGTCGTTGCCAGAATTCTTAAATGTTTTGAATTTACGTGTAGTAATGAACAGCTTATAGTCAAAATCGTCATGTCGGCGAGTCGCATATCGGTCATTGTTAGGTCGTGTCGGCCGTTCCATCTCAAAATTCGGTGCACATTGCCAATTTCTTTCATAATTTCCGAAATGCCCTGTGTTATTATTTTGCGGCTTTTCCGTGTTTCTAAGTCCCTCTTCCCGTGTTGGAGCGCGAGTGTCCTCTGAAATACGTAATTCTTGTATTACCTGTGTCAGCTGATCTTGTACTTCCCGGATTTCTCTTTGGTGTTGTGTATTAATTTGATTCTGATTTTGTTTGAATTTTCTTATTTGTTCATACTCTTCTGTGTCAGTGAAGGCTACGGGTCTTGTGTCATTCAGATCATCATCTACCTTTGTAGATAAGTTAGTGACCTGATCCGAAAGTTCGGCTACTTTCTCCGATAGTGTACTTATTTCTTCAGTGTGTTTTTCTGAACCAAGTTTCAGAGTATCTACTGTGTCCTTAAAGTTTTCCTGAGTTTTTGCAAGTTGCGTAACCGAATCGGTAGATGCAACTGAGTCAAATTTAGCTTGCAAGGTCTCATGATTTTCATGAACAATAATTTGCAGTTCTTTTATGGCTGCTTCGTGATTCTGTAATGCATTTTCATGCCGCGAAAAAATAGGTTGAAAATGCTCACAAATTTGTGTTTTTACGTCATTACAGACTTTTTGACATTTCGATTCAATGTTATGTAACTCAGTAGTTAAATCTTCACGTGTTTGTTCAAGTGTTTGTTCCAATGAGTCTAACTTTTTAAGATTTTGTTCCACTGTGTCTAACTTTTGAAGCTTTTGCTGTGTTTGTCTCTGATTTTGTTCCATTGTGTCTAACTTTTTGAGATTTTGTTCCACTGTGTCTAACTGTTGCTGTGTTTGTCTCTGATTTTGTTCCATTTGTTGCATTAATTGCAATAATAATGTATTAGTGTCTGGAATCTGTTTCTCTACGCTGTTCGGCAGTGCATTTGCACCGGCAACATTCACATTTTGACAAGCAGAAAATGTGTCTTGACTTATTTGAGAAAACGGTGAGGATCCAAAACCTGAATCTACAGTATTTGCGAGATTGTTTCCTGTCATTTCGGATTCCTGAGGCGAGCTGTTGCCGACCGATCGATCGATAATGCTTCCCTGTTCTCTACATGTTTCAATGTCTACACCATTATTTGACGCCCGCTCCATTTCCCTATGCACAGTTACCAAATTACTACTTTGAATATTTGTTAATTCATTACATGGTGGCGTTAACACACTGCTTTCGTCTTCACTGTCATTTCTCAGTTTACTTTGGAGCCTAGTATTACGTTTTTCACACGCCATTATTGTCAGAGTATTTCACACGATAACAAAGAAAAGCACAATTTGAAGATCAAAAATAAGAGAACACATTAACATAGCACTGAAAATAATATCTAGTTAATTACCAGCGCAGCTGCGAAATACTTGGTGCAAATCTACATGCATGCCACAACTGTTTTACAGTACAACAATGAAAGACTGCAACTACAAAGGAGATTCTCTCTACAATTACGCGCTAGCAATAAACAAAAGCTACACTAAATACACAAACTACAAGAAAAAATCAGAAGATTCCAGTGAGGTATCCTAGGCTAAGGGTCGACATATGAAACGTCACCTTTGAACAATTCTACACGAGACTATATGAAACGTCGCCTTTGAACTATTTATACACGACTGTCCTTAAACTGACACAAAATATTTTTAGCGCAACGCAATCTGACTATCAAAGATCCCTGCAAAAGAATGGCCCTGACTAACATTAAACTATACCTTTCACAAATCACTTACCTCACAAAAATCTTCGCTGCTCAAGCTACTGCAATACAGCGAGCGCCACTACTGCCAGCTAAATAAAAGATTCAAACTATGGCAGGCACTAACTACTGATAGGGATAGTTAGCAAATGAAAGATATTAATAGAGAACAAACAATGTATTTACCTTAATATAATCACAAGTCATAATATATATATCAGTTCATGACAAATTACAAATCTCCGCCATCTCTCTCCCCACATCCACCACTGCTGGCGGCTCACCTCCAACTGCGCAACGCTACGCGCTGTTCACAGCCAGCTGCCGCTGCCCAACACTACAATGGCAGACAACAATGCAAACTAGCCACAGACTGCACACAGCACAGCCAGTGATTTTCATATTGAGCGCTACGTAACGTTGCCAATAAGAAAACATAAACAGCCTACTTACATAGAGAAAACATAAACAGCCTACTTACATAGAGAAAACATAAACAGCCTACTTACAAAACTGGCTCTTATTAATAGAACGACGCCATCCGCAATACAACTGCAAGATATATTCCAACCGGACTGGAAATTATTTCCGAAATCTAAAAATAATAGCTATACCTGGTTAATTGGACAGTACCTATATTATATGCTGACAACTAAAACGCCTACACTTTCTGATTTTCATATGTATCTTATTGCCGAATATTACGCGATCAAACGATTACGGAAATATAAAGAAAAGTTTCAGAATTTTCTCACCGTTGCTTTGAATGATGGGAAGCTTTAAGTGTGCGAACCAATGGGCACGATCATTGCTTTTTTCTTTTTTTTTTTTCTTTTTTTTTTTTTTTTTTTTTTTTTATTTCTTCTGTTATCTGGGTATCTCATTGTCAGTTTTCAGGACTCCATTGCTTCATAGGTTGTACAATGTGTGCACCTAAGGTCAACGAGAAGCAGCATGCAACAGGATGCCAAACTTGTGGAGCCAGTGTTTATTTCCGTTTTTTTCCTTTACTCAGAAGACAAGTATAGTTTAATTTGACGAGGTTTAACAGACGGGGCAGTATTTCTTTCTAGATACCCATCTTTCCTCTATACGGAACTTTATTTCTATTATTATTTACGATGCTGACAGAGAAACCTCTGATCTTGTTGTTTTTGTCTCCACTAACTCAAGGAACACACACTAGTACCCAGTTACTTTCGTTAATAACTCCAAGAAAACAGCACGGCGGTAATCTCGGCGAACTTACTCTCAACGCTAAGAGATGACAACTTTGAATCATGCCTTCAGGAAACTGAATCATCGACGAATGCAGAACGACACGGAAACATTATGCTATTATTACGTGAAGACGAGCTTGAGACGTAGTGATCCTGAGATCTACCACCGCAAAAAGAAAAAAAAAAAAAAAAAAACAAAAAAAAAAAAAATTAAAAAACAAAAGTTAAAAAAAAAATATTATACACTACTATAGCGCAGAAGCTAGCCGAAGAAGGCACACAAAGGTGAGCGTATGGATGGGCTGTGTGGGGAGAAGGGAGGCCCAAAAAAAAAAAAAAAAAAAAAAAAAAAAAAAAAAAAAAAAAAAAAAAAAAAAAAAATGGTGTAACGGTTAGCACTCTGGACTCTGAATCCAGCGATACGAGTTCGAATCTCGGTGGAACCTTCGTTTAGTCTAAATTTTCTGTAATAAGCGTTTCTCGCCGAGGAAGTAACAGCGATAGGCTCAGAGGTGTAGTTTCTACGTTTGTATTAAAAACGAGATGTCTATGAAACGGCTGAATATTGGTGCGACTATGTGACCTATATAGCACATTAAACGAGTAATGCCTGTAAGAGCAAGCAATTTTTCTATAATTCGAAGAAATATCATTATCCTACGAAGGCTAAGAATCCCATGATTATCAACTAGCTACTAGAAGCTGAGCAAATGAATTTCCTTTAAAATAGGTTTAAAACATAGGGAGGTTCTGACCGAGTGGGCATGCTCTGGAGCCTGTTTGCTCCTGAGATTAGAAAAACAGTCCTCTGGGCCGGATTTGAACCAGCGACCTATGGATAACTGTGAATCTTCCACTACAGTCCACCGCTCTACCAACTGAGCTACCAGAGGCTCTGCATACTTTCTTATTCGTACTGATTGCTTTACGTCCGTCCCTGTCTTTCGTTTCCACACACTGCTACTCAGCGCTGCCATATAGACGCACAGGAAATGCAGTCATCGGCTGCAAGTGCAAACATTGCCCAGATTAAGTTTTATAATGCTCGATAGTGTCAATTATGTTAAAAAATGCAAGTAGGAAGTGTCTGAAGTACGTCAGAACACTGCTAAGTGTATTTACGAGTCCCATTCTCCTGTCTGGTTCCATGGTGTAACGGTTAGCACTCTGGACTCTGAATCCAGCGATCCGAGTTCGAATCTCGGTGGAACCTTCGTTTAGTCTAAATTTTCTGTAATAAGCGTTTCTCGCCGAGGAAGTAACAGCGATAGGCTCAGGGGTGTAGTTTCTACGTTTGTATTAAAAACGAGATGTCTATGAAACGGCTGAATATTGGTGCGACTATGTGACCTATATAGCACATTAAACGAGTAATGCCTGTAAGAGCAAGCAATTTTACTATAATTCGAAGAAATATCATTATCCTACGAAGGCTAAGAATCCCATGATTATCAACTAGCTACTAGAAGCTGAGCAAATGAATTTCCTTTAAAATAGGTTTAAAACATAGGGAGGTTCTGACCGAGTGGGCATGCTCTGGAGCCTGTTTGCTCCTGAGATTAGAAAAACAGTCCTCTGGGCCGGATTTGAACCAGCGACCTATGGATAACTGTGAATCTTCCACTACAGTCCACCGCTCTACCAACTGAGCTACCAGAGGCTCTGCATACTTTCTTATTCGTACTGATTGCTTTACGTCCGTCCCTGTCTTTCGTTTCCACACACTGCTACTCAGCGCTGCCATATAGACGCACAGGAAATGCAGTCATCGGCTGCAAGTGCAAACATTGCCCAGATTAAGTTTTATAATGCTCGATAGTGTCAATTATGTTAAAAAATGCAAGTAGGAAGTGTCTGAAGTACGTCAGAACACTGCTAAGTGTATTTACCAGTCCCATTCTCCTGTCTGGTTCCATGGTGTAACGGTTAGCACTCTGGACTCTGAATCCAGCGATCCGAGTTCGAATCTCGGTGGAACCTTCGTTTAGTCTAAATTTTCTGTAATAAGCGTTTCTCGCCGAGGAAGTAACAGCGATAGGCTCAGGGGTGTAGTTTCTACGTTTGTATTAAAAACGAGATGTCTATGAAACGGCTGAATATTGGTGCGACTATGTGACCTATATAGCACATTAAACGAGTAATGCCTGTAAGAGCAAGCAATTTTACTATAATTCGAAGAAATATCATTATCCTACGAAGGCTAAGAATCCCATGATTATCAACTAGCTACTAGAAGCTGAGCAAATGAATTTCCTTTAAAATAGGTTTAAAACATAGGGAGGTTCTGACCGAGTGGGCATGCTCTGGAGCCTCTTTGCTCCTGAGATTAGAAAAACAGTCCTCTGGGCCGGATTTGAACCAGCGACCTATGGATAACTGTGAATCTTCCACTACAGTCCACCGCTCTACCAACTGAGCTACCAGAGGCTCTGCATACTTTCTTATTCGTACTGATTGCTTTACGTCCGTCCCTGTCTTTCGTTTCCACACACTGCTACTCAGCGCTGCCATATAGACGCACAGGAAATGCAGTCATCGGCTGCAAGTGCAAACATTGCCCAGATTAAGTTTTATAATGCTCGATAGTGTCAATTATGTTAAAAATTGCAAGTAGGAAGTGTCTGAAGTACGTCAGAACACTGCTAAGTGTATTTACGAGTCCCATTCTCCTGTCTGGTTCCATGGTGTAACGGTTAGCACTCTGGACTCTGAATCCAGCGATCCGAGTTCGAATCTCGGTGGAACCTTCGTTTAGTCTAAATTTTCTGTAATAAGCGTTTCTCGCCGAGGAAGTAACAGCGATAGGCTCAGGGGTGTAGTTTCTACGTTTGTATTAAAAACGAGATGTCTATGAAACGGCTGAATATTGGTGCGACTATGTGACCTATATAGCACATTAAACGAGTAATGCCTGTAAGAGCAAGCAATTTTACTATAATTCGAAGAAATATTATTATGCTACGAAGGCTAAGAATCCCATGATTATCAACTAGCTACTAGAAGCTGAGCAAATGAATTTCCTTTAAAATAGGTTTAAAACATAGGGAGGTTCTGACCGAGTGGGCATGCTCTGGAGCCTGTTTGCTCCTGAGATTAGAAAAACAGTCCTCTGGGCCGGATTCGAAACAGCGACCTATGGATAACTGTGAATCTTCCACTACAGTCCACCGCTCTACCAACTGAGCTACCAGAGGCTCTGCATACTTTCTTATTCGTACTGATTGCTTTACGTCCGTCCCTGTCTTTCGTTTCCACACACTGCTACTCAGCGCTGCCATATAGACGCACAGGAAATGCAGTCATCGGCTGCAAGTGCAAACATTGCCCAGATTAAGTTTTATAATGCTCGATAGTGTCAATTATGTTAAAAAATGCAAGTAGGAAGTGTCTGAAGTACGTCAGAACACTGCTAAGTGTATTTACGAGTCCCATTCTCCTGTCTGGTTCCATGGTGTAACGGTTAGCACTCTGGACTCTGAATCCAGCGATCCGAGTTCGAATCTCGGTGGAACCTTCGTTTAGTCTAAATTTTCTGTAATAAGCGTTTCTCGCCGAGGAAGTAACAGCGATAGGCTCAGGGGTGTAGTTTCTACGTTTGTATTAAAAACGAGATGTCTATGAAACGGCTGAATATTGGTGCGACTATGTGACCTATATAGCACATTAAACGAGTAATGCCTGTAAGAGCAAGCAATTTTACTATAATTCGAAGAAATATCATTATCCTACGAAGGCTAAGAATCCCATGATTATCAACTAGCTACTAGAAGCTGAGCAAATGAATTTCCTTTAAAATAGGTTTAAAACATAGGGAGGTTCTGACCGAGTGGGCATGCTCTGGAGCCTGTTTGCTCCTGAGATTAGAAAAACAGTCCTCTGGGCCGGATTTGAACCAGCGACCTATGGATAACTGTGAATCTTCCACTACAGTCCACCGCTCTACCAACTGAGCTACCAGAGGCTCTGCATACTTTCTTATTCGTACTGATTGCTTTACGTCCGTCCCTGTCTTTCGTTTCCACACACTGCTACTCAGCGCTGCCATATAGACGCACAGGAAATGCAGTCATCGGCTGCAAGTGCAAACATTGCCCAGATTAAGTTTTATAATGCTCGATAGTGTCAATTATGTTAAAAAATGCAAGTAGGAAGTGTCTGAAGTACGTCAGAACACTGCTAAGTGTATTTACGAGTCGCATTCTCCTGTCTGGTTCCATGGTGTAACGGTTAGCACTCTGGACTCTGAATCCAGCGATCCGAGTTCGAATCTCGGTGGAACCTTCGTTTAGTCTAAATTTTCTGTAATAAGCGTTTCTCGCCGAGGAAGTAACAGCGATAGGCTCAGGGGTGTAGTTTCTACGTTTGTATTAAAAACGAGATGTCTATGAAACGGCTGAATATTGGTGCGACTATGTGACCTATATAGCACATTAAACGAGTAATGCCTGTAAGAGCAAGCAATTTTACTATAATTCGAAGAAATATCATTATCCTACGAAGGCTAAGAATCCCATGATTATCAACTAGCTACTAGAAGCTGAGCAAATGAATTTCCTTTAAAATAGGTTTAAAACATAGGGAGGTTCTGACCGAGTGGGCATGCTCTGGAGCCTGTTTTCTCCTGAGATTAGAAAAACAGTCCTCTGGGCCGGATTTGAACCAGCGACCTATGGTTAACTGTGAATCTTCCACTACAGTCCACCGCTCTACCAACTGAGCTACCAGAGGCTCTGCATACTTTCTTATTCGTACTGATTGCTTTACGTCCGTCCCTGTCTTTCGTTTCCACACACTGCTACTCAGCGCTGCCATATAGACGCACAGGAAATGCAGTCATCGGCTGCAAGTGCAAACATTGCCCAGATTAAGTTTTATAATGCTCGATAGTGTCAATTATGTTAAAAATTGCAAGTAGGAAGTGTCTGAAGTACGTCAGAACACTGCTAAGTGTATTTACGAGTCCCATTCTCCTGTCTGGTTCCATGGTGTAACGGTTAGCACTCTGGACTCTGAATCCAGCGATCCGAGTTCGAATCTCGGTGGAACCTTCGTTTAGTCTAAATTTTCTGTAATAAGCGTTTCTCGCCGAGGAAGTAACAGCGATAGGCTCAGGAGTGTAGTTTCTACGTTTGTATTAAAAACGAGATGTCTATGAAACGGCTGAATATTGGTGCGACTATGTGACCTATATAGCACATTAAACGAGTAATGCCTGTAAGAGCAAGCAATTTTACTATAATTCGAAGAAATATCATTATCCTACGAAGGCTAAGAATCCCATGATTATCAACTAGCTACTAGAAGCTGAGCAAATGAATTTCCTTTAAAATAGGTTTAAAACATAGGGAGGTTCTGACCGAGTGGGCATGCTCTGGAGCCTGTTTGCTCCTGAGATTAGAAAAACAGTCCTCTGGGCCGGATTTGAACCAGCGACCTATGGATAACTGTGAATCTTCCACTACAGTCCACCGCTCTACCAACTGAGCTACCAGAGGCTCTGCATACTTTCTTATTCGTACTGATTGCTTTACGTCCGTCCCTGTCTTTCGTTTCCACACACTGCTACTCAGCGCTGCCATATAGACGCACAGGAAATGCAGTCATCGGCTGCAAGTGCAAACATTGCCCAGATTAAGTTTTATAATGCTCGATAGTGTCAATTATGTTAAAAAATGCAAGTTGGAAGTGTCTGAAGTACGTCAGAACACTGCTAAGTGTATTTACGAGTCCCATTCTCCTGTCTGGTTCCATGGTGTAACGGTTAGCACTCTGGACTCTGAATCCAGCGATCCGAGTTCGAATCTCGGTGGAACCTCCGTTTAGTCTAAATTTTCTGTAATAAGCGTTTCTCGCCGAGGAAGTAACAGCGATAGGCTCAGGGGTGTAGTTTCTACGTTTGTATTAAAAACGAGATGTCTATGAAACGGCTGAATATTGGTGCGACTATGTGACCTATATAGCACATTAAACGAGTAATGCCTGTAAGAGCAAGCAATTTTACTATAATTCGAAGAAATATCATTATCCTACGAAGGCTAAGAATCCCATGATTATCAACTAGCTACTAGAAGCTGAGCAAATGAATTTCCTTTAAAATAGGTTTAAAACATAGGGAGGTTCTGACCGAGTGGGCATGCTCTGGAGCCTGTTTGCTCCTGAGATTAGAAAAACAGTCCTCTGGGCCGGATTTGAACCAGCGACCTATGGATAACTGTGAATCTTCCACTACAGTCCACCGCTCTACCAACTGAGCTACCAGAGGCTCTGCATACTTTCTTATTCGTACTGATTGCTTTACGTCCGTCCCTGTCTTTCGTTTCCACACACTGCTACTCAGCGCTGCCATATAGACGCACAGGAAATGCAGTCATCGGCTGCAAGTGCAAACATTGCCCAGATTAAGTTTTATAATGCTCGATAGTGTCAATTATGTTAAAAAATGCAAGTAGGAAGTGTCTGAAGTACGTCAGAACACTGCTAAGTGTATTTACGAGTCCCATTCTCCTGTCTGGTTCCATGGTGTAACGGTTAGCACTCTGGACTCTGAATCCAGCGATCCGAGTTCGAATCTCGGTGGAACCTTCGTTTAGTCTAAATTTTCTGTAATAAGCGTTTCTCGCCGAGGAAGTAACAGCGATAGGCTCAGGGGTGTAGTTTCTACGTTTGTATTAAAAACGAGATGTCTATGAAACGGCTGAATATTGGTGCGACTATGTGACCTATATAGCACATTAAACGAGTAATGCCTGTAAGAGCAAGCAATTTTACTATAATTCGAAGAAATATCATTATCCTACGAAGGCTAAGAATCCCATGATTATCAACTAGCTACTAGAAGCTGAGCAAATGAATTTCCTTTAAAATAGGTTTAAAACATAGGGAGGTTCTGACCGAGTGGGCATGCTCTGGAGCCTGTTTGCTCCTGAGATTAGAAAAACAGTCCTCTGGGCCGGATTTGAACCAGCGACCTATGGATAACTGTGAATCTTCCACTACAGTCCACCGCTCTACCAACTTAGCTACCAGAGGCTCTGCATACTTTCTTATTCGTACTGATTGCTTTACGTCCGTCCCTGTCTTTCGTTTCCACACACTGCTACTCAGCGCTGCCATATAGACGCACAGGAAATGCAGTCATCGGCTGCAAGTGCAAACATTGCCCAGATTAAGTTTTATAATGCTCGATAGTGTCAATTATGTTAAAAAATGCAAGTAGGAAGTGTCTGAAGTACGTCAGAACACTGCTAAGTGTATTTACGAGTCCCATTCTCCTGTCTGGTTCCATGGTGTAACGGTTAGCACTCTGGACTCTGAATCCAGCGATCCGAGTTCGAATCTCGGTGGAACCTTCGTTTAGTCTAAATTTTCTGTAATAAGCGTTTCTCGCCGAGGAAGTAACAGCGATAGGCTCAGGGGTGTAGTTTCTACGTTTGTATTAAAAACGAGATGTCTATGAAACGGCTGAATATTGGTGCGACTATGTGACCTATATAGCACATTAAACGAGTAATGCCTGTAAGAGCAAGCAATTTTACTATAATTCGAAGAAATATCATTATCCTACGAAGGCTAAGAATCCCATGATTATCAACTAGCTACTAGAAGCTGAGCAAATGAATTTCCTTTAAAATAGGTTTAAAACATAGGGAGGTTCTGACCGAGTGGGCATGCTCTGGAGCCTGTTTGCTCCTGAGATTAGAAAAACAGTCCTCTGGGCCGGATTTGAACCAGCGACCTATGGATAACTGTGAATCTTCCACTACAGTCCACCGCTCTACCAACTGAGCTACCAGAGGCTCTGCATACTTTTTTATTCGTACTGATTGCTTTACGTCCGTCCCTGTCTTTCGTTTCCACACACTGCTACTCAGCGCTGCCATATAGACGCACAGGAAATGCAGTCATCGGCTGCAAGTGCAAACATTGCCCAGATTAAGTTTTATAATGCTCGATAGTGTCAATTATGTTAAAAAATGCAAGTAGGAAGTGTCTGAAGTACGTCAGAACACTGCTAAGTGTATTTACGAGTCCCATTCTCCTGTCTGGTTCCATGGTGTAACGGTTAGCACTCTGGACTCTGAATCCAGCGATCCGAGTTCGAATCTCGGTGGAACCTTCGTTTAGTCTAAATTTTCTGTAATAAGCGTTTCTCGCCGAGGAAGTAACAGCGATAGGCTCAGGGGTGTAGTTTCTACGTTTGTATTAAAAACGAGATGTCTATGAAACGGCTGAATATTGGTGCGACTATGTGACCTATATAGCACATTAAACGAGTAATGCCTGTAAGAGCAAGCAATTTTACTATAATTCGAAGAAATATCATTATCCTACGAAGGCTAAGAATCCAATGATTATCAACTAGCTACTAGAAGCTGAGCAAATGAATTTCCTATAAAATAGGTTTAAAACATAGGGAGGTTCTGACCGAGTGGGCATGCTCTGGAGCCTGTTTGCTCCTGAGATTAGAAAAACAGTCCTCTGGGCCGGATTTGAACCAGCGACCTATGGATAACTGTGAATCTTCCACCACAGTCCACCGCTCTACCAACTGAGCTACCAGAGGCTCTGCATACTTTCTTACTCGTACTGATTGCTTTACGTCCGTCCCTGTCTTTCGTTTCCACACACTGCTACTCAGCGCTGCCATATAGACGCACAGGAAATGCAGTCATCGGCTGCAAGTGCAAACATTGCCCAGATTAAGTTTTATAATGCTCGATAGTGTCAATTATGTTAAAAAATGCAAGTAGGAAGTGTCTGAAGTACGTCAGAACACTGCTAAGTGTATTTACGAGTCCCATTCTCCTGTCTGGTTCCATGGGGTAACGGTTAGCACTCTGGACTCTGAATCCAGCGATCCGAGTTCGAATCTCGGTGGAACCTTCGTTTAGTCTAAATTTTCTGTAATAAGCGTTTCTCGCCGAGGAAGTAACAGCGATAGGCTCAGGGGTGTAGTTTCTACGTTTGTATTAAAAACGAGATGTCTATGAAACGGCTGAATATTGGTGCGACTATGTGACCTAAATAGCACATTAAACGTGTAATGCCTGTAAGAGCAAGCAATTTTACTATAATTCGAAGAAATATCATTATCCTACGAAGGCTAAGAATCCCATGATTATCAACTAGCTACTAGAAGCTGAGCAAATGAATTTCCTTTAAAATAGGTTTAAAACATAGGGAGGTTCTGACCGAGTGGGCATGCTCTGGAGCCTGTTTGCTCCTGAGATTAGAAAAACAGTCCTCTGGGCCGGATTTGAACCAGCGACCTATGGATAACTGTGAATCTTCCACTACAGTCCACCGCTCTACCAACTGAGCTACCAGAGGCTCTGCATACTTTCTTATTCGTACTGATTGCTTTACGTCCGTCCCTGTCTTTCGTTTCCACACACTGCTACTCAGCGCTGCCATATAGACGCACAGGAAATGCAGTCATCGGCTGCAAGTGCAAACATTGCCCAGATTAAGTTTTATAATGCTCGATAGTGTCAATTATGTTAAAAAATGCAAGTAGGAAGTGTCTGAAGTACGTCAGAACACTGCTAAGTGTATTTACGAGTCCCATTCTCCTGTCTGGTTCCATGGTGTAACGGTTAGCACTCTGGACTCTGAATCCAGCGATCCGAGTTCGAATCTCGGTGGAACCTTCGTTTAGTCTAAATTTTCTGTAATAAGCGTTTCTCGCCGAGGAAGTAACAGCGATAGGCTCAGGGGTGTAGTTTCTACGTTTGTATTAAAAACGAGATGTCTATGAAACGGCTGAATATTGGTGCGACTATGTGACCTATATAGCACATTAAACGAGTAATGCCTGTAAGAGCAAGCAATTTTACTATAATTCGAAGAAATATCATTATCCTACGAAGGCTAAGAATCCCATGATTATCAACTAGCTACTAGCAGCTGAGCAAATGAATTTCCTTTAAAATAGGTTTAAAAGATAGGGAGGTTCTGACCGAGTGGGCATGCTCTGGAGCCTGTTTGCTCCTGAGATTAGAAAAACAGTCCTCTGGGCCGGATTTGAACCAGCGACCTATGGATAACTGTGAATCTTCCACTACAGTCCACCGCTCTACCAACTGAGCTACCAGAGGCTCTGCATACTTTCTTATTCGTACTGATTGCTTTACGTCCGTCCCTGTCTTTCGTTTCCACACACTGCTACTCAGCGCTGCCATATAGACGCACAGGAAATGCAGTCATCGGCTGCAAGTGCAAACATTGCCCAGATTAAGTTTTATAATGCTCGATAGTGTCAATTATGTTAAAAAATGCAAGTAGGAAGTGTCTGAAGTACGTCAGAACACTGCTAAGTGTATTTACGAGTCCCATTCTCCTGTCTGGTTCCATGGTGTAACGGTTAGCACTCTGGACTCTGAATCCAGCGATCCGAGTTCGAATCTCGGTGGAACCTTCGTTTAGTCTAAATTTTCTGTAATAAGCGTTTCTCGCCGAGGAAGTAACAGCGATAGGCTCAGGGGTGTAGTTTCTACGTTTGTATTAAAAACGAGATGTCTATGAAACGGCTGAATATTGGTGCGACTATGTGACCTAAATAGCACATTAAACGTGTAATGCCTGTAAGAGCAAGCAATTTTACTATAATTCGAAGAAATATCATTATCCTACGAAGGCTAAGAATCCCACGATTATCAACTAGCTACTAGAAGCTGAGCAAATGAATTTCCTTTAAAATAGGTTTAAAACATAGGGAGGTTCTGACCGAGTGGGCATGCTCTGGAGCCTGTTTGCTCCTGAGATTAGAAAAACAGTCCTCTGGGCCGGATTTGAACCACCGACCTATGGATAACTGTGAATCTTCCACTACAGTCCACCGCTCTACCAACTGAGCTACCAGAGGCTCTGCATACTTTCTTATTCGTACTGATTGCTTTACGTCCGTCCCTGTCTTTCGTTTCCACACACTGCTACTCAGCGCTGCCATATAGACGCACAGGAAATGCAGTCATCGGCTGCAAGTGCAAACATTGCCCAGATTAAGTTTTATAATGCTCGATAGTGTCAATTATGTTAAAAAATGCAAGTAGGAAGTGTCTGAAGTACGTCAGAACACTGCTAAGTGTATTTACGAGTCCCATTCTCCTGTCTCGTTCCATGGTGTAACGGTTAGCACTCTGGACTCTGAATCCAGCGATCCGAGTTCGAATCTCGGTGGAACCTTCGTTTAGTCTAAATTTTCTGTAATAAGCGTTTCTCGCCGAGGAAGTAACAGCGATAGGCTCAGGGGTGTAGTTTCTACGTTTGTATTAAAAACGAGATGTCTATGAAACGGCTGAATATTGGTGCGACTATGTGACCTATATAGCACATTAAACGAGTAATGCCTGTAAGAGCAAGCAATTTTACTATAATTCGAAGAAATATCATTATCCTACGAAGGCTAAGAATCCCATGATTATCAACTAGCTACTAGAAGCTGAGCAAATGTATTTCCTTTAAAATAGGTTTAAAACATAGGGAGGTTCTGACCGAGTGGGCATGCTCTGGAGCCTGTTTGCTCCTGAGATTAGAAAAACAGTCCTCTGGGCCGGATTTGAACCAGCGACCTATGGATAACTGTGAATCTTCCACTACAGTCCACCGCTCTACCAACTGAGCTACCAGAGGCTCTGCATACTTTCTTATTCGTACTGATTGCTTTACGTCCGTCCCTGTCTTTCGTTTCCACACACTGCTACTCAGCGCTGCCATATAGACGCACAGGAAATGCAGTCATCGGCTGCAAGTGCAAACATTGCCCAGATTAAGTTTTATAATGCTCGATAGTGTCAATTATGTTAAAAAATGCAAGTAGGAAGTGTCTGAAGTACGTCAGAACACTGCTAAGTGTATTTACGAGTCCCATTCTCCTGTCTGGTTCCATGGTGTAACGGTTAGCACTCTGGACTCTGAATCCAGCGATCCGAGTTCGAATCTCGGTGGAACCTTCGTTTAGTCTAAATTTTCTGTAATAAGCGTTTCTCGCCGAGGAAGTAACAGCGATAGGCTCAGGGGTGTAGTTTCTACGTTTGTATTAAAAACGAGATGTCTATGAAACGGCTGAATATTGGTGCGACTATGTGACCTAAATAGCACATTAAACGTGTAATGCCTGTAAGAGCAAGCAATTTTACTATAATTCGAAGAAATATCATTATCCTACGAAGGCTAAGAATCCCATGATTATCAACTAGCTACTAGAAGCTGAGCAAATGAATTTCCTTTAAAATAGGTTTAAAACATAGGGAGGTTCTGACCGAGTGGGCATGCTCTGGAGCCTGTTTGCTCCTGAGATTAGAAAAACAGTCCTCTGGGCCGGATTTGAACCAGCGACCTATGGATAACTGTGAATCTTCCACTACAGTCCACCGCTCTACCAACTTTTTTTTTTTTTTCTTTTTTTTTTCTGTTTTGGGTCTCCTTCCTCCCCTTCAACCCATCCTTTACGCTCGCCAAGTGTTGCCTTCTCGGCCCGGCTTCTCCGCCTTTAAGAATGTAAGTAACTTGATGATGTGGAAACGCGCTTCTTCTGAACGACGAACGAAGTATGCCCCTTCTGTTGCCTTTGTTTGCAACATGGCTTGAATAAAAATAAATGTAAATTCCATTGAGAAGGCAGTCTCATAATTGTTGTGGAAATGTAACTGCATCTGTAGGTTTCGTTCTCCGTGCGTGGAAAAACGGAAAGAAGCAAACTCATTATTGCTGATAAGTATAATTTCCTTTTTCAGAAGGTAATGAAGTAAAATAGGCTTCTTCTGCTTGATTTTACACTTAATTAACATAAATGCGTCTTCTTGTGAAAAGAAAAGGAAGGAAAAACAGAAACTAAATAAATGGCATAAACCAGTTTCATCACTGTGTTTCTCCGAAACCAAAGTAATAGATACACATAGGCTTAATTGGTCTATACTGATGATCTTCTCTGACTACTTTCTGTTGGAAATCCTCCTCCTGCTACGTGAAGAACAAACTTTAACCAAAAATCATTCGTCTAATATACGAAATGCTTGAATGTGCAATGTAAATTACGCATTTCTAATGGTTACAGGATTGTTTTAGTTAAGAAGTTTGCGTAATTTTCTTTGTATTTTTTAGTACACATCAACTTGTGGTGCTCAGTTGTAAGGTATACCCAGAAGTCCTCCCTATTGCTTGATTCTTTTGTTAGGACGTAATGCATCGTTTGGCCTTTCAACCAGTTAATTGCATTTCGTTTTGTTTTAGGGTAAGGTATACCGTCAGGGTTTAAAAATTCAGCAGTCGTAACGGCATTGGGCGTAGTTCTGCTGATGCTCGCTATCTTTTGTCTTATGTAGAGCCATATTTCTTTTGCCCTGTCACACAGCAATCTATGCTCTTCGGTATCTGGTATTTTACATAATGGACACAGCGGTGACTCGGCCAATCGAATAGAGTGAAGTTTATAGTTCGTCGTAATTTTTCTGTTTACAGCATAGTACCAGGTCGATTTGACATACGTTGGCAAGTTCCGGCAGTGAATATTTTCCCATATTGTTTCCCAGTTATAACAAGGATACTTTTGTTCTACGTCGCCAACTGAGCTACCAGAGGCTCTGCATACTTTCTTATTCGTACTGATTGCTTTACGTCCGTCCCTGTCTTTCGTTTCCACACACTGCTACTCAGCGCTGCCATATAGACGCACAGGAAATGCAGTCATCGGCTGCAAGTGCAAACATTGCCCAGATTAAGTTTTATAATGCTCGATAGTGTCAATTATGTTAAAAAATGCAAGTAGGAAGTGTCTGAAGTACGTCAGAACACTGCTAAGTGTATTTACGAGTCGCATTCTCCTGTCTGGTTCCATGGTGTAACGGTTAGCACTCTGGACTCTGAATCCAGCGATCCGAGTTCGAATCTCGGTGGAACCTTCGTTTAGTCTAAATTTTCTGTAATAAGCGTTTCTCGCCGAGGAAGTAACAGCGATAGGCTCAGGGGTGTAGTTTCTACGTTTGTATTAAAAACGAGATGTCTATGAAACGGCTGCATATTGGTGCGACTATGTGACCTATATAGCACATTAAACGAGTAATGCCTGTAAGAGCAAGCAATTTTACTATAATTCGAAGAAATATCATTATCCTACGAAGGCTAAGAATCCCATGATTATCAACTAGCTACTAGAAGCTGAGCAAATGAATTTCCTTTAAAATAGGTTTAAAACATAGGGAGGTTCTGACCGAGTGGGCATGCTCTGGAGCCTGTTTGCTCCTGAGATTAGAAAAACAGTCCTCTGGGCCGGATTTGAACCAGCGACCTATGGATAACTGTGAATCTTCCACTACAGTCCACCGCTCTACCAACTGAGCTACCAGAGGCTCTGCATACTTTCTTATTCGTACTGATTGCTTTACGTCCGTCCCTGTCTTTCGTTTCCACACACTGCTACTCAGCGCTGCCATATAGACGCACAGGAAATGCAGTCATCGGCTGCAAGTGCAAACATTGCCCAGATTAAGTTTTATAATGCTCGATAGTGTCAATTATGTTAAAAAATGCAAGTAGGAAGTGTCTGAAGTACGTCAGAACACTGCTAAGTGTATTTACGAGTCCCATTCTCCTGTCTGGTTCCATGGTGTAACGGTTAGCACTCTGGACTCCGAATCCAGCGATCCGAGTTCGAATCTCGGTATAACCTTCGTTTAGTCTAAATTTTCTGTAATAAGCGTTTCTCGCCGAGGAAGTAACAGCGATAGGCTCAGGGGTGTAGTTTCTACGTTTGTATTAAAAACGAGATGTCTATGAAACGGCTGAGTATTGGTGCGACTATGTGACCTATATAGCACATTAAACGAGTAATGCCTGTAAGAGCAAGCAATTTTACTATAATTCGAAGAAATATCATTATCCTACGAAGGCTAAGAATCCCATGATTATCAACTAGCTACTAGAAGCTGAGCAAATGAATTTCCTTTAAAATAGGTTTAAAACATAGGGAGGTTCTGACCGAGTGGGCATGCTCTGGAGCCTGTTTGCTCCTGAGATTAGAAAAACAGTCCTCTGGGCCGGATTTGAACCAGCGACCTATGGATAACTGTGAATCTTCCACTACAGTCCACCGCTCTACCAACTGAGCTACCAGAGGCTCTGCATACTTTCTTATTCGTACTGATTGCTTTACGTCCGTCCCTGTCTTTCGTTTCCACACACTGCTACTCAGCGCTGCCATATAGACGCACAGGAAATGCAGTCATCGGCTGCAAGTGCAAACATTGCCCAGATT
This sequence comes from Schistocerca americana, assembly GCF_021461395.2. Lineage (NCBI taxonomy): Eukaryota > Metazoa > Arthropoda > Insecta > Orthoptera > Acrididae > Schistocerca > Schistocerca americana. Next base: position 217,601 of record NW_025725911.1, on the reverse strand, counting down.
AAGTTTTATAATGCTCGATAGTGTCAATTATGTTAAAAAATGCAAGTAGGAAGTGTCTGAAGTACGTCAGAACACTGCTAAGTGTATTTACGAGTCCCATTCTCCTGTCTGGTTCCATGGTGTAACGGTTAGCACTCTGGACTCTGAATCCAGCGATCCGAGTTCGAATCTCGGTGGAACCTTCGTTTAGTCTAAATTTTCTGTAATAAGCGTTTCTCGCCGAGGAAGTAATAGCGATAGGCTCAGGGGTGTAGTTTCTACGTTTGTATTAAAAACGAGATGTCTATGAAACGGCTGAATATTGGTGCGACTATGTGACCTATATAGCACATTAAACGAGTAATGCCTGTAAGAGCAAGCAATTTTACTATAATTCGAAGAAATATCATTATCCTACGAAGGCTAAGAATCCCATGATTATCAACTAGCTACTAGAAGCTGAGCAAATGAATTTCCTTTAAAATAGGTTTAAAACATAGGGAGGTTCTGACCGAGTGGGCATGCTCTGGAGCCTGTTTGCTCCTGAGATTAGAAAAACAGTCCTCTGGGCCGGATTTGAACCAGCGACCTATGGATAACTGTGAATCTTCCACTACAGTCCACCGCTCTACCAACTGAGCTACCAGAGGCTCTGCATACTTTCTTATTCGTACTGATTGCTTTACGTCCGTCCCTGTCTTTCGTTTCCACACACTGCTACTCAGCGCTGCCATATAGACGCACAGGAAATGCAGTCATCGGCTGCAAGTGCAAACATTGCCCAGATTAAGTTTTATAATGCTCGATAGTGTCAATTATGTTAAAAAATGCAAGTAGGAAGTGTCTGAAGTACGTCAGAACACTGCTAAGTGTATTTACGAGTCCCATTCTCCTGTCTGGTTCCATGGTGTAACGGTTAGCACTCTGGACTCTGAATCCAGCGATCCGAGTTCGAATCTCGGTGGAACCTTCGTTTAGTCTAAATTTTCTGTAATAAGCCTTTCTCGCCGAGGAAGTAACAGCGATATTCTCAGGGGTGTAGTTTCTACGTTTGTATTAAAAACGAGATGTCTATGAAACGGCTGAATATTGGTGCGACTATGTGACCTATATAGCACATTAAACGAGTAATGCCTGTAAGAGCAAGCAATTTTACGATAATTCGAAGAAATATCATTATCCTACGAAGGCTAAGAATCCCATGATTATCAACTAGCTACTAGAAGCTGAGCAAATGAATTTCCTTTAAAATAGGTTTAAAACATAGGGAGGTTCTGACCGAGTGGGCATGCTCTGGAGCCTGTTTGCTCCTGAGATTAGAAAAACAGTCCTCTGGGCCGGATTTGAACCAGCGACCTATGGATAACTGTGAATCTTCCACTACAGTCCACCGCTCTACCAACTGAGCTACCAGAGGCTCTGCATACTTTCTTATTCGTACTGATTGCTTTACGTCCGTCCCTGTCTTTCGTTTCCACACACTGCTACTCAGCGCTGCCATATAGACGCACAGGAAATGCAGTCATCGGCTGCAAGTGCAAACATTGCCCAGATTAAGTTTTATAATGCTCGATAGTGTCAATTATGTTAAAAAATGCAAGTAGGAAGTGTCTGAAGTACGTCAGAACACTGCTAAGTGTATTTACGAGTCCCATTCTCCTGTCTGGTTCCATGGTGTAACGGTTAGCACTCTGGACTCTGAATCCAGCGATCCGAGTTCGAATCTCGGTGGAACCTTCGTTTAGTCTAAATTTTCTGTAATAAGCGTTTCTCGCCGAGGAAGTAACAGCGATAGGCTCAGGGGTGTAGTTTCTACGTTTGTATTAAAAACGAGATGTCTATGAAACGGCTGAATATTGGTGCGACTATGTGACCTAAATAGCACATTAAACGTGTAATGCCTGTAAGAGCAAGCAATTTTACTATAATTCGAAGAAATATCATTATCCTACGAAGGCTAAGAATCCCATGATTATCAACTAGCTACTAGAAGCTGAGCAAATGAATTTCCTTTAAAATAGGTTTAAAACATAGGGAGGTTCTGACCGAGTGGGCATGCTCTGGAGCCTGTTTGCTCCTGAGATTAGAAAAACAGTCCTCTGGGCCGGATTTGAACCAGCGACCTATGGATAACTGTGAATCTTCCACTACAGTCCACCGCTCTACCAACTTTTTTTTTTTTTTCTTTTTTTTTTTCTGTTTTGGGTCTCCTTCCTCCCCTTCAACCCATCCTTTACGCTCGCCAAGTGTTGCCTTCTCGGCCCGGCTTCTCCGCCTTTAAGAATGTAAGTAACTTGATGATGTGGAAACGCGCTTCTTCTGAACGACGAACGAAGTATGCCCCTTCTGTTGCCTTTGTTTGCAACATGGCTTGAATAAAAATAAATGTAAATTCCATTGAGAAGGCAGTCTCATAATTGTTGTGGAAATGTAACTGCATCTGTAGGTTTCGTTCTCCGTGCGTGGAAAAACGGAAAGAAGCAAACTCATTATTGCTGATAAGTATAATTTCCTTTTTCAGAAGGTAATGAAGTAAAATAGGCTTCTTCTGCTTGATTTTACACTTAATTAACATAAATGCGTCTTCTTGTGAAAAGAAAAGGAAGGAAAAACAGAAACTAAATAAATGGCATAAACCAGTTTCATCACTGTGTTTCTCCGAAACCAAAGTAATAGATACACATAGGCTTAATTGGTCTATACTGATGATCTTCTCTGACTACTTTCTGTTGGAAATCCTCCTCCTGCTACGTGAAGAACAAACTTTAACCAAAAATCATTCGTCTAATATACGAAATGCTTGAATGTGCAATGTAAATTACGCATTTCTAATGGTTACAGGATTGTTTTAGTTAAGAAGTTTGCGTAATTTTCTTTGTATTTTTTAGTACACATCAACTTGTGGTGCTCAGTTGTAAGGTATACCCAGAAGTCCTCCCTATTGCTTGATTCTTTTGTTAGGACGTAATGCATCGTTTGGCCTTTCAACCAGTTAATTGCATTTCGTTTTGTTTTAGGGTAAGGTATACCGTCAGGGTTTAAAAATTCAGCAGTCGTAACGGCATTGGGCGTAGTTCTGCTGATGCTCGCTATCTTTTGTCTTATGTAGAGCCATATTTCTTTTGCCCTGTCACACAGCAATCTATGCTCTTCGGTATCTGGTATTTTACATAATGGACACAGCGGTGACTCGGCCAATCGAATAGAGTGAAGTTTATAGTTCGTCGTAATTTTTCTGTTTACAGCATAGTACCAGGTCGATTTGACATACGTTGGCAAGTTCCGGCAGTGAATATTTTCCCATATTGTTTCCCAGTTATAACAAGGATACTTTTGTTCTACGTCGCCAACTGAGCTACCAGAGGCTCTGCATACTTTCTTATTCGTACTGATTGCTTTACGTCCGTCCCTGTCTTTCGTTTCCACACACTGCTACTCAGCGCTGCCATATAGACGCACAGGAAATGCAGTCATCGGCTGCAAGTGCAAACATTGCCCAGATTAAGTTTTATAATGCTCGATAGTGTCAATTATGTTAAAAAATGCAAGTAGGAAGTGTCTGAAGTACGTCAGAACACTGCTAAGTGTATTTACGAGTCCCATTCTCCTGTCTGGTTCCATGGTGTAACGGTTAGCACTCTGGACTCCGAATCCAGCGATCCGAGTTCGAATCTCGGTATAACCTTCGTTTAGTCTAAATTTTCTGTAATAAGCGTTTCTCGCCGAGGAGGTAACAGCGATAGGCTCAGGGGTGTAGTTTCTACGTTTGTATTAAAAACGAGATGTCTATGAAACGGCTGAGTATTGGTGCGACTATGTGACCTATATAGCACATTAAACGAGTAATGCCTGTAAGAGCAAGCAATTTTACTATAATTCGAAGAAATATCATTATCCTACGAAGGCTAAGAATCCCATGATTATCAACTAGCTACTAGAAGCTGAGCAAATGAATTTCCTTTAAAATAGGTTTAAAACATAGGGAGGTTCTGACCGAGTGGGCATGCTCTGGAGCCTGTTTGCTCCTGAGATTAGAAAAACAGTCCTCTGGGCCGGATTTGAACCAGCGACCTATGGATAACTGTGAATCTTCCACTACAGTCCACCGCTCTACCAACTGAGCTGCCAGAGGCTCTGCATACTTTCTTATTCGTACTGATTGCTTTACGTCCGTCCCTGTCTTTCGTTTCCACACACTGCTACTCAGCGCTGCCATATAGACGCACAGGAAATGCAGTCATCGGCTGCAAGTGCAAACATTGCCCAGATTAAGTTTTATAATGCTCGATAGTGTCAATTATGTTAAAAAATGCAAGTAGGAAGTGTCTGAAGTACGTCAGAACACTGCTAAGTGTATTTACGAGTCCCATTCTCCTGTCTGGTTCCATGGTGTAACGGTTAGCACTCTGGACTCTGAATCCAGCGATCCGAGTTCGAATCTCGGTGGAACCTTCGTTTAGTCTAAATTTTCTGTAATAAGCGTTTCTCGCCGAGGAAGTAATAGCGATAGGCTCAGGGGTGTAGTTTCTACGTTTGTATTAAAAACGAGATGTCTATGAAACGGCTGAATATTGGTGCGACTATGTGACCTATATAGCACATTAAACGAGTAATGCCTGTAAGAGCAAGCAATTTTACTATAATTCGAAGAAATATCATTATCCTACGAAGGCTAAGAATCCCATGATTATCAACTAGCTACTAGAAGCTGAGCAAATGAATTTCCTTTAAAATAGGTTTAAAACATAGGGAGGTTCTGACCGAGTGGGCATGCTCTGGAGCCTGTTTGCTCCTGAGATTAGAAAAACAGTCCTCTGGGCCGGATTTGAACCAGCGACCTATGGATAACTGTGAATCTTCCACTACAGTCCACCGCTCTACCAACTGAACTACCAGAGGCTCTGCATACTTTCTTATTCGTACTGATTGCTTTACGTCCGTCCCTGTCTTTCGTTTCCACACACTGCTACTCAGCGCTGCCATATAGACGCACAGGAAATGCAGTCATCGGCTGCAAGTGCAAACATTGCCCAGATTAAGTTTTATAATGCTCGATAGTGTCAATTATGTTAAAAAATGCAAGTAGGAAGTGTCTGAAGTACGTCAGAACACTGCTAAGTGTATTTACGAGTCCCATTCTCCTGTCTGGTTCCATGGTGTAACGGTTAGCACTCTGGACTCTGAATCCAGCGATCCGAGTTCGAATCTCGGTGGAACCTTCGTTTAGTCTAAATTTTCTGTAATAAGCCTTTCTCGCCGAGGAAGTAACAGCGATAGGCTCAGGGGTGTAGTTTCTACGTTTGTATTAAAAACGAGATGTCTATGAAACGGCTGAATATTGGTGCGACTATGTGACCTATATAGCACATTAAACGAGTAATGCCTGTAAGAGCAAGCAATTTTACGATAATTCGAAGAAATATCATTATCCTACGAAGGCTAAGAATCCCATGATTATCAACTAGCTACTAGAAGCTGAGCAAATGAATTTCCTTTAAAATAGGTTTAAAACATAGGGAGGTTCTGACCGAGTGGGCATGCTCTGGAGCCTGTTTGCTCCTGAGATTAGAAAAACAGTCCTCTGGGCCGGATTTGAACCAGCGACCTATGGATAACTGTGAATCTTCCACTACAGTCCACCGCTCTACCAACTGAGCTACCAGAGGCTCTGCATACTTTCTTATTCGTACTGATTGCTTTACGTCCGTCCCTGTCTTTCGTTTCCACACACTGCTACTCAGCGCTGCCATATAGACGCACAGGAAATGCAGTCATCGGCTGCAAGTGCAAACATTGCCCAGATTAAGTTTTATAATGCTCGATAGTGTCAATTATGTTAAAAAATGCAAGTAGGAAGTGTCTGAAGTACGTCAGAACACTGCTAAGTGTATTTACGAGTCCCATTCTCCTGTCTGGTTCCATGGTGTAACGGTTAGCACTCTGGACTCTGAATCCAGCGATCCGAGTTCGAATCTCGGTGGAACCTTCGTTTAGTCTAAATTTTCTGTAATAAGCGTTTCTCGCCGAGGAAGTAATAGCGATAGGCTCAGGGGTGTAGTTTCTACGTTTGTATTAAAAACGAGATGTCTATGAAACGGCTGAATATTGGTGCGACTATGTGACCTATATAGCACATTAAACGAGTAATGCCTGTAAGAGCAAGCAATTTTACTATAATTCGAAGAAATATCATTATCCTACGAAGGCTAAGAATCCCATGATTATCAACTAGCTACTAGAAGCTGAGCAAATGAATTTCCTTTAAAATAGGTTTAAAACATAGGGAGGTTCTGACCGAGTGGGCATGCTCTGGAGCCTGTTTGCTCCTGAGATTAGAAAAACAGTCCTCTGGGCCGGATTTGAACCAGCGACCTATGGATAACTGTGAATCTTCCACTACAGTCCACCGCTCTACCAACTGAGCTACCAGAGGCTCTGCATACTTTCTTATTCGTACTGATTGCTTTACGTCCGTCCCTGTCTTTCGTTTCCACACACTGCTACTCAGCGCTGCCATATAGACGCACAGGAAATGCAGTCATCGGCTGCAAGTGCAAACATTGCCCAGATTAAGTTTTATAATGCTCGATAGTGTCAATTATGTTAAAAAATGCAAGTAGGAAGTGTCTGAAGTACGTCAGAACACTGCTAAGTGTATTTACGAGTCCCATTCTCCTGTCTGGTTCCATGGTGTAACGGTTAGCACTCTGGACTCTGAATCCAGCGATCCGAGTTCGAATCTCGGTGGAACCTTCGTTTAGTCTAAATTTTCTGTAATAAGCGTTTCTCGCCGAGGAAGTAACAGCGATAGGCTCAGGGGTGTAGTTTCTACGTTTGTATTAAAAACGAGATGTCTATGAAACGGCTGAATATTGGTGCGACTATGTGACCTATATAGCACATTAAACGAGTAATGCCTGTAAGAGCAAGCAATTTTACTATAATTCGAAGAAATATCATTATCCTACGAAGGCTAAGAATCCCATGATTATCAACTAGCTACTAGAAGCTGAGCAAATGAATTTCCTTTAAAATAGGTTTAAAACATAGGGAGGTTCTGACCGAGTGGGCATGCTCTGGAGCCTGTTTGCTCCTGAGATTAGAAAAACAGTCCTCTGGGCCGGATTTGAACCAGCGACCTATGGATAACTGTGAATCTTCCACTACAGTCCACCGCTCTACCAACTTTTTTTTTTTTTTTTTTTTTTTTTTTTTTTTTTTTTTTTTTTTTATTTTAGAAATTTTGCTTCTTCACGATGAAAGGAATTACTTCGTCTGTAAAGAAAAGAAACTTGTTTTCCTTTAAATCATTCCCCTGCGTATTGTTTTTCTTCATGATGAAATAAAAAGACTTCTTCTGTAAAGAAAAGAGTAATATTTCCTTCGTCCCCTGCTCGTCCTCCAACAAGGTGGTACTGACTCAGCTGACACGCGATCCTCAAAACTCGTCTTCTCGAAATGAATATGCCTTCACTGCATATACCCCAAGCATTAAAGCTTGGCCTCCTTCGTGAGGTGATCCTTTCATTTTCGCCCGTGTTTCCTTCTCGTAGTTGTGAGGGCAGACGTCGCTGAAGTCCGCAGACCGTCCTGTGGTGTGCTGGAGGGTGAAGTTAGGCAATGTTCCTTCGGATAAAGTGACATTCACAACGGGAGCCACAAATAGAAAACTTTCTCTCGACTATCGACGATAGTACAAACCAAAGTCCTAATGTAATCAAGAAATTAAAGTACAAGTACAATAATAGTGAACTTGGGTTGTAAAATCTGAACACCTGTTCGTTTATCCATCAGTTCGGCTAGCATCCTCTTAGAAGTCTCTTCATAGTACGTGTATCATATCGTCACGAGTTGTAATGCGGCGATATAATTGGCAAACTTTCTTTTATATTGTGGGTCTCTCATCAGTAACTTAGCCTGTGTGGCTAGGTATACTCTGTAGCCAATGTATGTCCGGTCTTCCTGGGCAGTAATGACGTAGTGCAGTGTGTGCGCTGCCAACCACGCCCACGTGTTCTTTTTGGTTACCGGATAGTAAGTTCCATCCGGTTGGAGAATCGATGTGAGAGAGATGTGCTGCGTCGTTGTCCTGCAGATCGATGCCATGGTCTTACGACACCAGTTCAATATATGGCCGTTCTCACCACAGGCACAACGGTGTTGTAAGGTGTCGATGACATTACATTCTCGACACTGGTCTGACACCGACAGATGTATTTTATGGAGTCGCTCTCTAGTGGGGATTGTCTGATTGACAATTTTATACCAAGTGGATCGGACGTCAGTGCCGAGGACACCGTTATTGATGTTTGTCCAGATTCTAGTCCAATCCATAGAGGGGTACTTCGTCACCATGCGGTTGGCTCTTCCAGTTTCGTTCATCAGACGATATAGTTGAGCAGATGTTAGAGCACTTAACGGAGCACTCGATTTCGACTTCAGGTAGCTGGCTTCTAAGAGAAACAACCTGATATGATTCGCTTTATAGTGCACTTCCCCCAGGTTTATTGGTATTAGCAAGTTGTATGGGTGATATGTCCTGATGGCCATACGAAGTGCGCTGTCGGGGTATTTGTGGCACAACTGCAGTGTATTACGTACGAGGAGAGCCTTGCATTTCGTTGGGACATCTATTAGACCCAGGCCCCCTTCCGCCGGAGGGAGAGTGACGACGTTGATCCCCACCTTGAATATCTCACCCCTCCAAACATACCACCCGACTGCCGACATGATGGCCCTGGCAATAGTGTCGACCACCGGGAGAACCTGCCCAACATACCAGATTTTGGAAAGGATCTTGGTATTGATGAATGAAACTCGTTGAAGCAGATTCTGTTCTCTGCTTTTATTGTGTTGAAGGCAGGCTTTCGTGATGGCCAAGAGTTCTTTCCAATTGACTGCCGTTGTTCTTATAGGGCAACTGCTCATTTTTATACCTAGCAGTTTGACAGTCTCGCAGAACCTGTAGGGACAAGTTCCAACTGTCGGAAAGCCTCCCCCAATCGGCAATAATCTGGTCTTCGTATAATTTAATTTGGAGCCTGATGCTCGTTCGTATGCAGCGATACTGTCAGTGATCTCCCGTAGCTCCCGTTCCGACCGTATGACAGCACTCACGTCGTCCGCATAGGCAATACATTTGATGTTGCATGAGTAGACAGTTAAGCCCTGAAGTTTGCAATGGAGCATCCGGAGAAGTGGCTCAATTGCTATTACGTAGAGAGGCATAGACATGGGGCATCCTTGTCTGACTGATCTTTCAATAGGAATCGGTCGGGTTAACTGACCATTAACAATGACCTTAGAAGTGGCAGCGGTGTACATATTTTGAATCACTGTAATGAAGTCGTCACCGAAACCAAGATGTTTCATAATTTGAAACAGATAACGGTGCGAAACCCGGTCAAAAGCCTTACATTGGTCTAAAGCAAGAATTGCTGCAGTCGGCCGTGTAATTGCACTGAACGAGATGATCTCTCTGTAATCCGCAAGACTTTTGAAGATATTGCGTCCAGGTACTGCTGCTGACTGGCTGTGATGGATTATCGTCCCTAGGACGTTTTTAATTCTATGTGCAAACACGCGGGCCACAATCTTATAGTCGGAATTCAGGAGGGAGATCGGTCGAAAATGATTGATGTCTTCGTGGGAGTGTTGTTTCGGAACAAGTACTATTAGACTGCCATTGAAGTCTTCTGGTAGTTGCAGACCTGCTCTAATTTCGTTGCATATATGCACAAAACAATTTTCCAGTAGATGCCAGTATTCCTTATAAAATTCAATGGGAAGTCCATCCGCGCCAGGGGATTTATTAGGCTGAGCCTTCCTCAAGGCCATCTGAATTTCATCCGCAGTAACTTCACCCATCAGTGACTCCCTGTCAGCCTCGGCTAGTTTCACCGTTAGAAGATCTTGCATGGTGGAGATGATCTCATCATCTGTCGGGGCTGCCATATAGAGTCTCCGGTAATAGTCAGTGATATAATCCTTTATTCCCAGCTGAGTCGTCAAGAAGCTGCCATCTTCCGTTTTCAATTTACTGATCAGTTTTTGTCTTGCCCGTCGTTTCTCTCTGCCGAGGTGGAACGAGGATGGATGTTCATCGGAAGTACTGTTGGTGTCTCTAGAGCGGATTTTGGATCCTTCCATTTGTTTCCGTTTCAGTAGTAACAACTTTGCCTTAATCCTTTTAATTTGTACGATGTTTTCGTGCGTGACAGACGTTTCGGAGTATAAATCACGTAGGCATCTAAAATAAAATTCAAAGGTCTCCTTTTGCAAGCGGCTCCTGGCGTAGCTATAGGCCTTCAAGCACCTAATAAGTCGAGGCTTCGTATAGTGGCACCACCACATCGTGACAGACGGAAAAGCAGCCTGTCTGTGTAGACTCGATTCCCAGACCTCCTGCAACCGTTCTCGTAGCCCTTGCTCTCGGAGGATGTCTACATTTAATTTCCATCCTGTTTTGCCACGGAACGTTTTCTGTCGGGTCATACGAATGGTACAGTGGTAGGCCAAGTGGTCTGAGAAATATATTGGCCACGTTTCCGTTGCCGATATTTGTCCTCTCAGAGTTTTCCCCACATAGATCCTATCAATGCGGCTGGCAGTTTGTGCGGTGTAATACGTAAAGCAGCGTTGGTCCCCATGTAGTATTTCCCATGTGTCCTCCAGTTCGAGCTGACGCACTGTTTCTGCGAGAGTAGGACAACCATTAAAATTCGGCCTTTGATCTTTAGGCTTTAAAACGCAGTTGAAGTCACCCCCAAGTACCACGTCTTCTGGATTCCGTCGTAACAGATATAACAGGTCAGTAGCAAAGAACTGGGCTCTGCGCACTCTATTTTGATTACCAGAAGGGGCGTAGATGTTTATAAACCGTATACCGTGAATTAGACACGAAATGCCTCTCCCGTTTTCCAGTAGCTCGACGTCAGAGATGGTCACTCCCTCTTTAATTAGGAAAGCCGTACCGCAGGAGCTATCCGGAGTGGTGTTTTTTACCACTTCGTAGCCAGGAATGTCTAGGTGAAGGTTGTCGGCCACCTCCTGCAGCATCACAATATCCGCGTCACAGCTGTAAAGGTAGTCGCGAAGACTGTACAGCTTCTGAGTCGAGGTAATTTTATTGATATTTAACGTGGCTAACTGGTAGTCCTGAAACGGAGGAGGCATTCCCAGCCAGTGGTGCGAAGTCTCAGTCCAAGTATGGAAGGGAGACGGCGGTGGGAACCATTAATAAGTATCAGAAAAGGAATCAACGTCCCCTATCGGAGTTGTTGAAGCAGGTCCTGTCCTTTTGAGCTCTTCATCCCTCACAGCTGAGGAAGCACCTTCCGCTGAGCCGACCTCAGTCGTTTCAATGTCCACTGACATGCCGTCTACGTCATCTGCCCAGTCGCCAACCTTAACTGAGTCCCTCCTGGTGTGTGAGGCTGCCTCAGCCAGACGGAGGTGTGTGGAGCTATCCATGAGGACCCGTCGTGTAGTCTTTTCCCGTTCAGTGAGAGCGTGGTCTCCGACCTCTGACTGGGGCTTCGTGGCGTCTGCCACATCGCTGGTGCCACTCTGTCGCTTCTCATCAGAGTTTCCATGTAGGGCATCGGTAAGGTCGCGGGCAATCTGCAAACCTTTCTCACGCAAACTTGGAGCAGTTTGCTCGACATTCTTGTGGGCTATCCTCCTTTTCTTATGTTTCTTCGGCGAATTACCTCGCCTTCCATGTTCGTCAACCTCTGGAGAGGAAACGCTATCTTGCCCACCAGTTAATCCTGCCGTTTGCGCTGAGACAGGCATCTGGTTGTTGCCAGTGTCCGAATCAGTGATGTTTCCTGGGGAAGGTACATCACAGGAAAGGTTGGCCAATGTCGTACCCACTGGCTCGTTAGTGTCCGTTGGAACCTCCGGGGTCACATCAGTGATGTCCTCTGTGGTGGAAGTTTCCATTGGCGTAACGTGGTCGTCGTCCAAGGCGTTGGAAAATGGGGCCACAACTGAATGTTCCACGTTGGCCATGTTCGTGCGGGCTGCCGCCACATATGTCAGCGGTAGCGAAGTCATCGTATTAGCGGGCACTGTGTCTCCTGGTGGCAACTGCGTCACCCTGCGTTGGATACATTGAGCACGAACGTGATCCGTGGCACCGCACCCAGAGCAGGTACGCGGTTGACCGTCATATATTACGATCGCCCGGTATCCACAAATAGTAACGTAAGATGGTACGTGCCTCTGCAGTTCCATTTTAACCTGTCGAACACCGTTCAGGACAGGAACCTTAAACGTCGCCCATGTTTCGGCAACATTGCTAACAACTTTACCATAATTTTTTTAGAACCGCGTCGATTGCAGCCGCAGGTACTTCAAATGGTAACTCAAAAATTCGAAGAGTTCGAAGACCAAATCCTGCATGCAAAACCTTAACCTCTCCGATGTTCCCATCACGGTGCTTAAACTTCAGCTTACCACTACACGACTGCAAGATCTGTTCGCAAATATCAGCGGTTTTAAACTTGATGTAGACAACGCTACTAACGATCGACAGGTGTACGCCAATAATTTCGTCAAAGGGTCGTTTCAGACTTTCCTCAATCCATAATTCGATCTCAAAAGATTTCGGTCGGGCATAGGTGTGATCGAATACAAATTTCAACGTGTCTCTGCGCGGTATGTCGTTCATGTTCCGGTTCTAAACATTGTCACACAATAACACGTTATTGTGGCCGCTAGAACAGCGTTTACTCACCAGTAAACAGAACACAGCCAGCAGCAGCGAGGACGTAAACACGCCGCGCGTCCGCTCGCCACGGCCGCTGAAGCCCGACTATCCAACTGAGCTACCAGAGGCTCTGCATACTTTCTTATTCGTACTGATTGCTTTACGTCCGTCCCTGTCTTTCGTTTCCACACACTGCTACTCAGCGCTGCCATATAGACGCACAGGAAATGCAGTCATCGGCTGCAAGTGCAAACATTGCCCAGATTAAGTTTTATAATGCTCGATAGTGTCAATTATGTTAAAAAATGCAAGTAGGAAGTGTCTGAAGTACGTCAGAACACTGCTAAGTGTATTTACGAGTCCCATTCTCCTGTCTGGTTCCATGGTGTAACGGTTAGCACTCTGGACTCTGAATCCAGCGATCCGAGTTCGAATCTCGGTGGAACCTTCGTTTAGTCTAAATTTTCTGTAATAAGCGTTTCTCGCCGAGGAAGTAACAGCGATAGGCTCAGGGGTGTAGTTTCTACGTTTGTATTAAAAACGAGATGTCTATGAAACGGCTGAATATTGGTGCGACTATGTGACCTATATAGCACATTAAACGAGTAATGCCTGTAAGAGCAAGCAATTTTACTATAATTCGAAGAAATATCATTATCCTACGAAGGCTAAGAATCCCATGATTATCAACTAGCTACTAGAAGCTGAGCAAATGAATTTCCTTTAAAATAGGTTTAAAACATAGGGAGGTTCTGACCGAGTGGGCATGCTCTGGAGCCTGTTTGCTCCTGAGATTAGAAAAACAGTCCTCTGGGCCGGATTTGAACCAGCGACCTATGGATAACTGTGAATCTTCCACTACAGTCCACCGCTCTACCAACTGAGCTACCAGAGGCTCTGCATACTTTCTTATTCGTACTGATTGCTTTACGTCCGTCCCTGTCTTTCGTTTCCACACACTGCTACTCAGCGCTGCCATATAGACGCACAGGAAATGCAGTCATCGGCTGCAAGTGCAAACATTGCCCAGATTAAGTTTTATAATGCTCGATAGTGTCAATTATGTTAAAAAATGCAAGTAGGAAGTGTCTGAAGTACGTCAGAACACTGCTAAGTGTATTTACGAGTCCCATTCTCCTGTCTGGTTCCATGGTGTAACGGTTAGCACTCTGGACTCTGAATCCAGCGATCCGAGTTCGAATCTCGGTGGAACCTTCGTTTAGTCTAAATTTTCTGTAATAAGCGTTTCTCGCCGAGGAAGTAACAGCGATAGGCTCAGGGGTGTAGTTTCTACGTTTGTATTAAAAACGAGATGTCTATGAAACGGCTGAATATTGGTGCGACTATGTGACCTATATAGCACATTAAACGAGTAATGCCTGTAAGAGCAAGCAATTTTACTATAATTCGAAGAAATATCATTATCCTACGAAGGCTAAGAATCCCATGATTATCAACTAGCTACTAGAAGCTGAGCAAATGAATTTCCTTTAAAATAGGTTTAAAACATAGGGAGGTTCTGACCGAGTGGGCATGCTCTGGAGCCTGTTTGCTCCTGAGATTAGAAAAACAGTCCTCTGGGCCGGATTTGAACCAGCGACCTATGGATAACTGTGAATCTTCCACTACAGTCCACCGCTCTACCAACTGAGCTACCAGAGGCTCTGCATACTTTCTTATTCGTACTGATTGCTTTACGTCCGTCCCTGTCTTTCGTTTCCACACACTGCTACTCAGCGCTGCCATATAGACGCACAGGAAATGCAGTCATCGGCTGCAAGTGCAAACATTGCCCAGATTAAGTTTTATAATGCTCGATAGTGTCAATTATGTTAAAAAATGCAAGTAGGAAGTGTCTGAAGTACGTCAGAACACTGCTAAGTGTATTTACGAGTCCCATTCTCCTGTCTGGTTCCATGGTGTAACGGTTAGCACTCTGGACTCTGAATCCAGCGATCCGAGTTCGAATCTCGGTGGAACCTTCGTTTAGTCTAAATTTTCTGTAATAAGCGTTTCTCGCCGAGGAAGTAACAGCGATAGGCTCAGGGGTGTAGTTTCTACGTTTGTATTAAAAACGAGATGTCTATGAAACGGCTGAATATTGGTGCGACTATGTGACCTATATAGCACATTAAACGAGTAATGCCTGTAAGAGCAAGCAATTTTACTATAATTCGAAGAAATATCATTATCCTACGAAGGCTAAGAATCCCATGATTATCAACTAGCTACTAGAAGCTGAGCAAATGAATTTCCTTTAAAATAGGTTTAAAACATAGGGAGGTTCTGACCGAGTGGGCATGCTCTGGAGCCTGTTTGCTCCTGAGATTAGAAAAACAGTCCTCTGGGCCGGATTTGAACCAGCGACCTATGGATAACTGTGAATCTTCCACTACAGTCCACCGCTCTACCAACTGAGCTACCAGAGGCTCTGCATACTTTCTTATTCGTACTGATTGCTTTACGTCCGTCCCTGTCTTTCGTTTCCACACACTGCTACTCAGCGCTGCCATATAGACGCACAGGAAATGCAGTCATCGGCTGCAAGTGCAAACATTGCCCAGATTAAGTTTTATAATGCTCGATAGTGTCAATTATGTTAAAAAATGCAAGTAGGAAGTGTCTGAAGTACGTCAGAACACTGCTAAGTGTATTTACGAGTCCCATTCTCCTGTCTGGTTCCATGGTGTAACGGTTAGCACTCTGGACTCTGAATCCAGCGATCCGAGTTCGAATCTCGGTGGAACCTTCGTTTAGTCTAAATTTTCTGTAATAAGCGTTTCTCGCCGAGGAAGTAATAGCGATAGGCTCAGGGGTGTAGTTTCTACGTTTGTATTAAAAACGAGATGTCTATGAAACGGCTGAATATTGGTGCGACTATGTGACCTATATAGCACATTAAACGAGTAATGCCTGTAAGAGCAAGCAATTTTACTATAATTCGAAGAAATATCATTATCCTACGAAGGCTAAGAATCCCATGATTATCAACTAGCTACTAGAAGCTGAGCAAATGAATTTCCTTTAAAATAGGTTTAAAACATAGGGAGGTTCTGACCGAGTGGGCATGCTCTGGAGCCTGTTTGCTCCTGAGATTAGAAAAACAGTCCTCTGGGCCGGATTTGAACCAGCGACCTATGGATAACTGTGAATCTTCCACTACAGTCCACCGCTCTACCAACTGAGCTACCAGAGGCTCTGCATACTTTCTTATTCGTACTGATTGCTTTACGTCCGTCCCTGTCTTTCGTTTCCACACACTGCTACTCAGCGCTGCCATATAGACGCACAGGAAATGCAGTCATCGGCTGCAAGTGCAAACATTGCCCAGATTAAGTTTTATAATGCTCGATAGTGTCAATTATGTTAAAAAATGCAAGTAGGAAGTGTCTGAAGTACGTCAGAACACTGCTAAGTGTATTTACGAGTCCCATTCTCCTGTCTGGTTCCATGGTGTAACGGTTAGCACTCTGGACTCTGAATCCAGCGATCCGAGTTCGAATCTCGGTGGAACCTTCGTTTAGTCTAAATTTTCTGTAATAAGCCTTTCTCGCCGAGGAAGTAACAGCGATAGGCTCAGGGGTGTAGTTTCTACGTTTGTATTAAAAACGAGATGTCTATGAAACGGCTGAATATTGGTGCGACTATGTGACCTATATAGCACATTAAACGAGTAATGCCTGTAAGAGCAAGCAATTTTACTATAATTCGAAGAAATATCATTATCCTACGAAGGCTAAGAATCCCATGATTATCAACTAGCTACTAGAAGCTGAGCAAATGAATTTCCTTTAAAATAGGTTTAAAACATAGGGAGGTTCTGACCGAGTGGGCATGCTCTGGAGCCTGTTTGCTCCTGAGATTAGAAAAACAGTCCTCTGGGCCGGATTTGAACCAGCGACCTATGGATAACTGTGAATCTTCCACTACAGTCCACCGCTCTACCAACTGAGCTACCAGAGGCTCTGCATACTTTCTTATTCGTACTGATTGCTTTACGTCCGTCCCTGTCTTTCGTTTCCACACACTGCTACTCAGCGCTGCCATATAGACGCACAGGAAATGCAGTCATCGGCTGCAAGTGCAAACATTGCCCAGATTAAGTTTTATAATGCTCGATAGTGTCAATTATGTTAAAAAATGCAAGTAGGAAGTGTCTGAAGTACGTCAGAACACTGCTAAGTGTATTTACGAGTCCCATTCTCCTGTCTGGTTCCATGGTGTAACGGTTAGCACTCTGGACTCTGAATCCAGCGATCCGAGTTCGAATCTCGGTGGAACCTTCGTTTAGTCTAAATTTTCTGTAATAAGCGTTTCTCGCCGAGGAAGTAACAGCGATAGGCTCAGGGGTGTAGTTTCTACGTTTGTATTAAAAACGAGATGTCTATGAAACGGCTGAATATTGGTGCGACTATGTGACCTATATAGCACATTAAACGAGTAATGCCTGTAAGAGCAAGCAATTTTACTATAATTCGAAGAAATATCATTATCCTACGAAGGCTAAGAATCCCATGATTATCAACTAGCTACTAGAAGCTGAGCAAATGAATTTCCTTTAAAATAGGTTTAAAACATAGGGAGGTTCTGACCGAGTGGGCATGCTCTGGAGCCTGTTTGCTCCTGAGATTAGAAAAACAGTCCTCTGGGCCGGATTTGAACCAGCGACCTATGGATAACTGTGAATCTTCCACTACAGTCCACCGCTCTACCAACTGAGCTACCAGAGGCTCTGCATACTTTCTTATTCGTACTGATTGCTTTACGTCCGTCCCTGTCTTTCGTTTCCACACACTGCTACTCAGCGCTGCCATATAGACGCACAGGAAATGCAGTCATCGGCTGCAAGTGCAAACATTGCCCAGATTAAGTTTTATAATGCTCGATAGTGTCAATTATGTTAAAAAATGCAAGTAGGAAGTGTCTGAAGTACGTCAGAACACTGCTAAGTGTATTTACGAGTCCCATTCTCCTGTCTGGTTCCATGGTGTAACGGTTAGCACTCTGGACTCTGAATCCAGCAATCCGAGTTCGAATCTCGGTGGAACCTTCGTTTAGTCTAAATTTTCTGTAATAAGCGTTTCTCGCCGAGGAAGTAACAGCGATAGGCTCAGGGGTGTAGTTTCTACGTTTGTATTAAAAACGAGATGTCTATGAAACGGCTGAATATTGGTGCGACTATGTGACCTATATAGCACATTAAACGAGTAATGCCTGTAAGAGCAAGCAATTTTACTATAATTCGAAGAAATATCATTATCCTACGAAGGCTAAGAATCCCATGATTATCAACTAGCTACTAGAAGCTGAGCAAATGAATTTCCTTTAAAATAGGTTTAAAACATAGGGAGGTTCTGACCGAGTGGGCATGCTCTGGAGCCTGTTTGCTCCTGAGATTAGAAAAACAGTCCTCTGGGCCGGATTTGAACCAGCGACCTATGGATAACTGTGAATCTTCCACTACAGTCCACCGCTCTACCAACTGAGCTACCAGAGGCTCTGCATACTTTCTTATTCGTACTGATTGCTTTACGTCCGTCCCTGTCTTTCGTTTCCACACACTGCTACTCAGCGCTGCCATATAGACGCACAGGAAATGCAGTCATCGGCTGCAAGTGCAAACATTGCCCAGATTAAGTTTTATAATGCTCGATAGTGTCAATTATGTTAAAAAATGCAAGTAGGAAGTGTCTGAAGTACGTCAGAACACTGCTAAGTGTATTTACGAGTCCCATTCTCCTGTCTGGTTCCATGGTGTAACGGTTAGCACTCTGGACTCTGAATCCAGCGATCCGAGTTCGAATCTCGGTGGAACCTTCGTTTAGTCTAAATTTTCTGTAATAAGCGTTTCTCGCCGAGGAAGTAACAGCGATAGGCTCAGGGGTGTAGTTTCTACGTTTGTATTAAAAACGAGATGTCTATGAAACGGCTGAATATTGGTGCGACTATGTGACCTATATAGCACATTAAACGAGTAATGCCTGTAAGAGCAAGCAATTTTACTATAATTCGAAGAAATATCATTATCCTACGAAGGCTAAGAATCCCATGATTATCAACTAGCTACTAGAAGCTGAGCAAATGAATTTCCTTTAAAATAGGTTTAAAACATAGGGAGGTTCTGACCGAGTGGGCATGCTCTGGAGCCTGTTTGCTCCTGAGATTAGAAAAACAGTCCTCTGGGCCGGATTTGAACCAGCGACCTATGGATAACTGTGAATCTTCCACTACAGTCCACCGCTCTACCAACTGAGCTACCAGAGGCTCTGCATACTTTCTTATTCGTACTGATTGCTTTACGTCCGTCCCTGTCTTTCGTTTCCACACACTGCTACTCAGCGCTGCCATATAGACGCACAGGAAATGCAGTCATCGGCTGCAAGTGCAAACATTGCCCAGATTAAGTTTTATAATGCTCGATAGTGTCAATTATGTTAAAAAATGCAAGTAGGAAGTGTCTGAAGTACGTCAGAACACTGCTAAGTGTATTTACGAGTCCCATTCTCCTGTCTGGTTCCATGGTGTAACGGTTAGCACTCTGGACTCTGAATCCAGCGATCCGAGTTCGAATCTCGGTGGAACCTTCGTTTAGTCTAAATTTTCTGTAATAAGCCTTTCTCGCCGAGGAAGTAACAGCGATAGGCTCAGGGGTGTAGTTTCTACGTTTGTATTAAAAACGAGATGTCTATGAAACGGCTGAATATTGGTGCGACTATGTGACCTATATAGCACATTAAACGAGTAATGCCTGTAAGAGCAAGCAATTTTACTATAATTCGAAGAAATATCATTATCCTACGAAGGCTAAGAATCCCATGATTATCAACTAGCTACTAGAAGCTGAGCAAATGAATTTCCTTTAAAATAGGTTTAAAACATAGGGAGGTTCTGACCGAGTGGGCATGCTCTGGAGCCTGTTTGCTCCTGAGATTAGAAAAACAGTCCTCTGGGCCGGATTTGAACCAGCGACCTATGGATAACTGTGAATCTTCCACTACAGTCCACCGCTCTACCAACTGAGCTACCAGAGGCTCTGCATACTTTCTTATTCGTACTGATTGCTTTACGTCCGTCCCTGTCTTTCGTTTCCACACACTGCTACTCAGCGCTGCCATATAGACGCACAGGAAATGCAGTCATCGGCTGCAAGTGCAAACATTGCCCAGATTAAGTTTTATAATGCTCGATAGTGTCAATTATGTTAAAAAATGCAAGTAGGAAGTGTCTGAAGTACGTCAGAACACTGCTAAGTGTATTTACGAGTCCCATTCTCCTGTCTGGTTCCATGGTGTAACGGTTAGCACTCTGGACTCTGAATCCAGCGATCCGAGTTCGAATCTCGGTGGAACCTTCGTTTAGTCTAAATTTTCTGTAATAAGCGTTTCTCGCCGAGGAAGTAACAGCGATAGGCTCAGGGGTGTAGTTTCTACGTTTGTATTAAAAACGAGATGTCTATGAAACGGCTGAATATTGGTGCGACTATGTGACCTATATAGCACATTAAACGAGTAATGCCTGTAAGAGCAAGCAATTTTACTATAATTCGAAGAAATATCATTATCCTACGAAGGCTAAGAATCCCATGATTATCAACTAGCTACTAGAAGCTGAGCAAATGAATTTCCTTTAAAATAGGTTTAAAACATAGGGAGGTTCTGACCGAGTGGGCATGCTCTGGAGCCTGTTTGCTCCTGAGATTAGAAAAACAGTCCTCTGGGCCGGATTTGAACCAGCGACCTATGGATAACTGTGAATCTCCCGCTACAGTCCACCGCTCTACCAACTGAGCTACCAGAGGCTCTGCATACTTTCTTATTCGTACTGATTGCTTTACGTCCGTCCCTGTCTTTCGTTTCCACACACTGCTACTCAGCGCTGCCATATAGACGCACAGGAAATGCAGTCATCGGCTGCAAGTGCAAACATTGCCCAGATTAAGTTTTATAATGCTCGATAGTGTCAATTATGTTAAAAAATGCAAGTAGGAAGTGTCTGAAGTACGTCAGAACACTGCTAAGTGTATTTACGAGTCCCATTCTCCTGTCTGGTTCCATGGTGTAACGGTTAGCACTCTGGACTCTGAATCCAGCGATCCGAGTTCGAATCTCGGTGGAACCTTCGTTTAGTCTAAATTTTCTGTAATAAGCGTTTCTCGCCGAGGAAGTAACAGCGATAGGCTCAGGGGTGTAGTTTCTACGTTTGTATTAAAAACGAGATGTCTATGAAACG
The DNA here is from genome assembly GCF_021461395.2 of Schistocerca americana. Taxonomy (NCBI): domain Eukaryota; kingdom Metazoa; phylum Arthropoda; class Insecta; order Orthoptera; family Acrididae; genus Schistocerca; species Schistocerca americana. Next base: position 196,678 of record NW_025725911.1, on the reverse strand, counting down.
GCTGAATATTGGTGCGACTATGTGACCTATATAGCACATTAAACGAGTAATGCCTGTAAGAGCAAGCAATTTTACTATAATTCGAAGAAATATCATTATCCTACGAAGGCTAAGAATCCCATGATTATCAACTAGCTACTAGAAGCTGAGCAAATGAATTTCCTTTAAAATAGGTTTAAAACATAGGGAGGTTCTGACCGAGTGGGCATGCTCTGGAGCCTGTTTGCTCCTGAGATTAGAAAAACAGTCCTCTGGGCCGGATTTGAACCAGCGACCTATGGATAACTGTGAATCTTCCACTACAGTCCACCGCTCTACCAACTGAGCTACCAGAGGCTCTGCATACTTTCTTATTCGTACTGATTGCTTTACGTCCGTCCCTGTCTTTCGTTTCCACACACTGCTACTCAGCGCTGCCATATAGACGCACAGGAAATGCAGTCATCGGCTGCAAGTGCAAACATTGCCCAGATTAAGTTTTATAATGCTCGATAGTGTCAATTATGTTAAAAAATGCAAGTAGGAAGTGTCTGAAGTACGTCAGAACACTGCTAAGTGTATTTACGAGTCCCATTCTCCTGTCTGGTTCCATGGTGTAACGGTTAGCACTCTGGACTCTGAATCCAGCAATCCGAGTTCGAATCTCGGTGGAACCTTCGTTTAGTCTAAATTTTCTGTAATAAGCGTTTCTCGCCGAGGAAGTAACAGCGATAGGCTCAGGGGTGTAGTTTCTACGTTTGTATTAAAAACGAGATGTCTATGAAACGGCTGAATATTGGTGCGACTATGTGACCTATATAGCACATTAAACGAGTAATGCCTGTAAGAGCAAGCAATTTTACTATAATTCGAAGAAATATCATTATCCTACGAAGGCTAAGAATCCCATGATTATCAACTAGCTACTAGAAGCTGAGCAAATGAATTTCCTTTAAAATAGGTTTAAAACATAGGGAGGTTCTGACCGAGTGGGCATGCTCTGGAGCCTGTTTGCTCCTGAGATTAGAAAAACAGTCCTCTGGGCCGGATTTGAACCAGCGACCTATGGATAACTGTGAATCTTCCACTACAGTCCACCGCTCTACCAACTTTTTTTTTTTTTTTTTTTTTTACGACTTTTTTTTTTCTTTTTTTTTTTTTTTTTTCCACCTCTCTACCAACTTTCTTTTTAAGAAGCCTTAACCACTTTTTTTTTAATTTTTTTTTTTTTTTTTTATTTTTATTTATTTTTATACATTACAACATGAAAATGAAGAAGCCCCTCCTGGGCCAAAATCATATAGTTCCCTTCCGGAACGCATGTCCGCTGGGGACAGTAGGGAGATAGACTTTCCGGCCTTCCGGACGCTAGGCCGTCTTCTCGATGCTAATTTATAACCGGTGAATTCGGAGAGGTTTTTTTTTTTTTTTTTTTTTTATTTTATTTTTTTTTTTTTTTTTTAATTGTTGCATGGATTCTTCGTGTATCGTTACACAATTGTTACCTGTGTAGATACCAGCATCGCCATACAGCGATATATAGACTAACTGCTCATGCCTATCGTCAACGGTTCGCCAGAAAGTCTTCAAACACCTTCATAAGAAAATGGGCATAATGTTTGCGGTATGTCTGTGTTCGCTTCAGTATCCAGTGTTGGGTCTCCAAGAATGATCTGTACTCGCCCACGTCATGCTCCGACGTGCTGAATAGGTAGTACACAGTTATCCCCATTAACCAATGTACTGCGTGTCTCTTCGTTCGCGGGTACGGGGTATCATCAGGGCAGAGTAGGGACATCATTGAAATGGCGTGCGGCGCCGTGCGTTGGATGAAGGCCAATAGGCGACAAAGCAGTTGGCACACGTCCTTTGCAGCCCCGCAAACTAGCCGGTGGAGGTCCGTATCGTGCAGTTGGCACGTCGGGCAAAGCGGCGACGCCGCGAGATGAATCTGGTTCAGACGTGACTGCGTCGGGTATTTACGATTCACGTAATAGTACCATGTGGCCCGCGCCGCCGTCAGTAAGTTAGGGGGGTGGATATTGCACCAGACCGCAGTCCAGTCGTACCGAGGATATTTGCTTTCGACCACGTTCCGGCGCTGTCGCAACATGAGGGTGCCGTACACACTGCGGACTGCGGGCAGGTCGTCAATAGGCAGCATCTTCCGCAGGTAACTGTAGTCCAGCAGAAAAGTCCGGCAGTGGCACAAGGCCGTTGGGATGTGGTGAATATCGATCGGCGGGTCCAGGTTGGGGGGCACGATTTCCGTCAGGAGGAAGGAGATCAGACGGTTATGGTCGCGTTTCCAATGCCATAGCGTCAGTCGCACGAACAACGCCAAGGCCTTGACGTAGACATTGATGAGTCCGAGGCCGCCAGCTGTCAGCGGGAGAGTGAGCGTCGCGTGACTTACTTTAAAGAGATGTCCGTGGTTCACGTAATGGCCGAAGACTGCCTGGAGTCTGTCCGCTGTCGCCCGCGGCATGGGAAATATTCGCGCTATATATATAATCTTCGACACCAGGTAGGCGTTAACGAATTCGACCTTCTGCAGCGCATCGAGGGACCGTAAGGTGTGTAGTCGGATACTGGCGCGGATATTGTGCAAGAGGCGTTTGTAGTTGAGAGCGATCGTGCGGCGCATATTCTTAGTGTACGTTACTCCCAAACATTTCATCTCTGTAAGCACCTTAATGCGGGGTTCTGGTTGCGCGGGTAACCCGCGTCCAATGTGCATAATTCCCGATTTCCGCCTGTTGAGCTGTGCACCAGCCGCTTTGCCGTATCTCTCAATCAGAGCTATTGCCATATCAACCTCTGCGTTCGAACGTACTAAGATGACGACATCATCCGCGTAAGCCCGGTACACAAATTTATCTTCTCGCATAGTGACGCCCCGTAGCGTTGTGTGGAGTTGAACCAACAGCGGCTCAATCGCGAGGGCAAACAAGCTCATGGAGAGGGGACACCCCTGTCTGACAGAGCAGTGTATCTGTACGGGTCCTGCTAAAAGTCCGTTTACTAAGATCATTGACTCTGATCCATGAAGAAGCCGCAAGACAGACGCAATGAGCCGTTGTGGAACACTCATCGCCGTCATTGTTTCGCGGAGAAAGTCATGGCCGACTGCATCAAAGGCTTTTTCTAAGTCGACAGCAAGCATGGCACCTTGCATTCTACACGCATCTGCGATGGCTATCAGATCACGGTAGTCACACAACGCCATATGAATACCGCGATTGTCACCGACTCCAGTCTGGTCTTTTCCCGTTAACAGTGTAAGGGCCGGTCGGAAGCGAAGGGCCAGGAGTCGTGCAAAGAGTTTGTGCATCAATTCCGGCCGATAACACTGCTTAACAGTGATTACAGAGTATCCGGAAGATGTCTTCGGGACTGGAATGATTAGTCCCTGCGTAAATTCGCGAGGGACTGCCACCTCAGGATTGAGTAGCTCCTGGCACATCTGTCTCAACATCGGCGTGAGGATACTTTGAAATTCTCTGTAGAATTCTATAGGCAGTCCATCGGGCCCAGGGGCTTTATTCTTGCGACCCTTGGCCAAGGCCGTCGCCACTTCCTCTTCCGTCACATCTTCCTGCAGTGCATCAACAGTGGCGCGATCGAGTCGGCGCGGCAGGGCCGTGAGTATGTCATTAAGTGCCTCTCGATCTGGCGTCTTCTGCGAGTACAGACTGGCATAGTACTCCACGAACCCTTTTTTGATCTCGGCCTGTGTGGTTAACCGCCGGCCGTCCACCGTCCGAAGTGCCGTGATGAGTTTGCGTGTATACTGCCGCTTTTCCCCTACCACGTGGTGCAATGAGGGTCGTTCGTGCGCGACCTCATATCCCAGTCGTGCTCGAATGACGGTTCCATCCATCTTGTGGCGCATGAGATGCAACAGTTTGGCTTTGACGCGGTTGATTTCCACAAGACTAACCGGTCGTTGTGCGGGACGGTTGTACATGTCACGGAGAACACTAAAGTAAAATTCCACCGTCGCATTGTACCATTGCATCCGCTCGCGGGAGTAGTTCATTAGTGTCCTCCTCAAGGCCGGTTTGGCGCAATGTAGCCACCAGAGGAGCACCGACTGATAGGCGTGTGTGCGACGTAAGCAGTTCGTCCAGGTTTCGGTGACTTGTACACGGCAATCACGATCCTGCAGAACAGCGACATTCAATTTCCACAATCCTCTGCCGCGATAGGTTGCCTGGCGCGCCAGAGTGATGGTGCAGATATACGCCAAATGATCTGAAAAGATCGTCGGCCAGAGTTCCGACTGCTGAAGACTGAGACGAAGCCCGCGCGACGTGTATATGCGGTCCAGGCGGCTCGCTGACGTAGCCGTGAAGTACGTGAACCCCGGCGCGTCTCCATGAAGGCAGGTCCATGTGTCCAGCAAGGCCATGTCACGTATAATGGCAGAGAGCTCCGGGCATGTGTTGTAGTTCGGCGTCTGGTCGCGGGGTGACAGCACGCAGTTGAAGTCACCTCCGAAAACGACGTGATCATACCTGCCCGCGAACAGGGGCATTATGTCAGTCCAATAGAATTCCGAGCGGGCGCCTCTATTACTTGAGCCAGATGGAGCGTAGACATTAATGATGCGGACGCCAGCGAGCGTAAGCGCTGTACCTCTCGCCGAAGGTAGAAAAGCGACGTCCGTAACTTCGAGACCCTCTTTGGTTAAAATGGCAGTGCCCAATTCGTGTGCGGTACCAGGATGGACATGAGCGGTATATGTGCGCAAGGACTGGAGATCCGACTCCCTGACCTCCTGTAACAGGGCGATATCGACTTCCGCCGCTCGTAACATGTCACTGAGAAGCTGCAGTTTACGAGCACTGCTGATTTTATTAATGTTGATTGTCGCTATGCGATACGCCTGTTGAGGGTTCATTGGACACATCGCCGCGGCACCTTCTGCTTTTAGGTTCGCTGTGCTTTCTCCGACCCGTCGATCGGCTCACTTGATCCTGGTCGGAATGCGTTACCCATGGTACCATGGGTGTCGTCCACGGCCAGTGGTTTATCCGTCGGTCCGGAATCCTGAGCGTCAATCTCAACATCATCAGCCCAATTTACTTCATTATGCACAGGGGCGGGGCGGAGCAAGTTCGGAAGGTTGCGATCCGGCTCATCACATGGTTCAAGGGGTCGCGTCGTACTCACATCCATAGGGGTCGCACTGCAGGCGTCAACGCCACCGTGACCAGGGGGGCTGGCCTCTCGCTGCGTAGGGGCCTGGTCTGTTGCAGAACTCGTCGCCGGAGTGCCGCGCTGCGTTTGCGCAATCCGTGTGGCTTTTTCACGATATGGGCGAGCTGCTTCGCCAGCATCTGGGGGAGCGATACGTTGTTTCTTGCGCTTCTTTTGTTGGTGCCGAGAAGTATGGGCTTCCTCCGCGTCTGAAGGTTGAGACTGTCCCGCACTAGGTGTTTCGGAGTCCGCTCCCGTCTCACCCACTGAGCTACCAGAGGCTCTGCATACTTTCTTATTCGTACTGATTGCTTTACGTCCGTCCCTGTCTTTCGTTTCCACACACTGCTACTCAGCGCTGCCATATAGACGCACAGGAAATGCAGTCATCGGCTGCAAGTGCAAACATTGCCCAGATTAAGTTTTATAATGCTCGATCGTGTCAATTAGGTTAAAAAATGCAAGTAGGAAGTGTCTGAAGTACGTCAGTATACTGCTAAATGTATTTACGCGTCCCATGGTCGTGTCTGGTTCCATGGTGTAACGGTTAGCACTCTGGACTCTGAATCCAGCGATCCGAGTTCGAATCTCGGTGGAACCTTCGTTTAGTCTAAATTTTCTGTAATAAGCGTTTCTCGTCGAGGAAGTATCAGCGATAGGCTCAGGGATTTAGTTTCTACGTTTGTGTTAAAAACGAGACGTCTATGAAACGGCTGAATATTGGTGCGACGATATGACCTATATAGCACATTAAACGAGTAATGCCTGTAAGAGCAAGCAATTTTACGATAATTCGAAGAAATATCATTATCCTACGAAGGCTAAGACTCCCATGATTATCAACTAGCTATTACTAGCTGAGCAAATGAATTTCCTTTAAAATAGGTTTAAAACATAGGGAGGTTCTGACCGAGTGGGCATGCTCTGGAGCCTCTTTGCTCCTGAGATTAGAAAAACAGTCCTCTGGGCCGGATTTGAACCAGCGACCTATGGATAACTGTGAATCCTCCACTACAGTCCACCGCTCTACCAACTGAGCTACCAGAGGCTCTGCATACTTTCTTGTTCGTTCTGATTGCTTTACGTCCGTCCCTGTCTTTCGTTTCCACACACTGCTACTCAGCGCGCCCATATAGACGCACAGGAAATGCAGTCATCGGCTGCAACTGCAAACATTGCCCAGATTAAGTTTTATAATGCTCGATCGTGTCAATTAGGTTAAAAAATGCAAGTAGGAAGTGTCTGAAGTACGTCAGTATACTGCTAAATGTATTTACGCGTCCCATGGTCGTGTCTGGTTCCATGGTGTAACGGTTAGCACTCTGGACTCTGAATCGAGCGATCCGAGTTCGAATCTCGGTGGAACCTTCGTTTAGTCTAAATTTTCTGTAATAAGCGTTTCTCGTCGAGGAAGTATCAGCGATAGGCTCAGGGATTTAGTTTCTACGTTTGTGTTAAAAACGAGACGTCTATGAAACGGCTGAATATTGGTGCGACGATATGACCTATATAGCACATTAAACGAGTAATGCCTGTAAGAGCAAGCAATTTTACGATAATTCGAAGAAATATCATTATCCTACGAAGGCTAAGACTCCCATGATTATCAACTAGCTATTACTAGCTGAGCAAATGAATTTCCTTTAAAATAGGTTTAAAACATAGGGAGGTTCTGACCGAGTGGGCATGCTCTGGAGCCTCTTTGCTCCTGAGATTAGAAAAACAGTCCTCTGGGCCGGATTTGAACCAGCGACCTATGGATAACTGTGAATCCTCCACTACAGTCCACCGCTCTACCAACTGAGCTACCAGAGGCTCTGCATACTTTCTTGTTCGTTCTGATTGCTTTACGTCCGTCCCTGTCTTTCGTTTCCACACACTGCTACTCAGCGCGCCCATATAGACGCACAGGAAATGCAGTCATCGGCTGCAACTGCAAACATTGCCCAGATTAAGTTTTATAATGCTCGATCGTGTCAATTAGGTTAAAAAATGTAAGTAGGAAGTGTCTGAAGTACGTCAGTATACTGCTAAATGTATTTACGCGTCCCATGGTCGTGTCTGGTTCCATGGTGTAACGGTTAGCACTCTGGACTCTGAATCCAGCGATCCGAGTTCGAATCTCGGTGGAACCTTCGTTTAGTCTAAATTTTCTGTAATAAGCGTTTCTCGTCGAGGAAGTATCAGCGATAGGCTCAGGGATTTAGTTTCTACGTTTGTGTTTTAAACGAGACGTCTATGAAACGGCTGAATATTGGTGCGACGATATGACCTATATAGCACATTAAACGAGTAATGCCTGTAAGAGCAAGCAATTTTACGATAATTCGAAGAAATATCATTATCCTACGAAGGCTAAGACTCCCATGATTATCAACTAGCTATTACTAGCTGAGCAAATGAATTTCCTTTAAAATAGGTTTAAAACATAGGGAGGTTCTGACCGAGTGGGCATGCTCTGGAGCCTCTTTGCTCCTGAGATTAGAAAAACAGTCCTCTGGGCCGGATTTGAACCAGCGACCTATGGATAAGTGTGAATCCTCCACTACAGTCCACCGCTCTACCAACTTTTTTTTTTTTTTTTTTTTTTTTTTTTTTTTTTTTTTTTTTTTTTTTTTTTTTTTTACGGGCCTCCATTCACCCCTTATAGCCCGTCCTTCTGCTCGCCATTTAGTCGCCTTCGTCGGCGCGGCATCAATGGCCTTTAATTTAAGGAAAATGAAAACCGTTGTGGATTACATGCGTCGTTCAGATACAAGCATCCATAGGAAGTAAATAGGAACTGAAATTTATTGCGGCTCCATTGCCTCGTGGTAACAGAAAACGTCAAAGAAGTTAAAAGGAAAGTGAAAATCCATTTCTTCGAAAATAGAAGAGCTTTGTTTTGAACTCTGCGAAATTGAGAGAGAACTAAAATATTTCTCGAAAACAGAAAACTGAATTTTCTTCTTCTTGCAAAATGAAGCTTGAAATCTTGCCAATCGATTACTTCAGAGGTGTTTGTAACTCGTGGTTCGGTCAACATGACGTAGTATTCGCCGTATAGATGGTCCGTCTTATCTTTAGTGAGTATCTGCTGAATGTTCGTTAACATTGAATTCAATCAATTGATCTAGCAGTCACTTTGTGTTTACGTTATAGTTTTGAGCAGGTAGTTGGCGAAGTTATCCTTATAGTTTTTCGTTTTCATTAGTATATGGTGGTTAGTTGTAAGATAGACCCAGAAGTCTTCTTTACTCTTTTCTCCTTTTGTAAATAAGTAATGTACAGTAGCGGCTTTTAACCAGTTTAGAGCGTTCCTTCTCGTCCGTGGGTACGGGGTATCGTCCGGCGTCAGAAAGGCAGCAGGGGTTATGTATCTGGGCGATGTTCGACTGATGAGTGCTAACTTGTTCGTGATATATTCCCATATATCTTTTACGTTGTCGCACACAAACCTGTGTTCATCAGTATCTATTAAATTACACGTTGTGCACAAAGGTGATTCTGCGAGGTGTATGTTATGTAGTTTGGAGTTAGTGGCCAATTTTCTGTTAACTGCGAAATACCAAGTGGCTTTCATTGTTGACGGCAAGTACGGACAATGGATGTTCTCCCAGATTACCTTCCAGTCGAAAAGGTTGTATTTGTCTTCGATGTTATTTTTCTTCTTATCTTTCAGTAATTCCTGGTAAACGTGTTTCACTGTCTTCATTTCCTGTTCGGGGATCCTTGTTTGTACATAACTGTACTCCAGTAAAAACCATTTTAAATGGTAAAGTCCGTTTGGAATATGTTGCACCGTGATTGGTGGACTGAGGTCGGCGGGAGCTATCTCAGTAAGCAGGTGAGCAGCGAGACTATCAGCTGAGTGTTTCCATTGGTGGAAAGTTTTTGATATGTATAAAGCTTGCGCCTTCTTTCCAACATCGACAAGATTTAAGCCACCATTATTTGTGGCAAGCGTTAAGGTGTCAAACTGAATTTTAAAAATGTGGTGATGGCTGACAAACTGTCCTAAAGCTGACATAATTCGTTTTGCAGTGAGTGCAGAAATTGGTAAAACTTGAGCGATATAATTGAGTTTCGAGGTGAGGTATACATTTGCGACCGTTACTTTCTGAATTTCATTTAGTTTTCGTACACTGTGTTCTCGTATGCTGGCACGAATAGTCCGTAGAAGCTTTCTATAGTTGGTTGCAATGGTGTGCCGAATGTTACTCTGAAAATCAATTCCAAGACACTTGAAGATCTTCAGCTGACGTAGTTGTCCGTGAGGGTGCGATCCTAGGCCGCGGCCAATATTGAATATTCCAGACTTTGTCCAGTTTAGTTGTGCACCCGACGCTTGCTCATATTGCCTGACTAGCTGTAGTGCGGTCTCCACTTCAGTTCTATTTAGTACAAGGAAACCGACATCGTCTGCATACGCCTTGCACACTACTCGGGAGCCATGTATTACGACGCCCTGTAAACTTTGCGTCAGGGTAGCTAACAAAGGCTCAATGGCAATCGCAAAAAGCGCCATGGACATTGGGCAGCCCTGCCTGACGGAACTGGCTATCTCTATCGCTCGGGTAGGTTGGCCATTGATGATGACTCTGGATAAATTATTCGCTACCATCTGTTGTATAATCGCGACGAACCCAGGTGGAAAGCCCATCGCATACATGGTACGAAAGAGATACTGGTGGTTGACCCTGTCAAAGGCTTTGTCGAAGTCCAAGGACATGATGGCACATTTCAGCTTACAGACTTCCGCAATGGAGATTAAATCACGGTAGTCGCACAAAGTCTGTTGAATTTTCCGATCCTTTCCCACACTGGTCTGGTAAGGGCCAATGATACTGGTCATTGTAGATTTAAGCCTGTGGGCCAAAAGTCTCGCAAAGATTTTATAGTCGCTGTTGAGCAGCGTTATCGGTCTTAGTTTTTTTACGTTTGCTCTGCCTGAGTTTTTTTTAATTAGAACGACAATGCCTTCACAGAAGCTGGTGGGGATCACGTTGTTGTGGTCTAGAAGTTCGTTACAGATGCAAATGATCTTCGCCTTTATGGTGTTCCAGAATGTTTGATAGAATTCGGCGGGAATTCCGTCAGGTCCGGGGGATTTATTCTTGGCACTTTCCCAGAGTACATATTCCACGTCTTCTTCGGTTGCCACGTCTAATAGCTTTTCCGCGTCCACGAGACTGACTCTGTTGCGCAAATTATTCAAAAGAGCATCCTGCGCTTGCACGTTAACTTCTTTATTGGACATCAAGGTGGTGAAGTAGTTTAGCACCGCCGCTTTAATCTCGTTGTGCGTAGTCAGCGTTGCGCCATCCTCAGCAATTAACTCCGTCAGTATTTTACGGGACCCTTTCCTACTTTCTTGGATCATATGGTAGACTGAGGTGAGTTCTTGGTGTACAGTAGTCTGGACCCGTGACCTGACTTTGTAGCCTTCTAGCTGCGTCCTCCTTAGGGTTAGGATTTTGGCCTGGATTTTCTTAATTCGTTGACAATTCTCGACAGCCGAAGTGCCGAGCATATACAGTTCCCGCAGACAATGAAAATAGAAATTGATCGTCCTTTGAAGCCAAAAGCCCTTTTCTCGTGCGTAGTTCATGAAACACTACCTAATTTTAGGTTTGGCGCACCTGAGCCACCAATCAATGGCCGAATTATAAGAGGCAAATCTGTGCTCACATTCTCGCCAGGTATTGAGGAAGGCTTCTTGACACGCCGAGTCTTGTAGATGTGAAACATTTAATTTCCACAGGCCCCTGTATCGACACGTCCGTTGTCGGTCGAGAGTGATAGTACAGATGTATGCAGCATGATCTGAGAACGCCACTGGCCATACTTCTGACTGCAGAATGTTATTCCTCAAAGTGGGTGTGACATAAATGCGATCGAGACGGCTTGCCGAATGGGTCGTGATATGGGTAAACCCAGGTGCTGCACCATGCTTGAGCTCCCAAGAGTCAACTAAGCGCAAGTCTCGTACAATTCGTTCCAGTTCAAGTGATTTGTTAAGATTGGGAGTTTGGTCCTTTGCACTGATGACACAGTTAAAGTCGCCTCCGAAGATGACATTGTCGTGGCGGACGCCAAAGAGAGGAACTATTTCTTCTTTAAAGAATTCTGCTCTTTGACGTCTATTACTGGAACCGGATGGGGCATATACATTAATTAGTCTGTTGTTATAAAAAGTGCCCGCAATGCCCCTACTGTTCGGCAGTTTCGTGACGTCATGAATAATGATACCTTCCTTCACAATAAAAGCTGTACCTAATTCGCAACTGGCCCCAGGATTAGTGATGACATTATAACCTGGTATGCAATCAAGTCCGATCTCTGCTACTTCTTGTACAAACAAAATGTCTACATCAGCTGCATATAAAAAGTCTTTTAAATGTTGTAGTTTAAGAGCGCTGCGTATCTTATTAATATTGAGAGTAGCAAGTCGATAGGCCTGTGGCGGAATTGTGTAGGACTAAACAGGAACAAGACCTAAAACCAGTCCGATATCAAACAGAAATAACGCTGGAAATACAAGTCACGTCGTAAAAGCACTTTGGAAGCAATTCCAGATAACAAAAACATGTATTGACAGTCACTTTAAAGGCAGAGTTAAAAATATTCTCCGTTTGAGAAGGGAGCAGTCGTGCGTTCTTTTTGCGCGGTAGACTCTGTCGAGGCGTTAGCTTTCTCATTAACATCGTCGTCTTTGGAGACTGAAGTTACGGCTGTCACCGCTTCGGAAGTATCCATACTGTCGACGTCGGCAGTGGATTCTGTATCGTCTGCCCAACTAGTTGGCGGTGGCTGTGTCGAGGGCGTTACCGACTCGTGAGCAGGATAGAGTTTGACCATGCGGACATCACAGTCGGCTCGGAGTTGAGTTGACTGTTCGGGGTTCAGAGGTAGAGCATCTGAGACATTGTCAATGACTGATGGTAAACTGGCTGAAGGATGATCATGGTTTGTGCTATCAGATGCTTTGTCACTGAGTTGTTCACCTATCTGTTTAGCCTTTTCGCGCAGAACCGGTGCCATCTGTTCTGCGCCCTGGCGGGCAACTCTCCGTTTTTTAGTTTTTCTGGGAGACGTACGATGTTGTGGGCCTTGATCGGAACCTGCTGGAGATTCCCCCCGCGGAGTAGCAGCGGCCGATGGGGACGCAGCCGTTTGCATGTCGGATGCCTGTTCTTCTGTGACTACGACGGACGGCGATATTTCTATGGGTTTAGGTGGGGTCTCTTCCGGCGTTGCAACAGTCTCCATTCGCGTCACTGTCGCAGGCACTACAGTATTTTCACTGACTTCGGTGACCGTGGATATATCCGGAAGCCCACGCGCTGCGGCGACGTACGTCACAGGCAGTGATGTCATCGCGGGGGGCCTGGCAGCCTCGCCGGCAGGCAGCTGCGCCACTCGCCTCTGCACGCATTCGGCACGCACGTGACCTGTCGAGTTGCATGCGGCACACGTTCGAGGCTGATCATCGTACATGACTATCGCACGATACCCGCATACGTTTACATAAGACGGGATGTGCTTCTGCAGCTCGAGTTTCAATTGCCGCACCCCATTAAGAACCGGGAACTTATGTGCACTAGACCAACGTTCCGCAATATTGCTTATGATTTTACCGTAAGGACAGAGCACTGCGTTGATCTGTTCACTGGTTATTTCAAAGGGAAGTTCAAAAATTCTAACAGTCCGTATTCCTAGGCCGGCATGCGAAACAGCAACTTCTCCCACATTTCCATCACTATGTTTAAACTTTAGGATACCACCACAAGATTCAACGATTTTCTCACACATCTCTGATCGAGCTAATTTAACGAAAACGGTGCTACTGACAATCGAAAGATGTATCCCGATTATGTCCTCAAGTCCTATCTTTACTTCATCTTCTAACCATTGCTCAACTTCAAAAGATTTGGGTCGGACAAAATTTCTGTCAAAAGTAAACTTCAGTGTGTCTTTCCTACTCGGTTGAGACATCACGAAATCGAGTTCATTGGCATATCACACCAAAACACTGGTAGACACTGAAGCAAGCGCAGCGACTCACCACACGTAAACAGCGACGGCGCGGCGCGCAGCACAGCACGTCCGACCTCGACCGCGTCCGCCGGCTGACTGACCAACTGAGCTACCAGAGGCTCTGCATACTTTCTTGTTCGTCCTGATTGCTTTACGTCCGTCCCTGTCTTTCGTTTCCACACACTGCTACTCAGCGCGCCCATATAGACGCACAGGAAATGCAGTCATCGGCTGCAACTGCAAACATTGCCCAGATTAAGTTTTATAATGCTCGATCGTGTCAATTAGGTTAAAAAATGCAAGTAGGAAGTGTCTGAAGTACGTCAGTATACTGCTAAATGTATTTACGCGTCCCATGGTCGTGTCTGGTTCCATGGTGTAACGGTTAGCACTCTGGACTCTGAATCCAGCGATCCGAGTTCGAATCTCGGTGGAACCTTCGTTTAGTCTAAATTTTCTGTAATAAGCGTTTCTCGTCGAGGAAGTATCAGCGATAGGCTCAGGGATTTAGTTTCTACGTTTGTGTTAAAAACGAGACGTCTATGAAACGGCTGAATATTGGTGCGACGATATGACCTATATAGCACATTAAACGAGTAATGCCTGTAAGAGCAAGCAATTTTACGATAATTCGAAGAAATATCATTATCCTACGAAGGCTAAGACTCCCATGATTATCAACTAGCTATTACTAGCTGAGCAAATGAATTTCCTTTAAAATAGGTTTAAAACATAGGGAGGTTCTGACCGAGTGGGCATGCTCTGGAGCCTCTTTGCTCCTGAGATTCGAAAAACAGTCCTCTGGGCCGGATTTGAACCAGCGACCTATGGATAACTGTGAATCCTCCACTACAGTCAACCGCTCTACCAACTGAGCTACCAGAGGCTCTGCATACTTTCTTGTTCGTTCTGATTGCTTTACGTCCGTCCCTGTCTTTCGTTTCCACACACTGCTACTCAGCGCGCCCATATAGACGCACAGGAAATGCAGTCATCGGCTGCAACTGCAAACATTGCCCAGATTAAGTATTATAATGCTCGATCGTGTCAATTAGGTTAAAAAATGCAAGTAGGAAGTGTCTGAAGTACGTCAGTATACTGCTAAATGTATTTACGCGTCCCATGGTCGTGTCTGGTTCCATGGTGTAACGGTTAGCACTCTGGACTCTGAATCCAGCGATCCGAGTTCGAATCTCGGTGGAACCTTCGTTTAGTCTAAATTTTCTGTAATAAGCGTTTCTCGTCGAGGAAGTATCAGCGATAGGCTCAGGGATTTAGTTTCTACGTTTGTGTTAAAAACGAGACGTCTATGAAACGGCTGAATATTGGTGCGACGATATGACCTATATAGCACATTAAACGAGTAATGCCTGTAAGAGCAAGCAATTTTACGATAATTCGAAGAAATATCATTATCCTACGAAGGCTAAGACTCCCATGATTATCAACTAGCTATTACTAGCTGAGCAAATGAATTTCCTTTAAAATAGGTTTAAAACATAGGGAGGTTCTGACCGAGTGGGCATGCTCTGGAGCCTCTTTGCTCCTGAGATTAGAAAAACAGTCCTCTGGGCCGGATTTGAACCAGCGACCTATGGATAACTGTGAATCCTCCACTACAGTCCACCGCTCTACCAACTGAGCTACCAGAGGCTCTGCATACTTTCTTGTTCGTTCTGATTGCTTTACGTCCGTCCCTGTCTTTCGTTTCCACACACTGCTACTCAGCGCGCCCATATAGACGCACAGGAAATGCAGTCATCGGCTGCAACTGCAAACATTGCCCAGATTAAGTTTTATAATGCTCGATCGTGTCAATTAGGTTAAAAAATGCAAGTAGGAAGTGTCTGAAGTACGTCAGTATACTGCTAAATGTATTTACGCGTCCCATGGTCGTGTCTGGTTCCATGGTCAGTTCCGCTTTAGACGCCGTGCAGTGTGGACGTGCCTAGTCTTCCGCTCCGCCGTAGCGTTACGTATAGTGGACTATAGCTTTTGTTTACGTGTTGTGTTGCAACTTCTGTGAGTGTTTCTCCGTCGTTGTTTAGTACCTTGTGTTACTTTCTGTCCTTATTTCAGTGTGTTGTGTGTAGCGGTTTCGACCGCATATTTTGAAAATGTCGACCCAGGTTATTCCTCGTCAGGCTACAGTTAGTTTTACTTTTGACAAGTCAACCCGCCATGTGCAACCTAGTTCCCTTGAGATTCATGATTGGTTGGTAGATACCTTTGGTGTTCATTCGGATCAGGTGCATACTGCTTATTTTGATACCGAACTGTATGTTTTCTTTGTTAAGTTTATGGACCCACTTCAGGTTGATAAAATTCTTTCTAAATATGGTCATCAAGTTCTCTTTCGGCATCGGGATGATTCTGTAAGTACCGTGCTGCTTTCCAATGCTTCCATCACGTATACCAATGTTCGTGTTTACAACCTTCCACCGGAGGTGGATAATGTCTATCTTAAGGAGGGTCTACAAAAGTATGGTGATGTAAAGAGCATTCGCCTTGAACGCTGGTCAAGCCAACATCGCCTGCAATGTTACAGTGGTATTCGTTCAGTCGAAATGCACGTTAAGCAGAATATTCCATCTCACCTGCAGATCGGTGGATATCGTGTCCATGTAACATATAGTGGTCAGGTTGGCACCTGTTTTTTGTGCAATGAAAGTGGTCACGTGCGTACCGACTGTCCGCGGAGGGTTTTTGTTTTAAAAAATTCTCTCGAACAGCGTCGCAAGTTAACGGTCGCTGACCTCGTTGCAGGTGGTTCTGCTCTTGGTGTAGCACAGTCCAGTGGTAGTAGCGCTCCGCCACAGGTTTTGCGCACCCCTGACACAGAATTTCCTCCTTTGCGTGCTAAATCTGATGTTGTTCCGTCTGTCCCTCAGGTGGGTGTGCCACTTTTGAATAATAAGAGGCGTCGCCCACACGATGGAAATAGTACGGATGAGGATCTCCCTGAGATGCCCCAGTCCGAGCGACCGGCATCCTCCGAGCCACTGTGTACTGTAGCTGCTCCCTGTTCTCCTGAGGTAACGGTTACGGTGGCGGCTGCTGGCGCCCCTCCGGCCTCCGACGCAGCTTCTCTCGAGTCGGATCGTCGGTCGGGCCTGTTGGCGCCGTCTTCCGAACCGACTTCGATGTCACAACAAGTGGAGCCGCGACAACTTCCTGCTTCGCTGCCCCATACCTCTGCCAGCGGAGCTGCTCCGCTTCCGTCCAACTTTGCGGCCTCGGACCTTCCTGCTCACGATTCGCCTCCGTGCAGTCCATGTTTGCCGGAAGCTAGTGTAAGTGTTGACCATTCCGTTTTGTCGGAGTTTCCCCCCGCGACCCCGGATCCCGCATGTGGACCGGCGCGGGTGGTGTCGGATACAGAACTTGACCCTCCTACGTCACCGGCGGCTGAAGCTTCCTTGCCCGTCAGCCGACGCAAGTTACGCGTTCAGCCGAACGTTAATGCTGTTCGTAAAAAACCGAAGCGTAAGGGATCCGCGGAACGGGGTACCAGTCCCCCTCCCTCGGATGCCTCCGTCTCCCCTGCTATGGACTGTGACGTTGGTGCGTCGGTGTAGGTGATTTCCTTTCTCGCTTTTCTCTCTATGGTTCAAGCATACACCTTTCTTACTTTAAATGTTAACCGTATTGAGTCCGACGTTCGCATTGCCTCTTTGCGGCAGTTTATTTACGACGCCTGTGCGGACGTAGTGTTCTTGCAGGAAGTGTTGTTTTCTGATCTCTCTCTACCTGGATTTCAAACAGTTTTTAATGTCGCGCCGGAATATTCAACAGGAACTGCTCTTTTCTTTCGAGAGGGCATTCCTATTACTGACATTGAATTCCTTGACTCTGGCCGTGGGATTGGTTGTCGTCTTTTTGATCTCCGCCTCGTTGTTTTGTATGCCCCCTCTGGTTCGGGTCACACTGTGGCTCGCTCGCGCTTTTATAAAGAAGAGCTTATTTATCTTTTGCGCCAGAGTCCTCGGAGTCTCCTGCTCGGAGGCGATTTTAATTGTGTTTTACGCCCTGAAGACCAGTCCCCCAATTTTAATTATTGCCGTGATTTACATGACTTAGTTCGTACGATGCATCTGCGTGATGTTTGGGAACACAAATATCCAACCCTGGTGAAATATACGTTTTTTACCGCGTCCTCATGCAGTAGACTCGACAGATTCTATTTATCTGATTTTTTATGTGATAAAATTCTTTCTGTCGATGTTATTCCTACTAGTTTTTCTGACCATTGTGCTTTTACTGCAACTGTCAATCTTAGTCACCAACCTGCAAAACTTTATCGTTCCCAGTGGATGTTAAATGTTTCCCACCTTGCCGACAGTGCTATGGATGATGTTATAAGTGGCGTGTGGGAGCGGTGTCTTCGCTCTGTCCCGCGATACCCCTCCTTGCTGGTTTGGTGGACTGCGTTTGCCAAGCCCAAGATTCGTCAGACTTTGATTTTTTACTGTGCTGCAAGGGCGCGTGATTTTAAGAACACGTATGAATATTACTACTCTGTCCTGCGTGAACTATATGACGCAGCGGGTACCTCTCCTCTGCGGATCCATGATGTTCGTCGTATTAAAGCCAAGCTCTTGAGCCTTAAACGACGACAGATGGATGGTCTGCGAGTCAAGTCGAAACCTCACTCTCTTGTTGAAGGTGAGCTGACATCCTTGTACCACCTGCTACGGCATCACACTCGTCGTCGTCGCTCCTTCATCTCTTCTCTTACGGTGGATGATGGACGGCAGCTTATTGCACAGGAGGAAATGGTTCGTGCTCTCCATCAGTATTACGCTAGTCTCTATTCTGCCGATGATTCTGGTGAGTCTCTTTCGGATGATGTCCTTGGGGATCTAACTGCGACGATCACGCCTGACGCGAACGGCGAATTTCTCCGGGAGTTCCAGGTAGATGAGGTTTTCGATTTTATTGCTCGCTCTCCGTCCAGTAAATCGCCGGGTCCAGACGGCCTGCCTAAAGAATTTTATCTCCGTTTTTGGCCTCTTTTGGGTGGCATTTTTACGCAGATTTTAAATGAGATTGTCAGGGGGATGGATGTGCCTGCCGATTTTAAAGTAGGGAAAATTGTTTTAATTCCGAAGTCTTCTGGTCGTTTATCTGCTGCCAATCTTCGTCCGCTCACATTGCTGAATTTTGACTACAAGACAGCTGCTAGAGCGCTCAATAGCCGGTTGTCCTCTCTGCTTCGGGGTGTGATTGGTGCACATCAATGTTGTTTTCATGATAGATCTATTCTGACACCAGTAGCCGAATATCGGGATGTTGTCTCGGTTGCGGCGGTTACAAACGTACATTGTGCCTTTGCCTTCCTTGATTTTCATAAGGCTTTTGATCACGTCAGTCATGTGTTTTTAGATCGTGTTTTAGGTACAATAGGTTTTAACGCTTCATCACGTGGTGTTCTTGGCAATTTGTATAGGGGATTAACAGCTCGGGTGTCAGTCAATGGGCAGCTGACGCCGCCCATTGCTATCCGCCGCGGAGTGCCTCAGGGTAGTCCGCTCTCTATGTCTTTATTCGTATTGTCCCTGGAACCGCTGCTTCGGACTATTGCTCTCAAGCTTCAGGGTATGTCCCTCTCTGGTGGGAAGCTCTCGGTTAAGGCATATGCGGATGATGTCGTTGTTCTCCTCCGTCAACGTGATGATATCCCGTTGTTGAAAGGGGCAGTTGATGCATACTGTCGTGTCTCTGGAGCGCGTCTCAATCAGGGTAAATGTAAGTTCCTTGATATTCGAGGATTTCGCGATGCTGACGTCCCTTGGGCCACTGTTGTCGATCGCCATACGTCCTTGGGGATTATCATTGATCGGTGTCCTTTAAAAATGGCGGCTCTCAATTGGAAATCGGTCACCGAGAAGATACAGGGGGCTCTGATGGTCCATGAGCAGCGCTCTGCTACCATTTTGCAAAAAGTCAGAATTTTAGACACCTACGTTCTATGTAAAGCTTATTATGTTGCTCAGCTGTTCCCACTTCCCATGATGGTGGCGAAAAGGTTGCGCCAATTGTCTAGCAGGTTTATATGGAAGGGCCATCTATTCAAGTTACGTTACGAGGTAATGACGAAACGGCGTATCTCCGGAGGCTTGGGCCTCTCTGACATTACTCGCAAGGCGTCTGCTTTGTACGTCCGCCGAACGACTCTAATTGTTACGCAAGAAGTGACTTCGATTACATCCAGGCTTTTTATTGTTGTGCGTCCGGCGAGCCTTGCTCCACCTGTCGATGTCGGACGCCTAAATTTTAAGTTGAAACACATTCGGGAATTTTACATTGCGGTGAGTTACCTCGGTGACGTCTTCTTGCGGCGACCGGTGCCAACGACCAAGGGCTTGATTGCCCGCTGGGAGGGGCTGGCCGGTCCCAATCCAATAGAACTGGCGTCTCCATCTGTGTCCTGGAGGAACGTCTGGAAGAATGTTAGTCTGCCGATCCACTCTATGGCCGTGGCGTCCACGTGGTATAGGGTAATAAATAATTTGGTTCCCACCAATGTACGACTGCACCGTATTGGTCTTTCTGACACGGACACCTGTACTCGGTGTGGTCTCGTGGATACCCTTGAACATCGATTCACCTGCTGTGGGCACCTTGCTAATTGGCGTTGGCTCAGGAAACAACTTGCTTTTGTCACTAGGTCTGCTGAAGCCGCTTATACTATTGACATCATCGTCCGGCCCGATTCTTCCTTTTTTCCGCGAACGAAGCTCCATACCGTCATGTGGTTCATTGGCCATTTCGTACATTTTGTCAACAGTTGTCATGAAGAGGATGGACACCTAGCGTTTCGGCAGTACATGCTTACTGCTTACTGGCAGCGCTTGCGATTGCCAGGCCTCCGAGATGATTTTGCCAATATGCTTAGCCTGACATTTGAAAGAGAGGGTGTTGGCTAAGGTCACCTGTGTGAGCCATTTTCTTTTATACTGTTTCTGGATTTGCCGCCTTTATGTATGTTTCTTCTCTACACCAGGACTGAAGTTTCCGTGGTTTTTTTTTTTTTTTTTTTTTTTTTTTTTTTTTTTTTTTTTTTTTTTTTTTTAATCTTTATTTCACAAAGCAGTCTACATTATATAGTCATGTTTCAGGATTTTAATTTCAGTAGTGTACTTCTTTTGAAGTGGCTGTGTTGTGGATGTTTCCTTAATATTTTTTTTTCAATAGATATATTTGTTAGAGGAATAATAACTACGCTTTCATTTGCACATAATGAGCTGAGACTGAATTGCAGGCATTTATAAAAAAAAAAAAAAAATGGATAAGGCATCGGTCTCCTAAACCGGGGATTGTGGGTTCGAGTCCCACCAGAGGTACACGTTTTACTCACTGGGGCAAAATCACTCTCACCACATACAGGTGTAATAGTTGACAAAGTTGGCGTTTCTGAGTGCTTACAGGTATCACAGAAAATAAAAAAAAAAAAAAAAAAAAAAAAAAAATGGTGTAACGGTTAGCACTCTGGACTCTGAATCCAGCGATCCGAGTTCGAATCTCGGTGGAACCTTCGTTTAGTCTAAATTTCCTGTAATAAGCGTTTCTCGTCGAGGAAGTATCAGCGATAGGCTCAGGGATTTAGTTTCTACGTTTGTGTTAAAAACAAGACGTCTATGAAACGGCTGAATATTGGTGTGACGATATGACCTATATAGCACATTAAACGAGTAATGCCTGCAAGAGCAAGCAATTTTACGATAATTCGAAGAAATATCATTATCCTACGAAGGCTAAGACTCCCATGATTATCAACTAGCTATTACTAGCTGAGCAAATGAATTTCCTTTAAAATAGGTTTAAAACATAGGGAGGTTCTGACCGAGTGGGCATGCTCTGGAGCCTCTTTGCTCCTGAGATTAGAAAAACAGTCCTCTGGGCCGGATTTGAACCAGCGACCTATGGATAACTGTGAATCCTCCACTACAGTCCACCGCTCTACCAACTGAGCTACCAGAGGCTCTGCATACTTTCTTGTTCGTTCTGATTGCTTTACGTCCGTCCCTGTCTTTCGTTTCCACACACTGCTACTCAGCGCGCCCATATAGACGCACAGGAAATGCAGTCATCGGCTGCAACTGCAAACATTGCCCAGATTAAGTTTTATAATGCTCGATCGTGTCAATTAGGTTAAAAAATGCAAGTAGGAAGTGTCTGAAGTACGTCAGTATACTGCTAAATGTATTTACGCGTCCCATGGTCGTGTCTGGTTCCATGGTGTAACGGTTAGCACTCTGGACTCTGAATCCAGCGATCCGAGTTCGAATCTCGGTGGAACCTTCGTTTAGTCTAAATTTTCTGTAATAAGCGTTTCTCGTCGAGGAAGTATCAGCGATAGGCTCAGGGATTTAGTTTCTACGTTTGTGTTAAAAACGAGACGTCTATGAAACGGCTGAATATTGGTGCGACGATATGACCTATATAGCACATTAAACGAGTAATGCCTGTAAGAGCAAGCAATTTTACGATAATTCGAAGAAATATCATTATCCTACGAAGGCTAAGACTCCCATGATTATCAACTAGCTATTACTAGCTGAGCAAATGAATTTCCTTTAAAATAGGTTTAAAACATAGGGAGGTTCTGACCGAGTGGGCATGCTCTGGAGCCTCTTTGCTCCTGAGATTAGAAAAACAGTCCTCTGGGCCGGATTTGAACCAGCGACCTATGGATAACTGTGAATCCTCCACTACAGTCCACCGCTCTACCAACTGAGCTACCAGAGGCTCTGCATACTTTCTTGTTCGTTCTGATTGCTTTACGTCCGTCCCTGTCTTTCGTTTCCACACACTGCTACTCAGCGCGCCCATATAGACGCACAGGAAATGCAGTCATCGGCTGCAACTGCAAACATTGCCCAGATTAAGTTTTATAATGCTCGATCGTGTCAATTAGGTTAAAAAATGCAAGTAGGAAGTGTCTGAAGTACGTCAGTATACTGCTAAATGTATTTACGCGTCCCATGGTCGTGTCTGGTTCCATGGTGTAACGGTTAGCACTCTGGACTCTGAATCCAGCGATCCGAGTTCGAATCTCGGTGGAACCTTCGTTTAGTCTAAATTTTCTGTAATAAGCGTTTCTCGTCGAGGAAGTATCAGCGATAGGCTCAGGGATTTAGTTTCTACGTTTGTGTTAAAAACGAGACGTCTATGAAACAGCTGAATATTGGTGTGACGATATGACCTATATAGCACATTAAACGAGTAATGCCTGTAAGAGCAAGCAATTTTACGATAATTCGAAGAAATATCATTATCCTACGAAGGCTAAGACTCCCATGATTATCAACTAGCTATTACTAGCTGAGCAAATGAATTTCCTTTAAAATAGGTTTAAAACATAGGGAGGTTCTGACCGAGTGGGCATGCTCTGGAGCCTCTTTGCTCCTGAGATTAGAAAAACAGTCCTCTGGGCCGGATTTGAACCAGCGACCTATGGATAACTGTGAATCCTCCACTACAGTCCACCGCTCTACCAACTGAGCTACCAGAGGCTCTGCATACTTTCTTGTTCGTTCTGATTGCTTTACGTCCGTCCCTGTCTTTCGTTTCCACACACTGCTACTCAGCGCGCCCATATAGACGCACAGGAAATGCAGTCATCGGCTGCAACTGCAAACATTGCCCAGATTAAGTTTTATAATGCTCGATCGTGTCAATTAGGTTAAAAAATGCAAGTAGGAAGTGTCTGAAGTACGTCAGTATACTGCTAAATGTATTTACGCGTCCCATGGTCGTGTCTGGTTCCATGGTGTAACGGTTAGCACTCTGGACTCTGAATCCAGCGATCCGAGTTCGAATCTCGGTGGAACCTTCGTTTAGTCTAAATTTTCTGTAATAAGCGTTTCTCGTCGAGGAAGTATCAGCGATAGGCTCAGGGATTTAGTTTCTACGTTTGTGTTTTAAACGAGACGTCTATGAAACGGCTGAATATTGGTGCGACGATATGACCTATATAGCACATTAAACGAGTAATGCCTGTAAGAGCAAGCAATTTTACGATAATTCGAAGAAAAATCATTATCCTACGAAGGCTAAGACTCCCATGATTATCAACTAGCTATTACTAGCTGAGCAAATGAATTTCCTTTAAAATAGGTTTAAAACATAGGGAGATTCTGACCGAGTGGGCATGCTCTGGAGCCTCTTTGCTCCTGAGATTAGAAAAACAGTCCTCTGGGCCGGATTTGAACCAGCGACCTATGGATAACTGTGAATCCTCCACTACAGTCCACCGCTCTACCAACTTTTTTTTTTTTTTTTTTTTTGTTGTTTATTTTTTTTTTTTTTTTTTTTTTTTTTTTTTTTTTTTTTTTTTGGGCCTCCCATCTCCCCATACAGCCCATCCATTCGCTCACCTTTTTTGCCTTCTTCGGCTAGCTTCAGTACCAACTGAGCTACCAGAGGCTCTGCATACTTTCTTGTTCGTTCTGATTGCTTTACGTCCGTCCCTGTCTTTCGTTTCCACACACTGCTACTCAGCGCGCCCATATAGACGCACAGGAAATGCAGTCATCGGCTGCAACTGCAAACATTGCCCAGATTAAGTTTTATAATGCTCGATCGTGTCAATTAGGTTAAAAAATGCAAGTAGGAAGTGTCTGAAGTACGTCAGTATACTGCTAAATGTATTTACGCGTCCCATGGTCGTGTCTGGTTCCATGGTGTAACGGTTAGCGCTCTGGACTCTGAATCCAGCGATCCGACTTCGAATCTCGGTGGAACCTTCGTTTAGTCTAAATTTTCTGTAATAAGCGTTTCTCGTCGAGGAAGTATCAGCGATAGGCACAGGGATTTAGTTTCTACGTTTGTGTTAAAAACGAGACGTCTATGAAACGGCTGAATATTGGTGCGACGATATGACCTATATAGCACATTAAACGAGTAATGCCTGTAAGAGCAAGCAATTTTACGATAATTCGAAGAAAAATCATTATCCTACGAAGGCTAAGACTCCCATGATTATCAACTAGCTATTACTAGCTGAGCAAATGAATTTCCTTTAAAATAGGTTTAAAACATAGGGAGGTTCTGACCGAGTGGGCATGCTCTGGAGCCTCTTTGCTCCTGAGATTAGAAAAACAGTCCTCTGGGCCGGATTTGAACCAGCGACCTATGGATAACTGTGAATCCTCCACTACAGTCCACCGCTCTACCAACTTTTTTTTTTTTTTTTTTTTTTTTTTATTGATGCATGGATTCTTCGTGTATCGTTACACAATTTTACCTGTGTAGATACCAGCATCGCCATACAGCGATATATAGACTAACTGCTCATGCCTATCGTCAACGGTTCGCCAGAAAGTATTCAAACACCTTCATAAGAAAATGGGCATAATGTTTGCGGTATGTCTGTGTTCGCTTCAGTATCCAGTGTTGGGTCTCCAAGAATGATCTGTACTCGCCCACGTCATGCTCCGACGTGCTGAATAGGTAGTACACAGTTATCCCCATTAACCAATGTACTGCGTGTCTCTTCGTTCGCGGGTACGGGTTATCATCAGGGCAGAGTAGGGACATCATTGAAATGGCGTGCGGCGCCGTGCGTTGGATGAAGGCCAATAGGCGACAAAGCAGTTGGCACACGTCCTTTGCAGCCCCGCAAACTAGCCGGTGGAGGTCCGTATCGTGCAGTTGGCACGTCGGGCAAAGCGGCGATGCCGCGAGATGAATCTGGTTCAGACGTGACTGCGTCGGGTATTTACGATTCACGTAATAGTACCATGTGGCCCGCGCCGCCGTCGGTAAGTTAGGGGGGTGGATATTGCACCAGACCGCAGTCCAGTCGTACCGAGGATATTTGCTTTCGACCACGTTCCGGCGCTGTCGCAACATAAGGGTGCCGTACACACTGCGGACTGCGGGCAGGTCGTCAATAGGCAGCATCTTCCGCAGGTAACTGTAGTCCAGCAGAAAAGTCCGGCAGTGGCACAAGGCCGTTGGGATGTGGTGAATATCGATCGGCGGGTCCAGGTTGGGGGGCACGATTTCCGTCAGGAGGAAGGAGATCAGACGGTTATGGTCGCGTTTCCAATGCCATAGCGTCAGTCGCACGAACAACGCCAAGGCCTTGACGTAGACATTGATGAGTCCGAGGCCGCCAGCTATCAGCGGGAGAGTGAGCGTCGCGTGACTTACTTTAAAGAGATGTCCGTGGTTCACGTAATGGCCGAAGACTGCCTGGAGTCTGTCCGCTGTCGCCCGCGGCATGGGAAATATTCGCGCTATGTATATAATCTTCGACACCAGGTAGGCGTTGACGAATTCGACCTTTTGCAGCGCATCGAGGGACCGTAAGGTGTGTAGTCGGATACTGGCGCGGATATTGTGCAAGAGGCGTTTGTAGTTGAGAGCGATCGTGCGGCGCATATTCTTAGTGTACGTTACTCCCAAACATTTCATCTCTGTAAGCACCTTAATGCGGGTTTCTGGTTGCGCGGGTAACCCGCGTCCAATGTGCATAATTCCCGATTTCCGCCTGTTGAGCTGTGCACCAGCCGCTTTGCCGTATCTCTCAATCAGAGCTATTGCCATATGAACCTCTGCGTTCGAACGTACTAAGATGACGACATCATCCGCGTAAGCCCGGTACACAAATTTATCTTCTCGCATAGTGACGCCCCGTAGCGTTGTGTGGAGTTGAACCAACAGCGGCTCAATCGCGAGGGCAAACAAGCTCATGGAGAGGGGACACCCCTGTCTGACAGAGCAGTGTATCTGTACGGGTCCTGCTAAAAGTCCGTTTACTAAGATCATTGACTCTGATCCATGAAGAAGCCGCAAGACCGACGCAATGAGCCGTTGTGGAACACTCATCGCCGTCATTGTTTCGCGGAGAAAGTCATGGCCGACTGCATCAAAGGCTTTTTCTAAGTCGACAGCAAGCATGGCACCTTGCATTCTACACGCATCTGCGATGGCTATCAGATCACGGTAGTCACACAACGCCATATGAATAGCGCGATTGTCACCGACTCCAGTCTGGTCTTTTCCCGTTAACAGTGTAAGGGCCGGTCGGAAGCGAAGGGCCAGGAGTCGTGCAAAGAGTTTGTAATCACTGTTAAGCAGTGTTATCGGCCGGAATTGATGCACAGAGTATCCGGAAGATGTCTTCGGGACTGGAATGATTAGTCCCTGCGTAAATTCGCGAGGGACTGCCACCTCAGGATTGAGTAGCTCCTGGAACATCTGTCTCAACATCGGCGTGAGGATACTTTGAAATTCTCTGTAGAATTCTATAGGCAGTCCATCGGGCCCAGGGGCTTTATTCTTGCGACCCTTGGCCAAGGCCGTCGCCACTTCCTCTTCCGTCACATCTTCCTGCAGTGCATCAACAGTGGCGCGATCGAGTCGGCGCGGCAGGGCCGTGAGTATGTCATTAAGTGCCTCGCGATCTGGCTTCTTCTGCGAGTACAGACTGGCATAGTACTCCACGAACCCTTTTTTGATCTCGGCCTGTGTGGTTAACCGCCGGCCGTCCACCGTCCGAAGTGCCGTGATGAGTTTGCGTGTATACTGCCGCTTTTCCCCTACCACGTGGTGCAATGAGGGTCGTTCGTGCGCGACCTCATATCCCAGTCGTGCTCGAATGACGGTTCCATCCATCTTGTGGCGCATGAGATGCAACAGTTTGGCTTTGACGCGGTTGATTTCCACAAGACTAACCGGTCGTTGTGCGGGACGGTTGTACATGTCACGGAGAACACTAAAGTAAAATTCCACCGTCGCATTGTACCATTGCATCCTCTCGCGGGAGTAGTTCATTAGTGTCCTCCTCAAGGCCGGTTTGGCGCAATGTAGCCACCAGAGGAGCACCGACTGATAGGCGTGTGTGCGACGTAAGCAGTTCGTCCAGGTTTCGGTGACTTGTACACGGCAATCACGATCCTGCAGAACAGCGACATTCAATTTCCACAATCCTCTGCCGCGATAGGTTGCCTGGCGCGCCAGAGTGATGGTGCAGATATACGCCAAATGATCTGAAAAGATCGTCGGCCAGAGTTCCGACTGCTGAAGACTGAGACGAAGCCCGCGCGACGTGTATATGCGGTCCAGGCGGCTCGCTGACGTAGCCGTGAAGTACGTGAACCCCGGCGCGTCTCCATGAAGGCAGGTCCATGTGTCCAGCAAGGCCATGTCACGTATAATGGCAGAGAGCTCCGGGCATGTGTTGTAGTTCGGCGTCTGGTCGCGGGGTGACAGCACGCAGTTGAAGTCACCTCCGAAAACGACGTGATCATACCTGCTCGCGAACAGGGGCATTATGTCAGTCCTATAGAATTCCGAGCGGGCGCCTCTATTACTTGAGCCAGATGGAGCGTAGACATTAATGATGCGGACGCCAGCGAGCGTAAGCGCTGTACCTCTCGCCGAAGGTAGAAAAGCGACGTCCGTAACTTCGAGACCCTCTTTGGTTAAAATGGCAGTGCCCAATTCGTGTGCGGTACCAGGATGGACATGAGCGGTATATGTGCGCAAGGACTGGAGATCCGACTCCCTGACCTCCTGTAACAGGGCGATATCGACATCCGCCGCTCGTAACATGTCACTGAGAAGCTGCAGTTTACGAGCACTGCTGATTTTATTAATGTTGATTGTCGCTATGCGATACGCCTGTTGAGGGTTCATTGGACACATCGCCGCGGCACCTTCTGCTTTTAGGTTCGCTGTGCTTTCTCCGAGCCGTCGATCGGCTCACTTGATCCTGGTCGGAATGCGTTACCCATGGTACCATGGGTGTCGGCCACGGCCAGTGGTTTATCCGTCGGTCCGGAATTCTGAGCGTCAATCTCAACATCATCAGCCCAATTTACTTCATTATGCACAGGGGCGGGGCGGAGCAAGTTCGGAAGGTTGCGATCCGGCTCATCACATGGTTCAAGGGGTCGCGTCGTACTCACATCCATAGGGGTCGATCTGCAGGCGTCAACGCCACCGTGACCAGGGGGGCTGGCCTCTCGCTGCGTAGGGGCCTGGTCTGTTGCAGAACTCGTCGCCGGAGTGCCGCGCTGCGTTTGCGCAATCCGTGTGGCTTTTTCACGATATGGGCGAGCTGCTTCGCCAGCATCTGGGGGAGCGATACGTTGTTTCTTGCGCTTCTTTTGTTGGTGCCGAGAAGTATGGGCTTCCTCCGCGTCTGAAGGTTGAGACTGTCCCGCACTAGGTGTTTCGGAGTCCGCTCCCGTCTCGGGCGTCACGTCAGAGACCACGTCCATCACTTCCGTCCGCGGAGGGTCCACATGCGCGGAGACATCCGGACTGGGGGCGTCTGAAGCCGGCCGCACAGAGTGATCGACCACCGGGGCCTCCTGCAGCATGGCCTGCTCCTGTGATGCAGCGGGAGGATCGGTAACAGCGGGGAATGGCACCGCAGCTCCTCGCGCAGCCGCGACATACGTAAGTGGCATAGCTTGGGACCGCTGCGGATCGAGGTTCTCGCCCACAGGCAATTGTGCAATTCGTCGTTGTAGACAGTCCGATCGTACGTGACCTTCTTTTCCACAACCAGAGCATGTACGAGGTTGTCCATCATACATGACGATCGCTCTGCAGCCACAAATGTATACGTAGGAGGGGATATGTTTCTGAAGGTCGATTCTCACTTGACGGACACCATTAAGAACAGGGTACGTCTCAAAGCTCAACCACTTCTCCTCTGTATGGGCGAGGACCGTCCCATAATTTTGCAGGGCCGAAGTTACTTGGTGGGCAGTCACCTCAAATGGTAGTTCAAAGACACGTACCGTTCTGATTCCAATGCCCGCTGGTTCCACAAGGACTGTCCCTACATTGCCATCGGAGTGAAGGAACTTATAACAGCCTCCCGACGTCCGAATCAGTCGGTCACAGCAATCGTCATTGATAAGTTTCACATACACAACACTTGCCACTATCGAAACATGAATACCAAATAGTTCGTTTGGATCTAATTTCACTACCTCTCTCAAAAAACGTTCAACTTCAAGCGCTTTGGGTCGGGCAAAGCGGTTCTCAAACGTGAACTTTACTGTCGACTTTCGTATAGTATGAGCCATGTGAACGTTGCCTGTACGATGGACGCTGCGCCGCTATCACAACACTCACCGCCTCTGCTAAGCTGCTGGACGCGGCTGGGACGTAAACAGCACGTCCGCGCCCCACGGCTTCTCAAGCCCGACTGCTCACCAACTGAGCTACAAGAGGCTCTGCATACTTTCTTGTTCGTTCTGATTGCTTTACGTCCGTCCCTGTCTTTCGTTTCCACACACTGCTACTCAGCGCGCCCATATAGACGCACAGGAAATGCAGTCATCGGCTGCAACTGCAAACATTGCCCAGATTAAGTTTTATAATGCTCGATCGTGTCAATTAGGTTAAAAAATGCAAGTAGGAAGTGTCTGAAGTACGTCAGTATACTGCTAAATGTATTTACGCGTCCCATGGTCGTGTCTGGTTCCATGGTGTAACGGTTAGCACTCTGGACTCTGAATCCAGCGATCCGAGTTCGAATCTCGGTGGAACCTTCGTTTAGTCTAAATTTTCTGTAATAAGCGTTTCTCGTCGAGGAAGTATCAGCGATAGGCTCAGGGATTTAGTTTCTACGTTTGTGTTAAAAACGAGACGTCTATGAAACGGCTGAATATTGGTGCGACGATATGACCTATATAGCACATTAAACGAGTAATGCCTGTAAGAGCAAGCAATTTTACGATAATTCGAAGAAATATCATTATCCTACGAAGGCTAAGACTCCCATGATTATCAACTAGCTATTACTAGCTGAGCAAATGAATTTCCTTTAAAATAGGTTTAAAACATAGGGAGGTTCTGACCGAGTGGGCATGCTCTGGAGCCTCTTTGCTCCTGAGATTAGAAAAACAGTCCTCTGGGCCGGATTTGAACCAGCGACCTATGGATAACTGTGAATCCTCCACTACAGTCCACCGCTCTACCAACTGAGCTACCAGAGGCTCTGCATACTTTCTTGTTCGTTCTGATTGCTTTACGTCCGTCCCTGTCTTTCGTTTCCACACACTGCTACTCAGCGCGCCCATATAGACGCACAGGAAATGCAGTCATCGGCTGCAACTGCAAACATTGCCCAGATTAAGTTTTATAATGCTCGATCGTGTCAATTAGGTTAAAAAATGCAAGTAGGAAGTGTCTGAAGTACGTCAGTATACTGCTAAATGTATTTACGCGTCCCATGGTCGTGTCTGGTTCCATGGTGTAACGGTTAGCACTCTGGACTCTGAATCCAGCGATCCGAGTTCGAATCTCGGTGGAACCTTCGTTTAGTCTAAATTTTCTGTAATAAACGTTTTTCGTCGAGGAAGTATCAGCGATAGGCTCAGGGATTTAGTTTCTACGTTTGTGTTAAAAACGAGACGTCTATGAAACGGCTGAATATTGGTGCGACGATATGACCTATATAGCACATTAAACGAGTAATGCCTGTAAGAGCAAGCAATTTTACGATAATTCGAAGAAATATCATTATCCTACGAAGGCTAAGACTCCCATGATTATCAACTAGCTATTACTAGCTGAGCAAATGAATTTCCTTTAAAATAGGTTTAAAACATAGGGAGGTTCTGACCGAGTGGGCATGCTCTGGAGCCTCTTTGCTCCTGAGATTAGAAAAACAGTCCTCTGGGCCGGATTTGAACCAGCGACCTATGGATAACTGTGAATCCTCCACTACAGTCCACCGCTCTACCAACTGAGCTATCAGAGGCTCTGCATACTTTCTTGTTCGTTCTGATTGCTTTACGTCCGTCCCTGTCTTTCGTTTCCACACACTGCTACTCAGCGCGCCCATATAGACGCACAGGAAATGCAGTCATCGGCTGCAACTGCAAACATTGCCCAGATTAAGTTTTATAATGCTCGATCGTGTCAATTAGGTTAAAAAATGCAAGTAGGAAGTGTCTGAAGTACGTCAGTATACTGCTAAATGTATTTACGCGTCCCATGGTCGTGTCTGGTTCCATGGTGTAACGGTTAGCACTCTGGACTCTGAATCCAGCGATCCGAGTTCGAATCTCGGTGGAACCTTCGTTTAGTCTAAATTTTCTGTAATAAGCGTTTCTCGTCGAGGAAGTATCAGCGATAGGCTCAGGGATTTAGTTTCTACGTTTGTGTTAAAAACGAGACGTCTATGAAACGGCTGAATATTGGTGCGACGATATGACCTATATAGCACATTAAACGAGTAATGCCTGTAAGAGCAAGCAATTTTACGATAATTCGAAGAAATATCATTATCCTACGAAGGCTAAGACTCCCATGATTATCAACTAGCTATTACTAGCTGAGCAAATGAATTTCCTTTAAAATAGGTTTAAAACATAGGGAGGTTCTGACCGAGTGGGCATGCTCTGGAGCCTCTTTGCTCCTGAGATTAGAAAAACAGTCCTCTGGGCCGGATTTGAACCAGCGACCTACGGATAACTGTGAATCCTCCACCACAGTCCACCGCTCTACCAACTGAGCTACCAGAGGCTCTGCATACTTTCTTGTTCGTTCTGATTGCTTTACGTCCGTCCCTGTCTTTCGTTTCCACACACTGCTACTCAGCGCGCCCATATAGACGCACAGGAAATGCAGTCATCGGCTGCAACTGCAAACATTGCCCAGATTAAGTTTTATAATGCTCGATCGTGTCAATTAGGTTAAAAAATGCAAGTAGGAAGTGTCTGAAGTACGTCAGAATACTGCTAAATGTATTTACGCGTCCAATACTCGTGTCTGGTTCCATGGTGTAACGGTTAGCACTCTGGACTCTGAATCCAGCGATCCGAGTTCGAATCTCGGTGGAACCTTCGTTTAGTCTAAATTTTCTGTAATAAGCGTTTCTCGCCGAGGAAGTATCAGCGATAGGCTCAGGGATTTAGTTTCTACGTTTGTGTTAAAAACGAGACGTCTATGAAACGGCTGAATATTGGTGCGACGATGTGACCTATATAGCACATTAAACGAGTAATGCCTGTAAGAGCAAGCAATTTTACGATAATTCGGAGAAATATCATTATCCTACGAAGGCTAAGAATCCCATGATTATCAACTAGCTATTACAAGCTGAGCAAATGAATTTCCTTTAAAATAGGTTTAAAACATAGGGAGGTTCTGACCGAGTGGGCATGCTCTGGAGCCTCTTTGCTCCTGAGATTAGAAAAACAGTCCTCTGGGCCGGATTTGAACCAGCGACCTATGGATAACTGTGAATCCTCCACTACAGTCCACCGCTCTACCAACTGAGCTACCAGAGGCTCTGCATACTTTCCTGTTCGTTCTGATTGCTTTACGTCCGTCCCTGTCTTTCGTTTCCACACACTGCTACTCAGCGCGCCCATATAGACGCACAGGAAATGCAGTCATCGGCTGCAACTGCAAACATTGCCCAGATTAAGTTTTATAATGCTCGATCGTGTCAATTAGGTTAAAAAATGCAAGTAGGAAGTGTCTGAAGTACGTCAGAATACTGCTAAATGTATTTACGCGTCCCATACTCGTGTCTGGTTCCATGGTGTAACGGTTAGCACTCTGGACTCTGAATCCAGCGATCCGAGTTCGAATCTCGGTGGAACCTTCGTTTAGTCTAAATTTTCTGTAATAAGCGTTTCTCGCCGAGGAAGTATCAGCGATAGGCTCAGGGATTTAGTTTCTACGTTTGTGTTAAAAACGAGACGTCTATGAAACGGCTGAATATTGGTGCGACGATGTGACCTATATAGCACATTAAACGAGTAATGCCTGTAAGAGCAAGCAATTTTACGATAATTCGGAGAAATATCATTATCCTACGAAGGCTAAGAATCCCATGATTATCAACTAGCTATTACAAGCTGAGCAAATGAATTTCCTTTAAAATAGGTTTAAAACATAGGGAGGTTCTGACCGAGTGGGCATGCTCTGGAGCCTCTTTGCTCCTGAGATTAGAAAAACAGTCCTCTGGGCCGGATTTGAACCAGCGACCTATGGATAACTGTGAATCCTCCACTACAGTCCACCGCTCTACCAACTGAGCTACCAGAGGCTCTGCATACTTTCCTGTTCGTTCTGATTGCTTTACGTCCGTCCCTGTCTTTCGTTTCCACACACTGCTACTCAGCGCGCCCATATAGACGCACAGGAAATGCAGTCATCGGCTGCAACTGCAAACATTGCCCAGATTAAGTTTTATAATGCTCGATCGTGTCAATTAGGTTAAAAAATGCAAGTAGGAAGTGTCTGAAGTACGTCAGAATACTGCTAAATGTATTTACGCGTCCCATACTCGTGTCTGGTTCCATGGTGTAACGGTTAGCACTCTGGACTCTGAATCCAGCGATCCGAGTTCGAATCTCGGTGGAACCTTCGTTTAGTCTAAATTTTCTGTAATAAGCGTTTCTCGCCGAGGAAGTATCAGCGATAGGCTCAGGGATTTAGTTTCTACGTTTGTGTTAAAAACGAGACGTCTATGAAACGGCTGAATATTGGTGCGACGATGTGACCTATATAGCACATTAAACGAGTAATGCCTGTAAGAGCAAGCAATTTTACGATAATTCGGAGAAATATCATTATCCTACGAAGGCTAAGAATCCCATGATTATCAACTAGCTATTACAAGCTGAGCAAATGAATTTCCTTTAAAATAGGTTTAAAACATAGGGAGGTTCTGACCGAGTGGGCATGCTCTGGAGCCTCTTTGCTCCTGAGATTAGAAAAACAGTCCTCTGGGCCGGATTTGAACCAGCGACCTATGGACAACTGTGAATCCTCCACTACAGTCCACCGCTCTACCAACTGAGCTACCAGAGGCTCTGCATACTTTCCTGTTCGTTCTGATTGCTTTACGTCCGTCCCTGTCTTTCGTTTCCACACACTGCTACTCAGCGCGCCCATATAGACGCACAGGAAATGCAGTCATCGGCTGCAACTGCAAACATTGCCCAGATTAAGTTTTATAATGCTCGATCGTGTCAATTAGGTTAAAAAATGCAAGTAGGAAGTGTCTGAAGTACGTCAGAATACTGCTAAATGTATTTACGCGTCCCATACTCGTGTCTGGTTCCATGGTGTAACGGTTAGCACTCTGGACTCTGAATCCAGCGATCCGAGTTCGAATCTCGGTGGAACCTTCGTTTAGTCTAAATTTTCTGTAATAAGCGTTTCTCGCCGAGGAAGTATCAGCGATAGGCTCAGGGATTTAGTTTCTACGTTTGTGTTAAAAACGAGACGTCTATGAAACGGCTGAATATTGGTGCGACGATGTGACCTATATAGCACATTAAACGAGTAATGCCTGTAAGAGCAAGCAATTTTACGATAATTCGGAGAAATATCATTATCCTACGAAGGCTAAGAATCCCATGATTATCAACTAGCTATTACAAGCTGAGCAAATGAATTTCCTTTAAAATAGGTTTAAAACATAGGGAGGTTCTGACCGAGTGGGCATGCTCTGGAGCCTCTTTGCTCCTGAGATTAGAAAAACAGTCCTCTGGGCCGGATTTGAACCAGCGACCTATGGATAACTGTGAATCCTCCACTACAGTCCACCGCTCTACCAACTGAGCTACCAGAGGCTCTGCATACTTTCCTGTTCGTTCTGATTGCTTTACGTCCGTCCCTGTCTTTCGTTTCCACACACTGCTACTCAGCGCGCCCATATAGACGCACAGGAAATGCAGTCATCGGCTGCAACTGCAAACATTGCCCAGATTAAGTTTTATAATGCTCGATCGTGTCAATTAGGTTAAAAAATGCAAGTAGGAAGTGTCTGAAGTACGTCAGAATACTGCTAAATGTATTTACGCGTCCCATACTCGCGTCTGGTTCCATGTTGTCGGATGGTGGCGAGAGGTCGCGCGTTTCTTGCCCCCCTGACGTTGCGCCCCCCACGCCCCTCCCTCTCGGCAGTGACCTATCTGAGGAAGGGTCTACACACAGCCTCTTGACGGACGTCAAAACCGTTTCTGACGCCGACGCACCTCCCCCAAGAACTGGGAAATCTAAGCGGTCGGCACGGAAGCAG
Source organism: Schistocerca americana (assembly GCF_021461395.2). Taxonomy (NCBI): domain Eukaryota; kingdom Metazoa; phylum Arthropoda; class Insecta; order Orthoptera; family Acrididae; genus Schistocerca; species Schistocerca americana. The sequence continues at coordinate 161,451 of NW_025725911.1, read as the reverse complement.
AGTGCGGAGGAGATCCGCACTCTGGAAAAGAAACTGCAGCGCACTATAAAGCAGATCCGAACAGACGGCAGTGAACGCGGCGGCACAGATGAAATGGGTTCCGTCGCGCGCCACGTGGGGGAGGCCGATATGGAGATGCATGTCGACCGTCCGAGTCCTGAGCTGATGGATACTGGCCATCAGCATACGCCGGCCGAGAAGTCTTGGGCAGACGAAAGTGAATAACACGGACCCTTTCTATCCCCACCATGCAAGATTATAAACTTGCCACAGTTAATTTGAATAGGATTGCATCCGATGTCAAACTTAAATGCTTGACCGACTATCTATATGCCGCCGATATAGATATACTTTTCTTTCAAGAAGTTGTGTCCCCCAAGGTTGGAGAAATACCTGGGTATGATGCCATATTAAATCTTGGCACTGAGGCGGGCACTGCGATTTTATTCAAAGCTGGCATCGCTTACCAACCTACAGCGATTTTAGAAACGGGACGCGGCATTGCCGCCCAATTACAGGATTTGCTTCTCCTGAACGTGTACGCCCCGACAGGGTCCGCTGGCAGAAGGGGCAGAAGTGACTTTTTTAGGGCTGAAGTTGTGACCTTATTGCCGAACGTTCGACTGAAGATCATCCTGGGTGGGGATTTCAACTGCGTTTTACGCAACGAAGATCAAAGTCCGCATTTTAATTTTTGTCCCGAGCTACTAACGTTAACAGATGGACTGCATTTACAAGATAGTTGGTGTCACCTTCGACCACACACGATGGGATATACCTATGTGAGCGCTGCTTCTTCTAGCCGTCTGGATAGGTTTTATGTTTCTCAAGATCTTTTACATACCATTCGTGATTGTGAATTATGGCCGCTCAGTTTTAGTGACCACTCCGCATACCATCTAACGATTCGGCATGTGCGGCAGAAGACATTTTTGGGACGCCGCACGTGGCAGCTGAATGTCTCGCTGCTCGATGAAGCGGATTTACGGCGTTGCCTCGTTGACACCTGGCAGCAGTGCCTCCAGAGGCAAGCTCGGTATAGGGAGCGCGTTCTTTGGTGGACGGAGTTTGTTAAGCCGCGGATTAAGAAATGTATTTGCCAGTTTGCCAGGACCAGGGCTTATTGGAGGAAACGGTCTCTAGAATTTTATTTCCTCGGTTTACGCCAGCTGTACAGCGATCCATCTGCTTTGTCCGACAACCTGATCCGCATCAAGCGTCTCAAAGCCAAAATTACTGCTTTAGTTCGTGAAGCACTTGTTGGCACTCGGGTCCGATCGCGCTCTTCTGATGACGTCTCCCACGAGTCCGCATCGTTATTCCATCTCATACGGGAAACCAAACGTGGTAAACAAAAAATTATTGCTCATCTGAAGGATGCTGGCGGGAATCTGTACAATGAACAGGGTGCTATCAAGACGCATGTCTTCAATTATTTTCGACAACATTATTCCGAGTCAGATACCGATCTATCGGCGGGGGATGATTTTTTAAACGACATCGCCTCCACAGTGGATCAGGATGATAACGCTGCTCTCTTGGCCAATGTCACTAATTCTGAAGTTCAGTCCATCCTTGCGTGCGCTGCCAAGAACAAAGCTGCCGGCTTAGACGGTTTGCCGGTCGAATTTTATTCGCGGTTCTGGGATGTGATCGGCGACGAATTGACCGCCATGTATAACGAACTGTTATCGCATGCTGCCTTCCCCCCGCAGTTCACGGAAGGCATGGTTGTCCTGGTTCCTAAAACATCCAATCCGACTATGTTAAATGACTTTCGGCCAATTACGTTGCTTAACTCTGATTTCAAGATCTTGACTAGGATTATAAACACCAGGCTTAAAGTACTTCTTGGCAAAGTACTTGGCCCTTATCAGACGGGTGCAGTCAGTGGTCGATCGATGTTGAATGCCCTGTGTGAATATCGCGACCTGACTTATTTAACTTGGATTACCAACACTGATTTGGCGTTATTGTTTCTCGACTTCGATAAGGCGTTTGACAGAATTAATCACGGTTTTTTATTGCGCACAATGAGTCAAATGGGATTCAACGAGCGTTTTCGACAGCTTATTCAGAAATGTATCTGCGGAACGTCTTCACGCGTGAAGGTTAACGGCCAGTTAACCGCCCCCGTGCCCATACGACAAGCAGTGCGACAAGGGTGCCCCCTTTCTATGACGTTATTCTCGATCGCTATAGAGCCACTTCTTAAAAAGTTTTACGTAACTTTACACGGGTTGCAAACGTTAAACACCAAAACGGTCTGCCACGCCTATGCCGACGATATCAGTGTGCTTATTACTAACACCGAAGAGCTGGGGTCAGTTCGTCGGATTGTCCATCAGTACTCTGTCGCTTGTGGCGCTCGACTTAATGAGCGAAAGTCCAAAATCATGCCGTTAGGTCGCAACCCCAATTCTATCGATATTTCTTGGTTGGACAGGACCGCAGACCTGTGGCATCTAGGCCTGGTTATATCACCGAACCCCCACGCCATGCTCCACGTGAATTGGGAACGCAAGCTTACCATCTTACGTGCGGTGATCAAAGAACATAACATGCGGTCTTTAGACCGGATGCAGAGGGCACAGTTTATTAATAGTTACGTTTTCAGTAAGCTCTATCACACTGCCGCTGTTTTACCAATCCCGACAGCCATTGCGAAAAAAATTTTAGCACTTGCTTGCTGGTATGTCTGGAGAGGGAACATCTTTAAAGTTTCCTTTAAAGCTACCTCGTTACTACGTTCCCGAGGTGGCTTAGGCGTCAAAGACGTTGAATCCCAATGTGTGGCGACTTTTTTAACTCGTACTTCCCGCATACTACACAGTAACCCAAATAGTCTCACTGCACGGCTTTTCAACACCTTACGTCCAAAGGATTTGTCTGCGCCAGCGTCTGTGGGCCACATTCATCCTGAGCTTGGCTATGTCCGGCGGTATTATGTGGAGCTAAGCTATGTTCAGGACAACCCGCATCCGTTCAACACGGCGGCGACCTATCGTGCTCTTACTCAATGGCAGCTGGATAACCCAATTGAGAAGAAATATTTAGGCAAAAACTGGAGAAATGTCTGGAAGAACATTAGTTATTCGCTCCTTCGCTCCAGAGTTCGAGCTGTTTGGTATGACGCTGTCAATGAGGTGATTCCCACTGGAGAGAAATTGCACAAAATCAAGCTGCGGCCCACCCCGTTTTGTGAGAAGTGTAACCTAGTGGAAACGCTGCCGCATCTCTTCCACTGCAGGGATCAAACACAAATATGGCAGTGGACACGAAAGAAACTCGCTGTCATTAATAGGACGTCGGATACTTCCATTCAACTTCAAGACGCGCTCCAACCAGACTGGCAGCTTTATCCTCAATCTAAGAATAATAGTTATGTCTGGCTCATGGGCCAGTTCGTCTATTACATGCTTGTCCATACAACGTCAACGCTACATGATTATCAGATGTACCTCATCGAAGAGTATTATGCGATTAAGAAATTGCGACAGTATAAAGACCAGTTTCAAAATTTTCTCACTATTGCTTTAAGTGATGGAAGAATTTAAGTTTATAGATCCATTGGACGGAGTTTTCTTTTCTTTTTTTTTTTTTTTCACTATTTTGTTATATTGTTTGTTTCCATGGATTTGGTCTGCTCCGCACCATCAGATGCGGGTGATTTGCCTCATGGGTCACACGAAGGTACAGAGTGCACTGCACTCGGCCTCGAACATTTAATTGTATTTGGGAGTTCCTTTTCATTTTCAAATGACAGCACTTTACTTTTGGTTCCGCAGGGCGTAACCCAGAAGAGGCACCTCATTTGTTTACTTTCATTCGCATTATCTTTCATCAAAGCTGCACGACGATTTAGTACGAACCAGGAATTTCCAGCAGATTCTATTTCCTCCTATCAAGAGGCTTTACGATACGGGAAATGGTTGTTTGGCATGTCCCTGCTCTTGGTGTCACCACGTTACCAGCGCTCATCTTCCAACGCATGGCATGCTCAGGGTTTTGAGAAGCAGCAATCCACAATCAACCATCGGGAAACCGAATGTACAATACTCGTCAACGACATGGCCACTGGGACAATTACTCTACGTGAAGACCAACTTTGAGTATCTGCTGTGCTGGATTCATGGTGTGCTGCGTAATCCACAGACCAGACATGGATTTCTTTTTATCATTCTGTTTATATCTATAAAAATAATGGAACACACACGACGCCACATCGCAAATTAAAAAAAATATAATAATGCATACATAACAATAAAATCAAATCACAAAACCATGCAATTGGGTGCGGGGTATGGCGGTGGCATCGTGGCCAGGCCTCCGGATTGCGACCCCTGCCCACCTTGCCGCCGGCTGCCTAGCACTCACGTGCATAAAAAAAAAAAAAAAAAAAAAAAAAAATAACCCAGAGGTCCGTGGATCGAAACCACGCTCTGCTAAAATTATTTCTTTTGCGGACTGTGTCGAGCTCGATTATTACGCCCACAGCGTCGGCTGGGGTGCTTTGATTCAGCGTTAACAGCAAACCCCGTAATTCTGAAGTGTGAAGAATGCGAGAAAAAAAATAAAAAAAAAAAAAAATGGTGTAACGGTTAGCACTCTGGACTCTGAATCCAGCGACCCGAGTTCGAATCTCGGTGGAACCTTCGTTTAGTCTAAATTTTCTGTAATAAGCGTTTCTCGCCGAGGAAGTATCAGCGATAGGCTCAGGGATTTAGTTTCTACGTTTGTGTTAAAAACGAGACGTCTATGAAACGGCTGAATATTGGTGCGACGATGTGACCTATATAGCACATTAAACGAGTAATGCCTGTAAGAGCAAGCAATTTTACGATAATTCGGAGAAATATCATTATCCTACGAAGGCTAAGAATCCCATGATTATCAACTAGCTATTACAAGCTGAGCAAATGAATTTCCTTTAAAATAGGTTTAAAACATAGGGAGGTTCTGACCGAGTGGGCATGCTCTGGAGCCTCTTTGCTCCTGAGATTAGAAAAACAGTCCTCTGGGCCGGATTTGAACCAGCGACCTATGGATAACTGTGAATCCTCCACTACAGTCCACCGCTCTACCAACTGAGCTACCAGAGGCTCTGCATACTTTCCTGTTCGTTCTGATTGCTTTACGTCCGTCCCTGTCTTTCGTTTCCACACACTGCTACTCAGCGCGCCCATATAGACGCACAGGAAATGCAGTCATCGGCTGCAACTGCAAACATTGCCCAGATTAAGTTTTATAATGCTCGATCGTGTCAATTAGGTTAAAAAATGCAAGTAGGAAGTGTCTGAAGTACGTCAGAATACTGCTAAATGTATTTACGCGTCCCATACTCGTGTCTGGTTCCATGGTGTAACGGTTAGCTCTCTGGACTCTGAATCCAGCGATCCGAGTTCGAATCTCGGTGGAACCTTCGTTTAGTCTAAATTTTCTGTAATAAGCGTTTCTCGCCGAGGAAGTATCAGCGATAGGCTCAGGGATTTAGTTTCTACGTTTGTGTTAAAAACGAGACGTCTATGAAACGGCTGAATATTGGTGCGACGATGTGACCTATATAGCACATTAAACGAGTAATGCCTGTAAGAGCAAGCAATTTTACGATAATTCGGAGAAATATCATTATCCTACGAAGGCTAAGAATCCCATGATTATCAACTAGCTATTACAAGCTGAGCAAATGAATTTCCTTTAAAATAGGTTTAAAACATAGGGAGGTTCTGACCGAGTGGGCATGCTCTGGAGCCTCTTTGCTCCTGAGATTAGAAAAACAGTCCTCTGGGCCGGATTTGAACCAGCGACCTATGGATAACTGTGAATCCTCCACTACAGTCCACCGCTCTACCAACTGAGCTACCAGAGGCTCTGCATACTTTCCTGTTCGTTCTGATTGCTTTACGTCCGTCCCTGTCTTTCGTTTCCACACACTGCTACTCAGCGCGCCCATATAGACGCACAGGAAATGCAGTCATCGGCTGCAACTGCAAACATTGCCCAGATTAAGTTTTATAATGCTCGATCGTGTCAATTAGGTTAAAAAATGCAAGTAGGAAGTGTCTGAAGTACGTCAGAATACTGCTAAATGTATTTACGCGTCCCATACTCGTGTCTGGTTCCATGGTGTAACGGTTAGCACTCTGGACTCTGAATCCAGCGATCCGAGTTCGAATCTCGGTGGAACCTTCGTTTAGTCTAAATTTTCTGTAATAAGCGTTTCTCGCCGAAGAAGTATCAGCGATAGGCTCAGGGATTTAGTTTCTACGTTTGTGTTAAAAACGAGACGTCTATGAAACGGCTGAATATTGGTGCGACGATGTGACCTATTTAGCACATTAAACGAGTAATGCCTGTAAGAGCAAGCAATTTTACGATAATTCGGAGAAATATCATTATCCTACGAAGGCTAAGAATCCCATGATTATCAACTAGCTATTACAAGCTGAGCAAATGAATTTCCTTTAAAATAGGTTTAAAACATAGGGAGGTTCTGACCGAGTGGGCATGCTCTGGAGCCTCTTTGCTCGTGAGATTAGAAAAACAGTCCTCTGGGCCGGATTTGAACCAGCGACCTATGGATAACTGTGAATCCTCCACTACAGTCCACCGCTCTACCAACTGAGCTACCAGAGGCTCTGCATACTTTCCTGTTCGTTCTGATTGCTTTACGTCCGTCCCTGTCTTTCGTTTCCACACACTGCTACTCAGCGCTGCCATATAGACGCACAGGAAATGCAGTCATCGGCTGCAACTGCAAACATTGCCCAGATTAAGTTTTATAATGCTCGATCGTGTCAATTAGGTTAAAAAATGCAAGTAGGAAGTGTCTGAAGTACGTCAGAATACTGCTAAATGTATTTACGCGTCCCATACTCGTGTCTGGTTCCATGGTGTAACGGTTAGCACTCTGGACTCTGAATCCAGCGATCCGAGTTCGAATCTCGGTGGAACCTTCGTTTAGTCTAAATTTTCTGTAATAAGCGTTTCTCGCCGAAGAAGTATCAGCGATAGGCTCATGGATTTAGTTTCTACGTTTGTGTTAAAAACGAGACGTCTATGAAACGGCTGAATATTGGTGCGACGATGTGACCTATATAGCACATTAAACGAGTAATGCCTGTAAGAGCAAGCAATTTTACGATAATTCGGAGAAATATCATTATCCTACGAAGGCTAAGAATCCCATGATTATCAACTAGCTATTACAAGCTGAGCAAATGAATTTCCTTTAAAATAGGTTTAAAACATAGGGAGGTTCTGACCGAGTGGGCATGCTCTGGAGCCTCTTTGCTCCTGAGATTAGAAAAACAGTCCTCTGGGCCGGATTTGAACCAGCGACCTATGGATAACTGTGAATCCTCCACTACAGTCCACCGCTCTACCAACTTTTTTTTTTTTTTTTTTTTTTTTTTTTTTTTTTTTACTCTCTACCACTTTTTTTTTTTTTTTTTTTTTTTTTTTTTTTTCTACCGCTCTACCAACTTTCTTTTTAAGAAGCCTTAACCACTTTTTCTTTTTTTAATTTTTTTTTTTTTTTTTTTTTTGTATTTTTATTTTTATACATTACAACATGAAAATGAAGAAGCCCCTCCTGGGCCAAAATCATATAGTTCCCTTCCGGAACGCATGTCCGCTGGGGACAGTAGGGAGATAGACTTTCCGGCCTTCCGGACGTTAGGCCGTCTTCTCGATGCTAATTTATAACCGGTGAATTCGGAGAGGTTTTTTTTTTTTTTTTTTTTTTTTTATTTATTTATTTATTTTTTTTTTTTTTATTGATGCATGGATTCTTCGTGTATCGTTACACAATTGTTACCTGTGTAGATACCAGCATCGCCATACAGCGACATATAGACTAACTGCTCATGCCTATCGTCAACGGTTCACCAGAAAGTCTTCAAACACCTTCATAAGAAAATGGGCATAATGTTTGCGGTATGTCTGTGTTCTCTTCAGTATCCAGTGTTGGGTCTCCAAGAATGATCTGTACTCGCCCACGTCATGCTCCGACGTGCTAAATAGGTAGTACACAGTTATCCCCATTAACCAATGTACTGCGTGTCTCTTCGTTCGCGGGTACGGTTTATCATCAGGGCAGAGTGGGGACATCATTGAAATGGCGTGCGGCGCCGTGCGTTGGATGAAGGCCAATAGGCGACAAAGCAGTTGGCACACGTCCTTTGCAGCCCCGCAAACTAGCCGGTGGAGGTCCGTATCGTGCAGTTGGCACGTCGGGCAAAGCGGCGATGCCGCGAGATGAATCTGGTTCAGACGTGACTGCGTCGGGTATTTACGATTCACGTAATAGTACCATGTGGCCCGCGCCGCCGTCGGTAAGTTAGGGGGGTGGATATTGCACCAGACCGCAGTCCAGTCGTACCGAGGATATTTGCTTTCGACCACGTTCCGGCGCTGTCGCAACATGAGGGTGCCGTACACACTGCGGACTGCGGGCAGGTCGTCAATAGGCAGCATCTTCCGCAGGTAACTGTAGTCTAGCAGAAAAGTCCGGCAGTGGCACAAGGCCGTTGGGATGTGGTGAATATCGATCGGCGGGTCCAGGTTGGGGGGCACGATTTCCGTCAGGAGGAAGGAGATCAGACGGTTATGGTCGCGTTTCCAATGCCATAGCGTCAGTCGCACGAACAACGCCAAGGCCTTGACGTAGACATTGATGAGGCCGAGGCCGCCAGCTATCAGCGGGAGAGTGAGCGTCGCGTGACTTACTTTAAAGAGATGTCCGTGGTTCACGTAATGGCCGAAGACTGCCTGGAGTCTGTCCGCTGTCGCCCGCGGCATGGGAAATATTCGCGCTATATATATAAGCTTCGACACCAGGTAGGCGTTAACGAATTCGACCTTCTGCAGCGCATCGAGGGACCGTAAGGTGTGTAGTCGGATACTGGCGCGGATATTGTGCAAGATGCGTTTGTAGTTGAGAGCGATCGTGCGGCGCATATTCTTAGTGTACGTTACTCCCAAACATTTCATCTCTGTAAGCACCTTAATGCGGGTGTCTGGTTGCGCGGGTAACCCGCGTCCAATGTGCATAATTCCCGATTTCCGCCTGTTGAGCTGTGCACCAGCCGCTTTGCCGTATCTCTCAATCAGAGCTATTGCCATATCAACCTCTGCGTTCGAACGTACTAAGATGACGACATCATCCGCGTAAGCCCGGTACACAAATTTATCTTCTCGCATAGTGACGCCCCGTAGCGTTGTGTGGAGTTGAACCAACAGCGGCTCAATCGCGAGGGCAAACAAGCTCATGGAGAGGGGACACCCCTGTCTGACAGAGCAGTGTATCTGTACGGGTCCTGCTAAAAGTCCGTTTACTAAGATCATTGACTCTGATCCATGAAGAAGCCGCAAGACAGACGCAATGAGCCGTTGTGGAACACTCATCGCCGTCATCGTTTCGCGGAGAAAGTCATGGCCGACTGCATCAAAGGCGTTTTCTAAGTCGACAGCAAGCATGGCACCTTGCATTCTACACGCATCTGCGATGGCTATCAGATCACGGTAGTCACACAACGCCATATGAATAGCGCGATTGTCACCGACTCCAGTCTGGTCTTTTCCCGTTAACAGTGTAAGGGCCGGTCGGAAGCGAAGGGCCAGGAGTCGTGCAAAGAGTTTGTAATCACTGTTAAGCAGTGTTATCGGCCGGAATTGATGCACAGAGTATCCGGAAGATGTCTTCGGGACTGGAATGATTAGTCCCTGCGTAAATTCGCGAGGGACTGCCACCTCAGGATTGAGTAGCTCCTGGCACATCTGTCTCAACATCGGCGTGAGGATACTTTGAAATTCTCTGTAGAATTCTATAGGCAGTCCATCGGGCCCAGGGGCTTTATTCTTGCGACCCTTGGCCAAAGCCGTCGCCACTTCCTCTTCCGTCACATCTTCCTGCAGTGCATCAACAGTGGCGCGATCGAGTCGGCGCGGCAGGGCCGTGAGTATGTCATTAAGTGCCTCTCGATCTGGCGTCTTCTGCGAGTACAGACTGGCATAGTACTCCACGAACCCTTTTTTGATCTCGGCCTGTGTGGTTAACCGCCGGCCGTCCACCGTCCGAAGTGCCGTGATGAGTTTGCGTGTATACTGCCGCTTTTCCCCTACCACGTGGTGCAATGAGGGTCGTTCGTGCGCGACCTCATATCCCAGTCGTGCTCGAATGACGGTTCCATCCATCTTGTGGCGCATGAGATGCAACAGTTTGGCTTTGACGCGGTTGATTTCCACAAGACTAACCGGTCGTTGTGCGGGACGGTTGTACATGTCACGGAGAACACTAAAGTAAAATTCCACCGTCGCATTGTACCATTGCATCCTCTCGCGGGAGTAGTTCATTAGTGTCCTCCTCAAGGCCGGTTTGGCGCAATGTAGCCACCAGAGGAGCACCGACTGATAGGCGTGTGTGCGACGTAAGCAGTTCGTCCAGGTTTCGGTGACTTGTACACGGCAATCACGATCCTGCAGAACAGCGACATTCAATTTCCACAATCCTCTGCCGCGATAGGTTGCCTGGCGCGCCAGAGTGATGGTGCAGATATACGCCAAATGATCTGAAAAGATCGTCGGCCAGAGTTCCGACTGCTGAAGACTGAGACGAAGCCCGCGCGACGTATATATGCGGTCCAGGCGGCTCGCTGACGTAGCCGTGAAGTACGTGAACCCCGGCGCGTCTCCATGAAGGCAGGTCCATGTGTCCAGCAAGGCCATGTCACGTATAATGGCAGAGAGCTCCGGGCATGTGTTGTAGTTCGGCGTCTGGTCGCGGGGTGACAGCACGCAGTTGAAGTCACCTCCGAAAACGACGTGATCATACCTGCCCGCGAACAGGGGCATTATGTCAGTCCTATAGAATTCCGAGCGGGCGCCTCTATTACTTGAGCCAGATGGAGCGTAGACATTAATGATGCGGACGCCAGCGAGCGTAAGCGCTGTACCTCTCGCCGAAGGTAGAAAAGCGACGTCCGTAACTTCGAGACCTTCTTTGGTTAAAATGGCAGTGCCCAATTCGTGTGCGGTACCAGGATGGACATGAGCGGTATATGTGCGCAAGGACTGGAGATCCGACTCCCTGACCTCCTGTAACAGGGCGATATCGACTTCCGCCGCTCGTAACATGTCACTGAGAAGCTGCAGTTTACGAGCACTGCTGATTTTATTAATGTTGATTGTCGCTATGCGATACGCCTGTTGAGGGTTCATTGGACACATCGCCGCGGCACCTTCTGCTTTTAGGTTCGCTGTGCTTTCTCCGAGCCGTCGAGCGGCTCACTTGATCCTGGTCGGAAGGCGTTACCCATGGTACCATGGGTGTCGTCCACGGCCAGTGGTTTATCCGTCGGTCCGGAATCCTGAGCGTCAATCTCAACATCATCAGCCCAATTTACTTCATTATGCACAGGGGCGGGGCGGAGCAAGTTCGGAAGGTTGCGATCCGGCTCATCACATGGTTCAAGGGGTCGCGTCGTACTCACATCCATAGGGGTCGCACTACAGGCGTCAACGCCACCGCGACCAGGGGGGCTGGCCTCTCGCTGCGTAGGGGCCTGGTCTGTTGCAGAACACGTCGCCGGAGTGCCGCGCTGCGTTTGCGCAATCCGCGTGGCTTTTTCACGATATGGGCGAGCTGCTTCGCCAGCATCTGGGGGAGCGATACGTTGTTTCTTGCGCTTCTTTTGTTGGTGCCGAGAAGTATGGGCTTCCTCCGCGTCTGAAGGTTGAGACTGTCCCGCACTAGGTGTTTCGGAGTCCGCTCTGGTCTCGGGCGTCACGTCAGAGACCACGTCCATCACTTCCGTCCGCGGAGGGTCCACATGCGCGGAGACATCCGGACTGGGGGCGTCTGAAGCCGGCCGCACAGAGTGGTCGACCACCGGGGCATCCTGCAGCATGGCCTGCTCCTGTGATGCAGCGGGAGGATCGGTAACAGCGGGGAATGGCACCGCAGCTCCTCGCGCAGCCGCGACATACGTAAGTGGCATAGCTTGGGACCGCTGCGGATCGAGGTTCTCGCCCACAGGCAATTGTGCAATTCGTCGTTGTAGACAGTCCGATCGTACGTGACCTTCTTTGCCACAACCAGAGCATGTACGAGGTTGTCCATCATACATGACGATCGCTCTGCAGCCACAAATGTATACGTAGGAGGGGATATGTTTCTGAAGGTCGATTCTCACTTGACGGACACCATTAAGAACAGGGTACGTCTCAAAGCTCAACCACTTCTCCTCTGTGTGGGCGAGGACCGTCCCATAATTTTGCAGGGCCGAAGTTACTTGGTGGGCAGTCACCTCAAATGGTAGTTCAAAGACACGTACCGTTCTGATTCCAATGCCCGCTGGTTCCACAAGGACTGTCCCTACATTGCCATCGGAGTGAAGGAACTTATAAGAGCCTCCCGACGTCCGAATCAGTCGGTCACAGCAATCGTCATTGATAAGTTTCACTTACACAACACTTGCCACTATCGAAAGATGAATACCAAATAGTTCGTTTGGATCTAATTTCACTACCTCTCTCAAAAAACGTTCAACTTCAAGCGCTTTGGGTCGGGCAAAGCGGTTCTCAAACGTGAACTTGACTGTCGACTTTCGTATAGTATGAGCCATGTGAACGTTGCCTGTACGATGGACGCTGCGCCGCTATCACAACACTCACCGCCTCTGCTAAGCTGCTGGTCGCGGCTGGGACGTAAACAGCACGTCCGCGCCCCACGGCTTCTCAAGCCCGACTGCCAACTGAGCTACCAGAGGCTCTGCATACTTTCCTGTTCGTTCTGATTGCTTTACGTCCGTCCCTGTCTTTCGTTTCCACACACTGCTACTCAGCGCGCCCATATAGACGCACAGGAAATGCAGTCATCGGCTGCAACTGCAAACATTGCCCAGATTAAGTTTTATAATGCTCGATCGTGTCAATTAGGTTAAAAAATGCAAGTAGGAAGTGTCTGAAGTACGTCAGAATACTGCTAAATGTATTTACGCGTCCCATACTCGTGTCTGGTTCCATGGTGTAACGGTTAGCACTCTGGACTCTGAATCCAGCGATCCGAGTTCGAATCTCGGTGGAACCTTCGTTTAGTCTAAATTTTCTGTAATAAGCGTTTCTCGCCGAGGAAGTATCAGCGATAGGCTCAGGGATTTAGTTTCTACGTTTGTGTTAAAAACGAGACGTCTATGAAACGGCTGAATATTGGTGCGACGATGTGACCTATATAGCACATTAAACGAGTAATGCCTGTAAGAGCAAGCAATTTTACGATAATTCGGAGAAATATCATTATCCTACGAAGGCTAAGAATCCCATGATTATCAACTAGCTATTACAAGCTGAGCAAATGAATTTCCTTTAAAATAGGTTTAAAACATAGGGAGGTTCTGACCGAGTGGGCATGCTCTGGAGCCTCTTTGCTCCTGAGATTAGAAAAACAGTCCTCTGGGCCGGATTTGAACCAGCGACCTATGGATAACTGTGAATCCTCCACTACAGTCCACCGCTCTACCAACTGAGCTACCAGAGGCTCTGCATACTTTCCTGTTCGTTCTGATTGCTTTACGTCCGTCCCTGTCTTTCGTTTCCACACACTGCTACTCAGCGCGCCCATATAGACGCACAGGAAATGCAGTCATCGGCTGCAACTGCAAACATTGCCCAGATTAAGTTTTATAATGCTCGATCGTGTCAATTAGGTTAAAAAATGCAAGTAGGAAGTGTCTGAAGTACGTCAGAATACTGCTAAATGTATTTACGCGTCCCATACTCGTGTCTGGTTCCATGGTGTAACGGTTAGCACTCTGGACTCTGAATCCAGCGATCCGAGTTCGAATCTCGGTGGAACCTTCGTTTAGTCTAAATTTTCTGTAATAAGCGTTTCTCGCCGAGGAAGTATCAGCGATAGGCTCAGGGATTTAGTTTCTACGTTTGTGTTAAAAACGAGACGTCTATGAAACGGCTGAATATTGGTGCGACGATGTGACCTATATAGCACATTAAACGAGTAATGCCTGTAAGAGCAAGCAATTTTACGATAATTCGGAGAAATATCATTATCCTACGAAGGCTAAGAATCCCATGATTATCAACTAGCTATTACAAGCTGAGCAAATGAATTTCCTTTAAAATAGGTTTAAAACATAGGGAGGTTCTGACCGAGTGGGCATGCTCTGGAGCCTCTTTGCTCCTGAGATTAGAAAAACAGTCCTCTGGGCCGGATTTGAACCAGCGACCTATGGATAACTGTGAATCCTCCACTACAGTCCACCGCTCTACCAACTGAGCTACCAGAGGCTCTGCATACTTTCCTGTTCGTTCTGATTGCTTTACGTCCGTCCCTGTCTTTCGTTTCCACACACTGCTACTCAGCGCGCCCATATAGACGCACAGGAAATGCAGTCATCGGCTGCAACTGCAAACATTGCCCAGATTAAGTTTTATAATGCTCGATCGTGTCAATTAGGTTAAAAAATGCAAGTAGGAAGTGTCTGAAGTACGTCAGAATACTGCTAAATGTATTTACGCGTCCCATACTCGTGTCTGGTTCCATGGTGTAACGGTTAGCACTCTGGACTCTGAATCCAGCGATCCGAGTTCGAATCTCGGTGGAACCTTCGTTTAGTCTAAATTTTCTGTAATAAGCGTTTCTCGCCGAGGAAGTATCAGCGATAGGCTCAGGGATTTAGTTTCTACGTTTGTGTTAAAAACGAGACGTCTATGAAACGGCTGAATATTGGTGCGACGATGTGACCTATATAGCACATTAAACGAGTAATGCCTGTAAGAGCAAGCAATTTTACGATAATTCGGAGAAATATCATTATCCTACGAAGGCTAAGAATCCCATGATTATCAACTAGCTATTACAAGCTGAGCAAATGAATTTCCTTTAAAATAGGTTTAAAACATAGGGAGGTTCTGACCGAGTGGGCATGCTCTGGAGCCTCTTTGCTCCTGAGATTAGAAAAACAGTCCTCTGGGCCGGATTTGAACCAGCGACCTATGGATAACTGTGAATCCTCCACTACAGTCCACCGCTCTACCAACTGAGCTACCAGAGGCTCTGCATACTTTCCTGTTCGTTCTGATTGCTTTACGTCCGTCCCTGTCTTTCGTTTCCACACACTGCTACTCAGCGCGCCCATATAGACGCACAGGAAATGCAGTCATCGGCTGCAACTGCAAACATTGCCCAGATTAAGTTTTATAATGCTCGATCGTGTCAATTAGGTTAAAAAATGCAAGTAGGAAGTGTCTGAAGTACGTCAGAATACTGCTAAATGTATTTACGCGTCCCATACTCGTGTCTGGTTCCATGGTGTAACAGTTCCGCCGCAGCAGCGGCCGTGTGCAGACGTGCCGGAGTGCTCGCTCCGCGCGTGTTTGGCGGCGCCTGCAGCTGGTTGGGCCTTGTAAGTACATCATGGCCTTTGCCATGGATGATCAGTTACGCCGTTACACGTTGCGTTTCCAATTCCCGTTCGGTTTTAGCCGACCACAGGTCCACGAAGTAGTCGATTTCTTCTTCGACAGATTGAGTCTTAAAGACGAGGAAGTTTTAGGATTTTCGTACGATTTCCTGGCGAATGCTGTCTACGTGAAACTTGTTAGTGACGAGCCTTGTTTACGTGTAATGGACTTAACTAAGGGTACTGCCGAGTTCGTTAATTCGGATGGTGAAATTTGTAAAGTTGTCGTTACCCATGCTGGGTTAGGTCTGCGCACGGTCCGTGTGTTCAACCTACCATTTGAAATTGAACTTGCACGTATTCGGCAATGTCTGTCCCAGTATGGGAACGTATTGGACATTCACCAAGAGCAGTGGAGTGGTCTTAAACACTTCAATGTGGATAATGGTGTCAGGGTAGCGCGAATTGACCTCTCGAAGCATATCCCATCGAATGTCGTGATACAAGGCTTCCGGGCACTCGTTATGTACGAGGGGCAACCACGTACTTGTGTACTTTGTGGCTCTACGGACCATCTGAAGGCCGCGTGTCCCCGTGCTAAACCAGTGCGTCGTGTTTTGCGTCAACGCGATGCCCTTGCAGCAGGGCGGGATGGCAATAGGCCGACGTATGCCGAGAGCCTTGTCGGTCCGTCTGTCGTTAGCGCGCCACAGCTGCACGCGGCTGAGGTTGTGCCTGACGTGACCGCCGCCGATGTAAACACAGCTACGGCGAGCCGAATGCCCGTTGATTCTGACGTGGAAAACTATGCAATCGACGGGGCCGGAAATTCGCGCCCTTCTGATGCTGGCGTGGTCCGTGTGGAACTTCCGCCAGGATTGCCCGATCAACATCTACACCCATCTGCGGAGAGTCTTCCACCTGAGGACCCTGGTAACCAGCCGCGAGTTTCCCATCCCCTTGAAGTGTCTTCTCCGCTAAGCGCAGTTTCCGGCAACGAACAATCTCCCGCGGGTGCTACTCTTACCGCTGCGAAACCCGACATCAACGAACACGTTGAGGACGTTCGTCCTCAGAAGAAAGGACGACAAAAGAAATCGGTCCGTAAGCAGAGTGACGAGGAAACTCGTACTCTTGAACAGAAACTGCAACGTACAATCAAGCAGTTCCGGACCGATGAATGTGAGAGAATCGTTACAGACGATGGAGTACAGATCGTGCAGCTTTCAGAGGAGACCGATGTGGTGATGCATGTCGACAGTTCTGGACCCGATGCATTTATGGATACCACCACCTCGCCGGGGTCGAGCAAGCAGCCGTCCTGGGCCGACGATACGCATTAACATGGTATTGCCCTTTCTTATGCGGGATTACAAAATTGCAACTGCTAATATAAATCGAATAACATCCGATGTCAAATTAAAATGTTTGACTGACTATATGTACGCCGCCGATATCGATATCGTTTTCTTACAAGAAGTCGTCACACCCAAGGTAGGGAATGTCACGGGCTATGAGGCCCTCATAAATATTGGCGATGAGGCAGGGACTGCAATTTTGTACAAAGCGGGCATCACTTGTAAACCTCGAGCGCTTTTAGAAACGGGTCGAGGGATTGCCGTACAACTCGAAGATTTGCTTTTGGTCAACGTCTATGCCCCGACTGGATCTGTAGGCCGAAGGGATAGGAGTGTTTTTTATCGCGATGAATTTGTGCCATTATTATCCTGTGGTTGTTCGAAGATTTTATTGGGCGGCGATTTTAATTGTGTTATACGCAGAGAAGACCAGTGTCCGAATTTTAATTTTTGTTTGGAGTTGCGAGATTTAATTGATGGGCTGGACTTACAAGATACCTGGTGCTCACTTCGCCCGCAGGTTACCGGATATACGTATGTTACCGCTGCCTCCGCTAGTCGTCTGGATAGGTTCTATGTATCTAAAGACATTTTAAGCACTGCCAGGGATTGTGAAATATGGCCTGTTAATTTTAGCGACCACTGTGCGTATCACATCACGCTTCGGCACGTCTCGCAGAAAACCTTTTTGGGTCGAGGCGTATGGCACCTGAACGTCGCACTGTTGGACGACGGCGACCTGAAGAAGGATCTCATTGCAACGTGGCAATGGTGCCTCCAGCGACGACAAAGGTATAGGGAGCGTGTTCATTGGTGGACAGAGCTAGTAAAACCGCACATAAAGAAATGTATTTGTCAGTTTGCCAGGGCCAAGGCGTACTGGAAGAAACAGACGTTGGAATTTTATTTTACCGCTCTCCGCCAGTTGTACAACGATTCCTCTGCACTGCCTGGCAATCTCCTTCGCATTAAACGTACCAAAGCCAAAATTACCGCATTGGTTCGTGAGTCTCTGGCAGGAGCCCAAGTCAGGGCACGCGCTTTCGATGACACCTTTAACGAGTCAGCGTCCTTGTATCATGTCATACGGGAAGCTAAAAGAGGCAGACAAAAAATCATTACTCAACTGACAGATGACGATGGTCGTGTTTATGATGAGCAAGGCGAGCTTAAGGCTTTTATTCGGAATCATTTCCGGCAACTTTACTCACTGCCTGACACAGATGTAGAGGCGGGAGAGGAATTTTTGTCTAACATTACGACATCGGTGGATCCGGACGACCACGCACAGCTCCTGGCAAACATAACTAACTTCGAAGTGAAGTCAATCATTACGTCTGCGGCGAAAGGAAAAGCTGCAGGATCAGACGGTTTGCCGGTTGAATTTTATCTTCGGTATTGGGATGTTTTCGGCGACGAACTGACTATCATGTATAATGAACTGTTAACGCATACTGCTTTTCCGTCGCAGTTCACTGAGGGCCTGATAGTCTTAGTCTCCAAACCGTCACCAGGGACTTCACTCAATAACTTACGACCAATCACCCTACTCAATGCAGATTTCAAAATCTTTACTCGGATTCTGAATGCCAGACTCAAGCCAGTCCTTAGTAAAGTGCTTGGTTCATACCACATGAACGTGGTTACTGGTCGATCGATGATAGACGCCCTGTGCGAATACCGAGATATTGCATATTTGACTTGGATTTGCAAGACCACGTTGGCAATAGTCTTTTTTGACTTCGACAAGGCATTTGATCGGACTAACCATGGATTTCTATTCCGAACGCTGGACAAACTGGGTTTCAACCAGCATTTCGTGCAGATAATCAGGAACTGTCTCTGCAATACGTCTTCCCGCGTGAAATTCAACGGCCAGTTAACAGCCCCTGTGCCCATCCAACAAGGTTTGCGACAAGGGTGCCCGCTTTCCACGACTCTTTTCGCCATTGCCATAGAGCCACTACTGAAAACGTTTTGCGTCACTTTACCGGGTCTTCAAACGCTGAATACCAAGACCGTCTGTCATGCCTATGCGGACGATATCAGCGTCCTTATCAACAACGACGAAGAGTTCGATACCGTGCGGCGGCTTGTCCACCGGTATGCCAGCGCCTGCGGTGCACGCCTTAACGAACGGAAATCCAAAGTCTTGCATCTAGGTCCGCAGGCTCGCTTCGCGGACACCGTCTGGTTAGAGGCAACCAACCAGCTCAAGCACCTTGGTTTGATTCTCACTCCGAATCCACGGGAAATGGTAAGAGTGAATTGGGAACAGAAGCTCAACGTCCTTCGAGCTTTGATTCGTGAGCACAATATGCGGTGTTTAGACAGGATTCAGAGAGCACATTTCGTCAATTATTATGTTCTCAGCAAGATTTACCATGTTGCCGCTGTTCTCCCTATTCCTCCTGATATTGCAAACAGAATCTTAGCCCTTGCAGGCTGGTACATTTGGCGAGGTAATATTTTTAAAGTCACTTTCAAGGCTACCGCTTTACCTCGGTATAAAGGTGGTTTAGCCCTTAAAAATGTTGAATTACAGTGCTTAGCGATTTTTCTAGCTCGAACGACAAGGATCTTACGAAATAGTCAGACAGGTCTTACAGCACGTCTCTTCCAGCAGTTACGACCACCGGATATGACGCCGCCGATAAATGTTGGACATATCCATCCCGAGCTCGTTCATATTCGCCGATATTACGTGGAGTCCAGCTATGTCCATCAACACCTGCAACCACTCACTGCTGCTGCTGTCTACAGTGTATTTACGAATCGGCAACAGAATAACTCTATAGAAATGAAGTATCCTAGCAAGGACTGGCGACAAATTTGGGTGAATATCAGCACTCCTCTCCTTCATTCCCGAGTTCGTTCCGTGTGGTATGATGTTGTGAACGAGGTGATGCCCACGGGGGAGAAATTGTGTAAGATCCAACTACGGCCTACTCCGACTTGCGACGCATGTGGCCATGTGGAAACATTGCAACACATATTAAACTGCAGAGATCAGACGCAAATCTGGAATTGGACGAGAATGAAACTGGCTCTTATTAATAGAACGACGCCATCCGCAATACAACTGCAAGATATATTCCAACCGGACTGGAAATTATTTCCGAAATCTAAAAATAATAGCTATACCTGGTTAATTGGACAGTACCTATATTATATGCTGACAACTAAAACGCCTACATTTTCTGATTTTCATATGTATCTTATTGCCGAATATTACGCGATCAAACGATTACGGAAGTATAAAGAAAAGTTTCAGAATTTTCTCACCGTTGCTTTGAATGATGGGAAGCTTTAAGTGTGCGAACCAATGGGCACGATCATTGCTCTTTTTTTTATTTATTTCTTCTGTTATCTGGGTATCTCATTGTCAGTTTTCAGGACTCCATTGCTTCATAGGTTGTACAATGTGTGCACCTAAGGTCAACGAGAAGCAGCATGCAACAGGATGCCAAACTTGTGGAGCCAGTGTTTATTTCTGTTTTTTACTTTACTCAGAAGACAAGTATAGTTTAATTTGACGAGGTTTAACAGACGGGGCAGTATTTCTTTCTAGATACCCATCTTTCCTCTGTACGGAACTTTATTTCTATTATTGTTTACGATGCTGACAGAGAAACCTCTGATCTTGTTGTTTTTGTCTCCACTAACTCAAGGAACACACACTAGTACCCAGTTACTTTCGTTAATAACTCCAAGAAAACAGCACGGCGGTAATCTCGGCGAACTTACTCTCAACGCTAAGAGATGACAACTTTGAATTATGCCTCCAGGAAACTGAATCATCGACGAATGCAGAACGACACGGAAACATTATGCTATTATTACGTGAAGACGAGCTTGAGACGTAGTGATCCTGAGATCTACCACCGCAAAAAAAAAAAAAAAAAAAAAAAAAAAAAAAAAAAAAAAAAAAAAAAAAAAAAAAAAAAAAAAAGTGGCGCAATCGGCTAGCGCGTTCGGCTGTTAACCGAAAGGTTGGTGGTTCGAGCCCACCCGGGGGCGAAATCGTTTTAACCGGCACCGAGGTGAGGACATACGTCAACTTTGTTAGAGATGCACAGCTAGTGTGACAATTTGGCTGTGTTTGAGTGATGCCACAGAGCCTTATACACATTCAGCCAAGTGACACTGTAGGTAAAAACATGGCCCTACACAGACGTTCTGCTGTTTTCCTTTTTATTCGTCATGTGTGACACTGCAGTAGAGCGACGCCCACCACAAAAGACGTATTCTTTACATTCAATTTCAGCGTATACGTCGCGAGTGCCATATGACAGGGCCTGTCTCTCGATGTCGATTTGTATTTGGTGTCTCTTAAGTGTCGGTCTGCAGTAGGCCGCTGTTGGCCGAGCGACGTGCAGTCGCCTTACATGAAGCCCCATGGGCAACGGCAGCGCCACTGTGGACAACAGCATACTGTAGCCAGAGAGAGGAGCCGAAAGGCGCATTTCGCAGTCGAGCCACGCTCTTATAATAAAAAAAAAAAAAAAAAAAAAAAAAAAAAAAAAAAAAATGGTGTAACGGTTAGCACTCTGGACTCTGAATCCAGCGATCCGAGTTCGAATCTCGGTGCAAACTTCGTTTAGTCTAAATTTTCTGTAATAAGCGTTTCTCGCCGTTTGTGTTAAAAACGAGACGTCTATGAAACGGCTGAATATTGGTGCGACGATGTGACCTATATAGCACATTAAACGAGTAATGCCTGTAAGAGCAAGCAATTTTACGATAATTCGGAGAAATATCATTATCCTACGAAGGCTAAGAATCCCATGATTATCAACTAGCTATTACAAGCTGAGCAAATGAATTTCCTTTAAAATAGGTTTAAAACATAGGGAGGTTCTGACCGAGTGGGCATGCTCTGCTCCTGAGATTAGAAAAACAGTCCTCTGGGCCGGATTTGAACCAGCGACCTATGGATAACTGTGAATCCTCCACTACAGTCCACCGCTCTACCAACTGAGCTACCAGAGGCTCTGCATACTTTCCTGGTCGTTCTGATTGCTTTACGTCCGTCCCTGTCTTTCGTTTCCACACACTGCTACTCAGCGCGCCCATATAGACGCACAGGAAATGCAGTCATCGGCTGCAACTGCAAACATTGCCCAGATTAAGTTTTATAATGCTCGATCGTGTCAATTAGGTTAAAAAATGCAAGTAGGAAGTGTCTGAAGTACGTCAGAATACTGCTAAATGTATTTACGCGTCCCATACTCGTGTCTGGTTCCATGGTGTAACGGTTAGCACTCTGGACTCTGAATCCAGCGATCCGAGTTCGAATCTCGGTGGAACCTTCGTTTAGTCTAAATTTTCTGTAATAAGCGTTTCTCGCCGAGGAAGTATCAGCGATAGGCTCAGGGATTTAGTTTCTACGTTTGTGTTAAAAACGAGACGTCTATGAAACGGCTGAATATTGGTGCGACGATGTGACCTATATAGCACATTAAGCGAGTAATGCCTGTAAGAGCAAGCAATTTTACGATAATTCGGAGAAATATCATTATCCTACGAAGGCTAAGAATCCCATGATTATCAACTAGCTATTACAAGCTGAGCAAATGAATTTCCTTTAAAATAGGTTTAAAACATAGGGAGGTTCTGACCGAGTGGGCATGCTCTGGAGCCTCTTTGCTCCTGAGATTAGAAAAACAGTCCTCTGGGCCGGATTTGAACCAGCGACCTATGGATAACTGTGAATCCTCCACTACAGTCCACCGCTCTACCAACTGAGCTACCAGAGGCTCTGCATACTTTCCTGTTCGTTCTGATTGCTTTACGTCCGTCCCTGTCTTTCGTTTCCACACACTGCTACTCAGCGCGCCCATATAGACGCACAGGAAATGCAGTCATCGGCTGCAACTGCAAACATTGCCCAGATTAAGTTTTATAATGCTCGATCGTGTCAATTAGGTTAAAAAATGCAAGTAGGAAGTGTCTGAAGTACGTCAGAATACTGCTAAATGTATTTACGCGTCCCATACTCGTGTCTGGTTCCATGGTGTAACGGTTAGCACTCTGGACTCTGAATCCAGCGATCCGAGTTCGAATCTCGGTGGAACCTTCGTTTAGTCTAAATTTACTGTAATAAGCGTTTCTCGCCGAGGAAGTATCAGCGATAGGCTCAGGGATTTAGTTTCTACGTTTGTGTTAAAAACGAGACGTCTATGAAACGGCTGAATATTGGTGCGACGATGTGACCTATATAGCACATTAAACGAGTAATGCCTGTAAGAGCAAGCAATTTTACGATAATTCGGAGAAATATCATTATCCTACGAAGGCTAAGAATCCCATGATTATCAACTAGCTATTACAAGCTGAGCAAATGAATTTCCTTTAAAATAGGTTTAAAACATAGGGAGGTTCTGACCGAGTGGGCATGCTCTGCTCCTGAGATTAGAAAAACAGTCCTCTGGGCCGGATTTGAACCAGCGACCCATGGATAACTGTGAATCCTCCACTACAGTCCACCGCTCTACCAACTGAGCTACCAGAGGCTCTGCATACTTTCCTGGTCGTTCTGATTGCTTTACGTCCGTCCCTGTCTTTCGTTTCCACACACTGCTACTCAGCGCGCCCATATAGACGCACAGGAAATGCAGTCATCGGCTGCAACTGCAAACATTGCCCAGATTAAGTTTTATAATGCTCGATCGTGTCAATTAGGTTAAAAAATGCAAGTAGGAAGTGTCTGAAGTACGTCAGAATACTGCTAAATGTATTTACGCGTCCCATACTCGTGTCTGGTTCCATGGTGTAACGGTTAGCACTCTGGACTCTGAATCCAGCGATCCGAGTTCGAATCTCGGTGGAACCTTCGTTTAGTCTAAATTTTCTGTAATAAGCGTTTCTCGCCGTGGAAGTATCAGCGATAGGCTCAGGGATTTAGTTTCTACGTTTGTGTTAAAAACGAGACGTCTATGAAACGGCTGAATATTGGTGCGACGATGTGACCTATATAGCACATTAAGCGAGTAATGCCTGTAAGAGCAAGCAATTTTACGATAATTCGGAGAAATATCATTATCCTACGAAGGCTAAGAATCCCATGATTATCAACTAGCTATTACAAGCTGAGCAAATGAATTTCCTTTAAAATAGGTTTAAAACATAGGGAGGTTCTGACCGAGTGGGCATGCTCTGGAGCCTCTTTGCTCCTGAGATTAGAAAAACAGTCCTCTGGGCCGGATTTGAACCAGCGACCTATGGATAACTGTGAATCCTCCACTACAGTCCACCGCTCTACCAACTGAGCTACCAGAGGCTCTGCATACTTTCCTGTTCGTTCTGATTGCTTTACGTCCGTCCCTGTCTTTCGTTTCCACACACTGCTACTCAGCGCGCCCATATAGACGCACAGGAAATGCAGTCATCGGCTGCAACTGCAAACATTGCCCAGATTAAGTTTTATAATGCTCGATCGTGTCAATTAGGTTAAAAAATGCAAGTAGGAAGTGTCTGAAGTACGTCAGAATACTGCTAAATGTATTTACGCGTCCCATACTCGTGTCTGGTTCCATGGTGTAACGGTTAGCACTCTGGACTCTGAATCCAGCGATCCGAGTTCGAATCTCGGTGGAACCTTCGTTTAGTCTAAATTTTCTGTAATAAGCGTTTCTCGCCGAGGAAGTATCAGCGATAGGCTCAGGGATTTAGTTTCTACGTTTGTGTTAAAAACGAGACGTCTATGAAACGGCTGAATATTGGTGCGACGATGTGACCTATATAGCACATTAAACGAGTAATGCCTGTAAGAGCAAGCAATTTTACGATAATTCGGAGAAATATCATTATCCTACGAAGGCTAAGAATCCCATGATTATCAACTAGCTATTACAAGCTGAGCAAATGAATTTCCTTTAAAATAGGTTTAAAACATAGGGAGGATCTGACCGAGTGGGCATGCTCTGGAGCCTCTTTGCTCCTGAGATTAGAAAAACAGTCCTCTGGGCCGGATTTGAACCAGCGACCTATGGATAACTGTGAATCCTCCACTACAGTCCACCGCTCTACCAACTGAGCTACCAGAGGCTCTGCATACTTTCCTGTTCGTTCTGATTGCTCTACGTCCGTCCCTGTCTTTCGTTTCCACACACTGCTACTCAGCGCGCCCATATAGACGCACAGGAAATGCAGTCATCGGCTGCAACTGCAAACATTGCCCAGATTAAGTTTTATAATGCTCGATCGTGTCAATTAGGTTAAAAAATGCAAGTAGGAAGTGTCTGAAGTACGTCAGAATACTGCTAAATGTATTTACGCGTCCCATACTCGTGTCTGGTTCCATGGTGTAACGGTTAGCACTCTGGACTCTGAATCCAGCGATCCGAGTTCGAATCTCGGTGGAACCTTCGTTTAGTCTAAATTTTCTGTAATAAGCGTTTCTCGCCGAGGAAGTATCAGCGATAGGCTCAGGGATTTAGTTTCTACGTTTGTGTTAAAAACGAGACGTCTATGAAACGGCTGAATATTGGTGCGACGATGTGACCTATATAGCACATTAAACGAGTAATGCCTGTAAGAGCAAGCAATTTTACGATAATTCGGAGAAATATCATTATCCTACGAAGGCTAAGAATCCCATGATTATCAACTAGCTATTACAAGCTGAGCAAATGAATTTCCTTTAAAATAGGTTTAAAACATAGGGAGGTTCTGACCGAGTGGGCATGCTCTGGAGCCTCTTTGCTCCTGAGATTAGAAAAACAGTCCTCTGGGCCGGATTTGAACCAGCGACCTATGGATAACTGTGAATCCTCCACTACAGTCCACCGCTCTACCAACTGAGCTACCAGAGGCTCTGCATACTTTCCTGTTCGTTCTGATTGCTTTACGTCCGTCCCTGTCTTTCGTTTCCACACACTGCTACTCAGCGCGCCCATATAGACGCACAGGAAATGCAGTCATCGGCTGCAACTGCAAACATTGCCCAGATTAAGTTTTATAATGCTCGATCGTGTCAATTAGGTTAAAAAATGCAAGTAGGAAGTGTCTGAAGTACGTCAGAATACTGCTAAATGTATTTACGCGTCCCATACTCGTGTCTGGTTCCATGGACCATTCTGGCTTTAGCCGTCGCCGCGGTCGGACGTGCTTGTTGCTTGCTCCGCACACGCTAGCGCAATCGCCGGTGTTTTGTGTTTCCGTACAGCTGTCTGTGCATTTTCGTAGTGTTATTGCATTTGGTGGTCCTGATAAGTGTTTGTGAAGTGTTATTGTCCATTCTCCGTTTCGTTCTTCGTCGCGATTTCGGTTTGTACCGGAATTTCGTCGGCACAGAAGATCATGTCTGACACCGTCAGGAAGAATACGTTAGTCTTCTCGTTCGAGAAGGAAACCCGGCCGGTCCAACCCACTGCACTGGAGATCCATGACTGGCTCACCGAGGTAATCTGTATCAATTCTGACTCTGTTCACACCACGCAGTTAGATGCTGAAAAATACTGTGTTTATGTTAAATTTCTGAACTCCGTGACTGTCGATAAGTTAATTGCAAAATGGGGTAATTCTGTTGAATTTGTTCATCGAGATGGTTCAACAAGTAATGTTTCTGTACGAAAAGCTGATATCATGTACACCAATGTGAGGATTTTGAACGTTCCTATCGAAGTTGACAATCAGTTGATCAAAGACGCTCTATCTAAATATGGGGAAGTTAAATCCATCTATAACGAAAGATGGTCGAAGCTGTACAAGATACAGTGTTATAATGGCATTAGGTCCGTCGAAATGGAGGTGAAAGCCAATATTCCGTCCCATATATCTGTTGCAGGTCATAAAGCACATGTTGTTTATTCTGGACAGGAGCGTACGTGTAATATTTGTAACGAGACGGGTCATTTCAGACAAGATTGTCCACGCCGTGTTTTTGTCCTCCGGAATAATCTAACACAGCGTCAAAAATTGACCCTTAGCGACGTCTTACCAAGCAGCAACTCCCCTCCTTCTGCTAATGACAGTGGTGCAGGTACTTCTACAATGCCCGCTGTAACTAACACAGAGTTCCCACCTCTGCAAGTAATAACAAGTCACCCTTCTGTTCCCGAATGCGATCTTCAGAATAAGAAACGACCGTTGGAGGTGACTGATGACGGCTCGGACGGCGAGTCCTCCCGACACTCCCCCTCCACCCGCAAACAGAAGCAGTGTGACGCAGATGTGTTAGAGGAAACAGACAGTACATGTATGGAAATGACGACAGCGGCTAAGACAACCCAACCGCTGTCGGCTGCCGCACAGGTACCAACCGACCACGGAGGCGAAGCAGTAACGGTTGTCGCGGCGACGGACGTGCCGCACTCCGAACCCCATGAGGTGACGGAGCAGAACCGCATTCACGAACTCACCGACCCCCAACCAACCGATTCAGTCAGTGCCCTGGAGTTAGTGCCGGAAGGACAAGGAAGTGGACGTCATGAACAGGACACTGTTGAGGCAGCTTCGGTCTCAACGGTGGTGAAGATAGACAACGCGAAGGACGGTGCGTTGACCCACGATGTCCAAAGACGTAGACTCAAACCGCAACCTAATCTCAAAGCTTCCCGTAACCAAAGCAAACAACAACCTGGAAAAGATGACGCAACGGCCAAGAATGTCCTGTATGAAATTATTACGGAAAAACCTAAGGATGTACCTTCAAGTACCATTAGTGATGGAAAGCCTCTCTGCAAAACTAAAACCCGAGAACTTAGGAATACTCCACCAAACTGAGGATCACATTTCAACAAAAAAAAAAAGGGGAAAAAATATCGTTGAACCGCTTTATGTTCTGATTGTCCTATTGTCTTAGTCATTTTTCGGAGGAACCAAACGCAGTGGTTCATGTATTTTCCATACTCATAGGTATTTTTCTGTAGATTATTCTTGCAGGTGCTTGTTGAAGTGGAATATTTTATCCCTTCTAGAAGCGACACAGCTCCCTGTTTTTCTCATTATTTTACAAATTTTTTTTATTCCTTTATGTACATTTTTATGTAAACTAAATGTCCCAGGCGTATACTTTTGCAACTATCAATATTAACAGGATTACATCGACGACTAAAATTGCGGCGCTCAAAGAGTACCTATATGAGTCAGGGACGGACATTGTTTTCCTACAAGAAGTTGTTCTCCCGAACCTTACAGTGCCAGGATATTTGTCTATTTCAAATGTCTCGCTTGACACTAACATAGGGACAGCAATTTTAGTCAGGGAGGGGATCCCTGTCACAGATATTGAAAGATTGGAATCCGGCAGAGCGATAGGTATAAAAGTCTTTGGTTTTACTCTTATCAATCTGTATGCCCCTTCCGGCACATCCAATAGAATGGCAAGAGCACAGTTCTTTAAAGACGAGATCATTTATTTATTGCGGAAAAACCCAACGGATCTTATAATCGGCGGTGATTTTAATTGTGTGATCAATAAAAAAGACCAGGTTCCAAATTTTAATAACTGCAATGAATTGAAGCGTTTTGTCACTGTTTTACAGCTTAAAGATGCTTGGGAAATAACGTCTCCCACATTTGTGGCTTTCACATATGTCGGTCCTCAATCACGAAGTAGGATTGACAGACTCTACATATCGCAAAGTCTAGTCAGCTCTTTCATTAAAGCGGAGACGACTCCTGTCTACTTTTCTGATCATAGTGCCGTGCTTGCTACCGTCAGCCTTACTGCGCAACCTACTCGTCGTTTCAGAAGTCAATGGCACCTTAACATGTCACTGATGCAGGAAGACGGACTCGAGGAAAGTTTGACAGAAGCGTGGGCGATGTGCCTCCGCTCCGTAAACAGGCATGTCTCAGTACTAGACTGGTGGTGCAACAGGGCAAAGCCTAAACTGCGAAAAGTTCTCATCCATTATGGTGCACAACGATCGAAAGACTTGAAAAATTCCATAGAATTTTATTACACCATGCTGCGAAATCTATACGAGCAGGCAGACACTTCCAACATCCGTCTGATAGATATCAAGCGAACCAAGGCCAAATTGCTCAGCATTCAAAGACAGCAGATGGAGGGTCTGCAAATAAAATCAAAGGCTAAAACAGTCGTGGAGGATGAACATGCTTCCTTGTACCATCTACTGAGGCACGAAAGAAATAGGAGACGCACCTTCATCGATGGACTTCAGTCTGAAAATGGCGAGACACTCACGACTCAGAGAGACATCGTCAATGCAGTGCACAAGTATTACGAAGACCTATACTCAGTCAGTCCTGTATGTGAAGAGTCCTTCGATGATTACCTTAGTTCCATAGCTCCTCAGGTGTCGGACGAGGAAAACGAAAACCTTCTCGTCGAGTGTCCTAACGAAGAAATCTACAGAACCATCTGCAAGTCTCCTTTGAAGAAATCACCGGGACCGGATGGTTTGCCTGTTGAATTTTATATACGATACTGGCCTTTGATTGGTGACATGTTTACCCGAATCACAAACGAGGTACTTCAGGGAAAACAGATACCTTCTGTCTTTAAAGAGAGTACAATAGTACTCATTCCAAAAACTCCTGCAAAAACAAACCTTAATAACTTTCGTCCTATCTCTCTGTTAAACTCTGATTATAAAATCATCGGCAGAATTATAAACAACAGACTCTCACAGCTCGCTACAAAGATAGTAAGCCCATACCAGTCATGTGTTCCTAATAGGAGTATTTTTAAAAGCATAGCTGAATATAGAGATGTAATTGCAATCACTGCTGTGACCAATATGAAATGTGCTATCATGTTTATTGACTTCCAGAAAGCTTTTGATCGTGTGGATCATAGATTCCTTAATGCCACACTGAAGAAAATAGGTTTTAATGAGCGCGTCCTAAGTGTGATTAGAAATATTGCAACAGGAATCAGCGCTTGTATCTCAGTCAACAGCCAGAGGACAAAGCAGATCCAGATCAGGCGTGGCGTGCCTCAAGGCAGCCCCCTCTCAATGCTCCTCTTCGTGCTGTCTTTAGAGCCTTTTCTCCGCAGTGTTCATGTCACCCTGACTGGCCTCACATTATCTGCTCACCGAACTGTTATAAACGCCTATGCCGATGATGTCGGAGTCGTAGTGCGTAATGCCGAAGACATTTCGAAATTGGACATACTAATTAAGAAGTACTGTAGCGTCTCCGGAGCGAGTCTCAACGCAAACAAAAGCAAACTTTTAAACCTCCGGGGTTTTCAACACACCACAATAGCCTGGGCGACAAAAGTCACCCAGTGCAAAGCACTGGGAATAACGCTGACGCCTTGTCCATTGAAAATGGCAGCTATCAATTGGAGAAATACGTCAGGACAAATTCTTGGAATAACAAGAGAAAACCTTTCCCGTAATATGAACCAGTTTCAGAGGGTACTTTTCATTAACAACTGCCTCCTCTCCAAAGGTTACTTTACAGCGCAGATCTTCCCGTTACCAAAAATGATTGGAAAACAGATAATGTCTACCATTGCCAGTTATCTGTGGAGAGGTGAAATATTCCGAGTAGCTGCAACAACAGCGACCTTAGATCCCAGGAAAGGAGGTTTAGGTTTAGTTGACATTCGAAATAAGGCGTCTGCACTTTTTATAAAAAGGACCGCCACTATCCTTAGCGACCACGCTGACAGCATCACAACTAAATTATTTGAAGTTGTCAGGCCTGCAAGTCTACAGCCACCGGTGAATGTGCAAAAAATCAATAACCGGCTCCAGCACGTTCGAGTATATTTCGTGGAACTCAGCTATCTTGGCAATGCCATAATCAACTCACGACGGATCACGGCCCGCGATATTCTGTGTCATCGAAGGAAAATGGAGGGGAGAAACAAATTAGAAAGCAAATACCCACATTTTGATTGGGACGCCATATGGGAAAATATTCATATGCGTGGTCTTCCATCCGACGTCAAATCAACATGGTATAAAACAGTGAATGGGACCATCAGCACTAATGAAAGGCTACATGCAATCGGCATTGGCGAAACGAATCTATGTCTTAAATGCAAACTGATCGATACGTTAGTGCACAGATTAACGTGCGGTGGGAATCTACAAATCTGCAATTGGATTAGAGAACAACTTGCATTTCTTACGAGGTCTTCGATAGAAAATTTTCCCCCTGTGACATTCCTCAGGCCTCAGACTCGCTATTTTCCCGCAGCAAAAAACAACTCCGTCCACTGGTTAATGGGACACTATGTGAACTACGTAATTAATCACCTAGGATCTGACAATTCCATTGAGTTTTACGTGAACTTGAAATTTGCTTTTTATAGAGCCCTGACATATAAAGATCACAAGAAGAACTACGGCAATATGCTAAAAATAGTATTTGAGCGACTGGGCATTGGTTGACATGCGGCTGAGATAAACACACATCATTTCTTTAAGCGAATGGACGCTTGTTTTTCTAAAAACCAGGAAAAAGAAAAAATTACAATCTTCCAGCTTCATATAACCATCAATTATACTCTGCTAACTCAGAAGGCTATTTTGTTTCGTTTCCACAGCAGAAGCCGGAAAAAAAACGTTAAAAAGCAAAAAAAAATAAGAACACGAAACAACAAAAAATCACCATCGTAGGGTACAGATATGGAAGTCTCATTCTTTTAATGGAAGAGGATTTTTCTCCTTTTTTTTATTATTATTATACCTATCAAGAAGACAATAAGGCTATGGCAATAGTGCCTTACCATAACACTTATTTTTTGCATTCAATGAAGTTTCTTTCCCTTACAAGAAAAAAAAAAGCGAAAATAAAACAAACAAACTAATATAAAAAAAAAACTAGAACATGAGCAACCAAACATACACAATCAGCATCCATTGCTTCATGATTACTTTTCTGCTACAAAGAGGCATGTTTTTTGTTGTCAAGAAGCAGTGGGAATAATATATATCTACTAAATAAATACCGCACACGCTACAAGCTATCAGCTTCAATTGCTAATGCCTCAACATCAACTAAATTTTTTGTCTAAAATGCAGGATCAATCGGTTCAGGAGTAGGATGAACACAAAGCATAGCTTCCATACTCCGTCAAGAATATTATAATGAAGCAACAGCAACGGGACTGGGGGGAGACATCACGGCCAGGCCTCAAGTCTCAGACCCCTGCCCGTTTTGCCTCCACCCGCCTCATGCTGTTAATCTTCTATTCTCCTTTAAAAAATAAAAAAAAAATAAACAAAAATAAAAAAAAAAGTGGTTAAGGCGTCTGAAAAATAAAAAAAAAAAAAAAAATGGTGTAACGGTTAGCACTCTGGACTCTGAATCCAGCGATCCGAGTTCGAATCTCGGTGGAACCTTCGTTTAGTCTAAATTTTCTGTAATAAGCGTTTCTCGCCGAGGAAGTATCAGCGATAGGCTCAGGGATTTAGTTTCTACGTTTGTGTTAAAAACGAGACGTCTATGAAACGGCTGAATATTGGTGCGACGATGTGACCTATATAGCACATTAAACGAGTAATGCCTGTAAGAGCAAGCAATTTTACGATAATTCGGAGAAATATCATTATCCTACGAAGGCTAAGAATCCCATGATTATCAACTAGCTATTACAAGCTGAGCAAATGAATTTCCTTTAAAATAGGTTTAAAACATAGGGAGGTTCTGACCGAGTGGGCATGCTCTGCTCCTGAGATTAGAAAAACAGTCCTCTGGGCCGGATTTGAACCAGCGACCTATGGATAACTGTGAATCCTCCACTACAGTCCACCGCTCTACCAACTGAGCTACCAGAGGCTCTGCATACTTTCCTGTTCGTTCTGATTGCTTTACGTCCGTCCCTGTCTTTCGTTTCCACACACTGCTACTCAGCGCGCCCATATAGACGCACAGGAAATGCAGTCATCGGCTGCAACTGCAAACATTGCCCAGATTAAGTTTTATAATGCTCGATCGTGTCAATTAGGTTAAGAAATGCAAGTAGGAAGTGTCTGAAGTACGTCAGAATACTGCTAAATGTATTTACGCGTCCCATACTCGTGTCTGGTTCCATGGTGTAACGGTTAGCACTCTGGACTCTGAATCCAGCGATCCGAGTTCGAATCTCGGTGGAACCTTCGTTTAGTCTAAATTTTCTGTAATAAGCGTTTCTCGCCGAGGAAGTATCAGCGATAGGCTCAGGGATTTAGTTTCTACGTTTGTGTTAAAAACGAGACGTCTATGAAACGGCTGAATATTGGTGCGACGATGTGACCTATATAGCACATTAAGCGAGTAATGCCTGTAAGAGCAAGCAATTTTACGATAATTCGGAGAAATATCATTATCCTACGAAGGCTAAGAATCCCATGATTATCAACTAGCTATTACAAGCTGAGCAAATGAATTTCCTTTAAAATAGGTTTAAAACATAGGGAGGTTCTGACCGAGTGGGCATGCTCTGGAGCCTCTTTGCTCCTGAGATTAGAAAAACAGTCCTCTGGGCCGGATTTGAACCAGCGACCTATGGATAACTGTGAATCCTCCACTACAGTCCACCGCTCTACCAACTGAGCTACCAGAGGCTCTGCATACTTTCCTGTTCGTTCTGATTGCTTTACGTCCGTCCCTGTCTTTCGTTTCCACACACTGCTACTCAGCGCGCCCATATAGACGCACAGGAAATGCAGTCATCGGCTGCAACTGCAAACATTGCCCAGATTAAGTTTTATAATGCTCGATCGTG
Organism: Schistocerca americana; assembly: GCF_021461395.2. Taxonomy (NCBI): domain Eukaryota; kingdom Metazoa; phylum Arthropoda; class Insecta; order Orthoptera; family Acrididae; genus Schistocerca; species Schistocerca americana. The sequence continues at coordinate 128,032 of NW_025725911.1, read as the reverse complement.
TCAATTAGGTTAAAAAATGCAAGTAGGAAGTGTCTGAAGTACGTCAGAATACTGCTAAATGTATTTACGCGTCCCATACTCGTGTCTGGTTCCATGGTGTAACGGTTAGCACTCTGGACTCTGAATCCAGCGATCCGAGTTCGAATCTCGGTGGAACCTTCGTTTAGTCTAAATTTTCTGTAATAAGCGTTTCTCGCCGAGGAAGTATCAGCGATAGGCTCAGGGATTTAGTTTCTACGTTTGTGTTAAAAACGAGACGTCTATGAAACGGCTGAATATTGGTGCGACGATGTGACCTATATAGCACATTAAACGAGTAATGCCTGTAAGAGCAAGCAATTTTACGATAATTCGGAGAAATATCATTATCCTACGAAGGCTAAGAATCCCATGATTATCAACTAGCTATTACAAGCTGAGCAAATGAATTTCCTTTAAAATAGGTTTAAAACATAGGGAGGATCTGACCGAGTGGGCATGCTCTGGAGCCTCTTTGCTCCTGAGATTAGAAAAACAGTCCTCTGGGCCGGATTTGAACCAGCGACCTATGGATAACTGTGAATTCTCCACTACAGTCCACCGCTCTACCAACTGAGCTACCAGAGGCTCTGCATACTTTCCTGTTCGTTCTGATTGCTCTACGTCCGTCCCTGTCTTTCGTTTCCACACACTGCTACTCAGCGCGCCCATATAGACGCACAGGAAATGCAGTCATCGGCTGCAACTGCAAACATTGCCCAGATTAAGTTTTATAATGCTCGATCGTGTCAATTAGGTTAAAAAATGCAAGTAGGAAGTGTCTGAAGTACGTCAGAATACTGCTAAATGTATTTACGCGTCCCATACTCGTGTCTGGTTCCATGGTGTAACGGTTAGCACTCTGGACTCTGAATCCAGCGATCCGAGTTCGAATCTCGGTGGAACCTTCGTTTAGTCTAAATTTTCTGTAATAAGCGTTTCTCGCCGAGGAAGTATCAGCGATAGGCTCAGGGATTTAGTTTCTACGTTTGTGTTAAAAACGAGACGTCTATGAAACGGCTGAATATTGGTGCGACGATGTGACCTATATAGCACATTAAACGAGTAATGCCTGTAAGAGCAAGCAATTTTACGATAATTCGGAGAAATATCATTATCCTACGAAGGCTAAGAATCCCATGATTATCAACTAGCTATTACAAGCTGAGCAAATGAATTTCCTTTAAAATAGGTTTAAAACATAGGGAGGTTCTGACCGAGTGGGCATGCTCTGGAGCCTCTTTGCTCCTGAGATTAGAAAAACAGTCCTCTGGGCCGGATTTGAACCAGCGACCTATGGATAACTGTGAATCCTCCACTACAGTCCACCGCTCTACCAACTGAGCTACCAGAGGCTCTGCATACTTTCCTGTTCGTTCTGATTGCTTTACGTCCGTCCCTGTCTTTCGTTTCCACACACTGCTACTCAGCGCGCCCATATAGACGCACAGGAAATGCAGTCATCGGCTGCAACTGCAAACATTGCCCAGATTAAGTTTTATAATGCTCGATCGTGTCAATTAGGTTAAGAAATGCAAGTAGGAAGTGTCTGAAGTACGTCAGAATACTGCTAAATGTATTTACGCGTCCCATACTCGTGTCTGGTTCCATGGTGTAACGGTTAGCACTCTGGACTCTGAATCCAGCGATCCGAGTTCGAATCTCGGTGGAACCTTCGTTTAGTCTAAATTTTCTGTAATAAGCGTTTCTCGCCGAGGAAGTATCAGCGATAGGCTCAGGGATTTAGTTTCTACGTTTGTGTTAAAAACGAGACGTCTATGAAACGGCTGAATATTGGTGCGACGATGTGACCTATATAGCACATTAAACGAGTAATGCCTGTAAGAGCAAGCAATTTTACGATAATTCGGAGAAATATCATTATCCTACGAAGGCTAAGAATCCCATGATTATCAACTAGCTATTACAAGCTGAGCAAATGAATTTCCTTTAAAATAGGTTTAAAACATAGGGAGGTTCTGACCGAGTGGGCATGCTCTGGAGCCTCTTTGCTCCTGAGATTAGAAAAACAGTCCTCTGGGCCGGATTTGAACCAGCGACCTATGGATAACTGTGAATCCTCCACTACAGTCCACCGCTCTACCAACTGAGCTACCAGAGGCTCTGCATACTTTCCTGTTCGTTCTGATTGCTTTACGTCCGTCCCTGTCTTTCGTTTCCACACACTGCTACTCAGCGCGCCCATATAGACGCACAGGAAATGCAGTCATCGGCTGCAACTGCAAACATTGCCCAGATTAAGTTTTATAATGCTCGATCGTGTCAATTAGGTTAAAAAATGCAAGTAGGAAGTGTCTGAAGTACGTCAGAATACTGCTAAATGTATTTACGCGTCCCATACTCGTGTCTGGTTCCATGGTGTAACGGTTAGCACTCTGGACTCTGAATCCAGCGATCCGAGTTCGAATCTCGGTGGAACCTTCGTTTAGTCTAAATTTTCTGTAATAAGCGTTTCTCGCCGAGGAAGTATCAGCGATAGGCTCAGGGATTTAGTTTCTACGTTTGTGTTAAAAACGAGACGTCTATGAAACGGCTGAATATTGGTGCGACGATGTGACCTATATAGCACATTAAACGAGTAATGCCTGTAAGAGCAAGCAATTTTACGATAATTCGGAGAAATATCATTATCCTACGAAGGCTAAGAATCCCATGATTATCAACTAGCTATTACAAGCTGAGCAAATGAATTTCCTTTAAAATAGGTTTAAAACATAGGGAGGTTCTGACCGAGTGGGCATGCTCTGCTCCTGAGATTAGAAAAACAGTCCTCTGGGCCGGATTTGAACCAGCGACCTATGGATAACTGTGAATCCTCCACTACAGTCCACCGCTCTACCAACTGAGCTACCAGAGGCTCTGCATACTTTCCTGTTCGTTCTGATTGCTTTACGTCCGTCCCTGTCTTTCGTTTCCACACACTGCTACTCAGCGCGCCCATATAGACGCACAGGAAATGCAGTCATCGGCTGCAACTGCAAACATTGCCCAGATTAAGTTTTATAATGCTCGATCGTGTCAATTAGGTTAAGAAATGCAAGTAGGAAGTGTCTGAAGTACGTCAGAATACTGCTAAATGTATTTACGCGTCCCATACTCGTGTCTGGTTCCATGGTGTAACGGTTAGCACTCTGGACTCTGAATCCAGCGATCCGAGTTCGAATCTCGGTGGAACCTTCGTTTAGTCTAAATTTTCTGTAATAAGCGTTTCTCGCCGAGGAAGTATCAGCGATAGGCTCAGGGATTTAGTTTCTACGTTTGTGTTAAAAACGAGACGTCTATGAAACGGCTGAATATTGGTGCGACGATGTGACCTATATAGCACATTAAACGAGTAATGCCTGTAAGAGCAAGCAATTTTACGATAATTCGGAGAAATATCATTATCCTACGAAGGCTAAGAATCCCATGATTATCAACTAGCTATTACAAGCTGAGCAAATGAATTTCCTTTAAAATAGGTTTAAAACATAGGGAGGTTCTGACCGAGTGGGCATGCTCTGGAGCCTCTTTGCTCCTGAGATTAGAAAAACAGTCCTCTGGGCCGGATTTGAACCAGCGACCTATGGATAACTGTGAATCCTCCACTACAGTCCACCGCTCTACCAACTGAGCTACCAGAGGCTCTGCATACTTTCCTGTTCGTTCTGATTGCTTTACGTCCGTCCCTGTCTTTCGTTTCCACACACTGCTACTCAGCGCGCCCATATAGACGCACAGGAAATGCAGTCATCGGCTGCAACTGCAAACATTGCCCAGATTAAGTTTTATAATGCTCGATCGTGTCAATTAGGTTAAAAAATGCAAATAGGAAGTGTCTGAAGTACGTCAGAATACTGCTAAATGTATTTACGCGTCCCACACTCGTGTCTGGTTCCATGGTGTAACGGTTAGCACTCTGGACTCTGAATCCAGCGATCCGAGTTCGAATCTCGGTGGAACCTTCGTTTAGTCTAAATTTTCTGTAATAAGCGTTTCTCGCCGAGGAAGTATCAGCGATAGGCTCAGGGATTTAGTTTCTACGTTTGTGTTAAAAACGAGACGTCTATGAAACGGCTGAATATTGGTGCGACGATGTGACCTATATAGCACATTAAACGAGTAATTCCTGTAAGAGCAAGCAATTTTACGATAATTCGGAGAAATATCATTATCCTACGAAGGCTAAGAATCCCATGATTATCAACTAGCTATTACAAGCTGAGCAAATGAATTTCCTTTAAAATAGGTTTAAAACATAGGGAGGTTCTGACCGAGTGGGCATGCTCTGGAGCCTCTTTGCTCCTGAGATTAGAAAAACAGTCCTCTGGGCCGGATTTGAACCAGCGACCTATGGATAACTGTGAATCCTCCACTACAGTCCACCGCTCTACCAACTGAGCTACCAGAGGCTCTGCATACTTTCCTGTTCGTTCTGATTGCTTTACGTCCGTCCCTGTCTTTCGTTTCCACACACTGCTACTCAGCGCGCCCATATAGACGCACAGGAAATGCAGTCATCGGCTGCAACTGCAAACATTGCCCAGATTAAGTTTTATAATGCTCGATCGTGTCAATTAGGTTAAAAAATGCAAGTAGGAAGTGTCTGAAGTACGTCAGAATACTGCTAAATGTATTTACGCGTCCCATACTCGTGTCTGGTTCCATGGTGTAACGGTTAGCACTCTGGACTCTGAATCCAGCGATCCGAGTTCGAATCTCGGTGGAACCTTCGTTTAGTCTAAATTTTCTGTAATAAGCGTTTCTCGCCGAGGAAGTATCAGCGATAGGCTCAGGGATTTAGTTTCTACGTTTGTGTTAAAAACGAGACGTCTATGAAACGGCTGAATATTGGTGCGACGATGTGACCTATATAGCACATTAAACGAGTAATGCCTGTAAGAGCAAGCAATTTTACGATAATTCGGAGAAATATCATTATCCTACGAAGGCTAAGAATCCCATGATTATCAACTAGCTATTACAAGCTGAGCAAATGAATTTCCTTTAAAATAGGTTTAAAACATAGGGAGGTTCTGACCGAGTGGGCATGCTCTGGAGCCTCTTTGCTCCTGAGATTAGAAAAACAGTAATCTGGGCCGGATTTGAACCAGCGACCTATGGATAACTGTGAATCCTCCACTACAGTCCACCGCTCTACCAACTGAGCTACCAGAGGCTCTGCATACTTTCCTGTTCGTTCTGATTGCTTTACGTCCGTCCCTGTCTTTCGTTTCCACACACTGCTACTCAGCGCGCCCATATAGACGCACAGGAAATGCAGTCATCGGCTGCAACTGCAAACATTGCCCAGATTAAGTTTTATAATGCTAGATCGTGTCAATTAGGTTAAAAAATGCAAGTAGGAAGTGTCTGAAGTACGTCAGAATACTGCTAAATGTATTTACGCGTCCCATACTCGTGTCTGGTTCCATGGTGTAACGGTTAGCACTCTGGACTCTGAATCCAGCGATCCGAGTTCGAATCTCGGTGGAACCTTCGTTTAGTCTAAATTTTCTGTAATAAGCGTTTCTCGCCGAGGAAGTATCAGCGATAGGCTCAGGGATTTAGTTTCTACGTTTGTGTTAAAAACGAGACGTCTATGAAACGGCTGAATATTGGTGCGACGATGTGACCTATATAGCACATTAAACGAGTAATGCCTGTAAGAGCAAGCAATTTTACGATAATTCGGAGAAATATCATTATCCTACGAAGGCTAAGAATCCCATGATTATCAACTAGCTATTACAAGCTGAGCAAATGAATTTCCTTTAAAATAGGTTTAAAACATAGGGAGGATCTGACCGAGTGGGCATGCTCTGGAGCCTCTTTGCTCCTGAGATTAGAAAAACAGTCCTCTGGGCCGGATTTGAACCAGCGACCTATGGATAACTGTGAATCCTCCACTACAGTCCACCGCTCTACCAACTGAGCTACCAGAGGCTCTGCATACTTTCCTGTTCGTTCTGATTGCTTTACGTCCGTCCCTGTCTTTCGTTTCCACACACTGCTACTCAGCGCGCCCATATAGACGCACAGGAAATGCAGTCATCGGCTGCAACTGCAAACATTGCCCAGATTAAGTTTTATAATGCTCGATCGTGTCAATTAGGTTAAAAAATGCAAGTAGGAAGTGTCTGAAGTACGTCAGAATACTGCTAAATGTATTTACGCGTCCCATACTCGTGTCTGGTTCCATGGTGTAACGGTTAGCACTCTGGACTCTGAATCCAGCGATCCGAGTTCGAATCTCGGTGGAACCTTCGTTTAGTCTAAATTTTCTGTAATAAGCGTTTCTCGCCGAGGAAGTATCAGCGATAGGCTCAGGGATTTAGTTTCTACGTTTGTGTTAAAAACGAGACGTCTATGAAACGGCTGAATATTGGTGCGACGATGTGACCTATATAGCACATTAAACGAGTAATGCCTGTAAGAGCAAGCAATTTTACGATAATTCGGAGAAATATCATTATCCTACGAAGGCTAAGAATCCCATGATTATCAACTAGCTATTACAAGCTGAGCAAATGAATTTCCTTTAAAATAGGTTTAAAACATAGGGAGGTTCTGACCGAGTGGGCATGCTCTGGAGCCTCTTTGCTCCTGAGATTAGAAAAACAGTCCTCTGGGCCGGATTTGAACCAGCGACCTATGGATAACTGTGAATCCTCCACTACAGTCCACCGCTCTACCAACTGAGCTACCAGAGGCTCTGCATACTTTCCTGTTCGTTCTGATTGCTTTACGTCCGTCCCTGTCTTTCGTTTCCACACACTGCTACTCAGCGCGCCCATATAGACGCACAGGAAATGCAGTCATCGGCTGCAACTGCAAACATTGCCCAGATTAAGTTTTATAATGCTCGATCGTGTCAATTAGGTTAAAAAATGCAAGTAGGAAGTGTCTGAAGTACGTCAGAATACTGCTAAATGTATTTACGCGTCCCATACTCGTGTCTGGTTCCATGGTGTAACGGTTAGCACTCTGGACTCTGAATCCAGCGATCCGAGTTCGAATCTCGGTGGAACCTTCGTTTAGTCTAAATTTTCTGTAATAAGCGTTTCTCGCCGAGGAAGTATCAGCGATAGGCTCAGGGATTTAGTTTCTACGTTTGTGTTAAAAACGAGACGTCTATGAAACGGCTGAATATTGGTGCGACGATGTGACCTATATAGCACATTAAACGAGTAATGCCTGTAAGAGCAAGCAATTTTACGATAATTCGGAGAAATATCATTATCCTACGAAGGCTAAGAATCCCATGATTATCAACTAGCTATTACAAGCTGAGCAAATGAATTTCCTTTAAAATAGGTTTAAAACATAGGGAGGTTCTGACCGAGTGGGCATGCTCTGGAGCCTCTTTGCTCCTGAGATTAGAAAAACAGTCCTCTGGGCCGGATTTGAACCAGCGACCTATGGATAACTGTGAATCCTCCACTACAGTCCACCGCTCTACCAACTGAGCTACCAGAGGCTCTGCATACTTTCCTGTTCGTTCTGATTGCTTTACGTCCGTCCCTGTCTTTCGTTTCCACACACTGCTACTCAGCGCGCCCATATAGACGCACAGGAAATGCAGTCATCGGCTGCAACTGCAAACATTGCCCAGATTAAGTTTTATAATGCTCGATCGTGTCAATTAGGTTAAAAAATGCAAGTAGGAAGTGTCTGAAGTACGTCAGAATACTGCTAAATGTATTTACGCGTCCCATACTCGTGTCTGGTTCCATGGTGTAACGGTTAGCACTCTGGACTCTGAATCCAGCGATCCGAGTTCGAATCTCGGTGGAACCTTCGTTTAGTCTAAATTTTCTGTAATAAGCGTTTCTCGCCGAGGAAGTATCAGCGATAGGCTCAGGGATTTAGTTTCTACGTTTGTGTTAAAAACGAGACGTCTATGAAACGGCTGAATATTGGTGCGACGATGTGACCTATATAGCACATTAAACGAGTAATGCCTGTAAGAGCAAGCAATTTTACGATAATTCGGAGAAATATCATTATCCTACGAAGGCTAAGAATCCCATGATTATCAACTAGCTATTACAAGCTGAGCAAATGAATTTCCTTTAAAATAGGTTTAAAACATAGGGAGGTTCTGACCGAGTGGGCATGCTCTGGAGCCTCTTTGCTCCTGAGATTAGAAAAACAGTCCTCTGGGCCGGATTTGAACCAGCGACCTATGGATAACTGTGAATCCTCCACTACAGTCCACCGCTCTACCAACTGAGCTACCAGAGGCTCTGCATACTTTCCTGTTCGTTCTGATTGCTTTACGTCCGTCCCTGTCTTTCGTTTCCACACACTGCTACTCAGCGCGCCCATATAGACGCACAGGAAATGCAGTCATCGGCTGCAACTGCAAACATTGCCCAGATTAAGTTTTATAATGCTCGATCGTGTCAATTAGGTTAAAAAATGCAAGTAGGAAGTGTCTGAAGTACGTCAGAATACTGCTAAATGTATTTACGCGTCCCATACTCGTGTCTGGTTCCATGGTGTAACGGTTAGCACTCTGGACTCTGAATCCAGCGATCCGAGTTCGAATCTCGGTGGAACCTTCGTTTAGTCTAAATTTTCTGTAATAAGCGTTTCTCGCCGAGGAAGTATCAGCGATAGGCTCAGGGATTTAGTTTCTACGTTTGTGTTAAAAACGAGACGTCTATGAAACGGCTGAATATTGGTGCGACGATGTGACCTATATAGCACATTAAACGAGTAATTCCTGTAAGAGCAAGCAATTTTACGATAATTCGGAGAAATATCATTATCCTACGAAGGCTAAGAATCCCATGATTATCAACTAGCTATTACAAGCTGAGCAAATGAATTTCCTTTAAAATAGGTTTAAAACATAGGGAGGTTCTGACCGAGTGGGCATGCTCTGGAGCCTCTTTGCTCCTGAGATTAGAAAAACAGTCCTCTGGTCCGGATTTGAACCAGCGACCTATGGATAACTGTGAATCCTCCACTACAGTCCACCGCTCTACCAACTGAGCTACCAGAGGCTCTGCATACTTTCCTGTTCGTTCTGATTGCTTTACGTCCGTCCCTGTCTTTCGTTTCCACACACTGCTACTCAGCGCGCCCATATAGACGCACAGGAAATGCAGTCATCGGCTGCAACTGCAAACATTGCCCAGATTAAGTTTTATAATGCTCGATCGTGTCAATTAGGTTAAAAAATGCAAGTAGGAAGTGTCTGAAGTACGTCAGAATACTGCTAAATGTATTTACGCGTCCCATACTCGTGTCTGGTTCCATGGTGTAACGGTTAGCACTCTGGACTCTGAATCCAGCGATCCGAGTTCGAATCTCGGTGGAACCTTCGTTTAGTCTAAATTTTCTGTAATAAGCGTTTCTCGCCGAGGAAGTATCAGCGATAGGCTCAGGGATTTAGTTTCTACGTTTGTGTTAAAAACGAGACGTCTATGAAACGGCTGAATATTGGTGCGACGATGTGACCTATATAGCACATTAAACGAGTAATGCCTGTAAGAGCAAGCAATTTTACGATAATTCGGAGAAATATCATTATCCTACGAAGGCTAAGAATCCCATGATTATCAACTAGCTATTACAAGCTGAGCAAATGAATTTCCTTTAAAATAGGTTTAAAACATAGGGAGGTTCTGACCGAGTGGGCATGCTCTGGAGCCTCTTTGCTCCTGAGATTAGAAAAACAGTCCTCTGGGCCGGATTTGAACCAGCGACCTATGGATAACTGTGAATCCTCCACTACAGCCCACCGCTCTACCAACTGAGCTACCAGAGGCTCTGCATACTTTCCTGTTCGTTCTGATTGCTTTACGTCCGTCCCTGTCTTTCGTTTCCACACACTGCTACTCAGCGCGCCCATATAGACGCACAGGAAATGCAGTCATCGGCTGCAACTGCAAACATTGCCCAGATTAAGTTTTATAATGCTCGATCGTGTCAATTAGGTTAAAAAATGCAAGTAGGAAGTGTCTGAAGTACGTCAGAATACTGCTAAATGTATTTACGCGTCCCATACTCGTGTCTGGTTCCATGGTGTAACGGTTAGCACTCTGGACTCTGAATCCAGCGATCAGAGTTCGAATCTCGGTGGAACCTTCGTTTAGTCTAAATTTTCTGTAATAAGCGTTTCTCGCCGAGGAAGTATCAGCGATAGGCTCAGGGATTTAGTTTCTACGTTTGTGTTAAAAACGAGACGTCTATGAAGCGGCTGAATATTGGTGCGACGATGTGACCTATATAGCACATTAAACGAGTAATGCCTGTAAGAGCAAGCAATTTTACGATAATTCGGAGAAATATCATTATCCTACGAAGGCTAAGAATCCCATGATTATCAACTAGCTATTACAAGCTGAGCAAATGAATTTCCTTTAAAATAGGTTTAAAACATAGGGAGGTTCTGACCGAGTGGGCATGCTCTGGAGCCTCTTTGCTCCTGAGATTAGAAAAACAGTCCTCTGGGCCGGATTTGAACCAGCGACCTATGGATAACTGTGAATCCTCCACTACAGTCCACCGCTCTACCAACTGAGCTACCAGAGGCTCTGCATACTTTCCTGTTCGTTCTGATTGCTTTACGTCCGTCCCTGTCTTTCGTTTCCACACACTGCTACTCAGCGCGCCCATATAGACGCACAGGAAATGCAGTCATCGGCTGCAACTGCAAACATTGCCCAGATTAAGTTTTATAATGCTCGATCGTGTCAATTAGGTTAAAAAATGCAAGTAGGAAGTGTCTGAAGTACGTCAGAATACTGCTAAATGTATTTACGCGTCCCATACTCGTGTCTGGTTCCATGGTGTAACGGTTAGCACTCTGGACTCTGAATCCAGCGATCCGAGTTCGAATCTCGGTGGAACCTTCGTTTAGTCTAAATTTTCTGTAATAAGCGTTTCTCGCCGAGGAAGTATCAGCGATAGGCTCAGGGATTTAGTTTCTACGTTTGTGTTAAAAACGAGACGTCTATGAAACGGCTGAATATTGGTGCGACGATGTGACCTATATAGCACATTAAACGAGTAATGCCTGTAAGAGCAAGCAATTTTACGATAATTCGGAGAAATATCATTATCCTACGAAGGCTAAGAATCCCATGATTATCAACTAGCTATTACAAGCTGAGCAAATGAATTTCCTTTAAAATAGGTTTAAAACATAGGGAGGTTCTGACCGAGTGGGCATGCTCTGGAGCCTCTTTGCTCCTGAGATTAGAAAAACAGTCCTCTGGGCCGGATTTGAACCAGCGACCTATGGATAACTGTGAATCCTCCACTACAGTCCACCGCTCTACCAACTTTTTTTTTTTTTTTTTTTTTTTTTTTTTTTAGTCGGGCCTCCCAACTCCCCTTATAGCCCGGCCTTGCGCTCTCCATAATTGCCGTCGTTGGCGAGCTTCTGTGGCTTTACAATTAGTTGATGTAGCTCCCCCGATGACAATGAACGTGGGTGTTCCCCCGTTGATCCAGATATTCCTGCGTAAGAGCAAGTAGTTCCTCCGGATGGTCCAATACGTGGAAACATACATGCGAAATGAAAAATGAATAAATTCCTCCAAAGTAATGCAACGGAATGTATTGGTATGCAGGGGACAGCACACATACGGGGGAAAAAAAAGGGAAAAGAGAAAAAAGAAAAAAACATCCCTAGAAAAACTAGTAAAAACAAGAACCTTAACTTCAAATTTAAAGTAATTCGACCCGTGCGTCATGGAAAGCCGTACCTGGAATGCACCACATCAACCAACTTGAAACTGAAAACGCCGATTGACCACCTCGGTCATTTCCACACAGCAGTAAAAAAAAAGCAAATTTAAAGACACAACGAGAGCACATAAAAAAAGGAACAATTGGTAAAAGTATGCCCCATGTGAGGCTCGAACTCACAACCCCGGCATTGCTCACGGCTACTGCCTTATAAAGACCGTGCGCTAACCAATTGCGCCACTTTTTTTTTTTTTTTTTTTTTTTTTTTTTTTTTTTTTTTTTTTTTAAACGAAACCCGGAACCTTCTATGAAAATAAATTGGAATGGTGAAAAAGACAACGAAAAGACTTCGCCCTTGGGCATAGTAGAAGTGCTGCTCGAAGAATAAACGTAACATAAACACAGCTTCGTATCTCACTCAACTAAAGTTCCTGTAGCCAGTGTCCAGCGAGTCAGTGAAAGCCGCAGTGTGAGGGGGAGTCCGGACGCGACACAGAAGCAGTGGGGCCTCTTCGCGGCACCACTGGTGTCCCGCGGCCCGGCCTCACCCCTTCACACTCAGTTGACCTATCCGATACCCATACGATGAAACGCTATTTTAAGCATATTGCCGAAGAGTTTCCCATGATTCGGGTACGTACATGTTTTGGCGAATTCGATATCCATAAACATCTTGAATTCCAAATAATTGTCACCGCCAAAATTATTAAAGACGTAGCTGGAATAGGTACCCAGCAACCACAAAACTGCATTGTTTTTCGTCTGCGGATAAAAATGCACATCAGGACGAGACAGTAGTGCTGACGAAACATTGGCGGTTGTAGTCCTGGTAATAAGAGCTATTTTTTGTCGAAGCCAAACCCAGTTCTGGAGACGGTCCCCGCAGGTGTAACGGTGGATAACTGTATCCGGCAGTTGGCAGCGACGACAGAGAGGGGTGTCACTGAGCCCGATTTTATGTAACCTCTCGTTCGTGCTAACCACATCATTGATGGCTTTGTACCAGGCAGTGCGAGCATCGGAACTGAGGACACGGGAACTGACATTGCGCCATACAATATCCCAGTTCATGCCACCGAGCTTCGTTGCCAAAGGATTCGTTCCTTCGTGTTGTCTCCAGTCCGCTATTATGGCTTGTGCAGTTAAACGTTGAGAGTTTATGACCTCTTTACCGATGTAGCTCCGTGAAAGGTAATAATCTCTGATATGTTTTAGCCGATAACTGATGGGCTGAATATTCAGCGGTGGGTCAAGACTTTGCGGCCTGACGGCAGTGAATAATTGCGCTGTAATGCCGGAAGGATCATTGTTAATTATAGCGGTCGTCCTTGTAACATAGAGAGCCATCGCTTTCACCTTGATATCTACTAATCCCATCCCTCCATTCTGGGGGTGGAGTGTCGCAGTTTTGGCAGACACGCGAAAAATTTCCCCTCTCCAAATAAAATTGGTCACCTTCGACATAATTTGCTTAGCAATGACTGCAGGCAGTGGCAGGAGCTGCGCCGTGTAGAAGGCTTTGGATAAAATACAGGAGTTGACCAGATGAATCCGATCAAATTGATTGAGGCTTCTGTGGGAATTGTCAATGAGAGCACCGTTAAGTTTACGCACTATTTCCCTCCAGTTTGCCGCCGCCATCTTTAAAGAGGACGCTGTCAATATGATGCCGAGAGCCTTGTGGACGCTGACTTCCTGAGCGTAGCCAACTCGCAAATGCTGGAGGCCACAGAGGTTAATAAACTTACTTTTCGTGTCATTCAATTTAGCCCCCGACGCCAAACAGTATTGCTGGAGGTGAGCCGCTAAAGTGGTGACGTCATTCTCATTGCGGACAACCACACCCACATCGTCGGCATAGGCGCCTACGACAGTTTTTTCTCCTGAAAGTGTTAGCCCTGTGAGTTTCGCCTGCAGTTGGAGTAACAGAGGTTCGAGTGAAAGAACAAAAAGTAACATGGACAAAGGGCTGCCTTGTGGAATCCCTCTGTTGATTTGAATCGGTTGGGTTAGTTGCGAGTTGACAGAAAGCCTTGCGTTGATCCCCAGTGCCATGTTTGTGATCATGTCAATCGCGTTCTGCAAGAAACCGAATCTTTTCATGGTTTCAAGGAGGTACTCGTGAGCGACGAGGTCAAAGGCTTTAAAAAAGTCCAGAAAGATCAGCCCACACTTCACGTTACTGGCGTTCGTTAACGCAATGATATCCCGGTAAAAAGCTGCCGTGTGCAATACAGTTCTCCCGAAGGCACATGTCTGCTGACGTCCAATGAATTTAGCAGTGAGGGGCATCATTCGCGTGTTGATTGCACGGGCGACTATTTTATAATCGGAGTTTAACAATGAAATGGGGCGGAAGTTGGCGATATTTTTGGTACCTCTGCCTTTAGGGATAAGCACAATTGTGCATTCCTTAAAGGCAAGTGGTATAGGCTTCCCTTGAAAAACTTCGTTCACTAATTGGGTGATTTTGTCCCCGATGATGTGCCAATACCTCCTGTAGAATTCAATGGGTAATCCGTCAGGACCAGGGGACTTCCTGATCGGCGAGTGGCAGACAATCTCCAAAACATCTTTATTACTAAATTCTAATGAAATTGTGTCATTGTCTTCTCTAGTTATAGTAGAGGAAATGGCACTAAACAGTTCGTCATAGCAGCCGTCATGAGTAGCCGCTGACGTGTAGGTGTCAACAAAATAGTCGTGTAGTGCCTTGATAATCTCTCGCTGGGTGTCGACAGTCGTGCCATCACCGAGTTTCAGGGCCTCAATAAAAGTCCTCCTTCTGTTCTTAGCATGTTTGACAAGGTGGTATAGAGCGGCTGTTTCATCGTCCCTGACCGACTTCACTTTAGATTTGATCTTAAGACCTTCCAGTTGCATCCTCTTAAGACTGATTAATTTCGCCTTTATTTTTCGAATGTCGTCTATTCTGGTGTGCGCGGCGTCGGCTCTATCACAGAGGTCGCGTAAGATAGTGTAGTAGAACTCCATCGTCTTCTTTTTCGCGGCTGCTCTTTCAATACCGAAGAAGATAACAACTTTTCGCAGTTTGGGTTTTGCATGCTGAGTCCACCACGCTATGGTGCTACGAAAGTTTGCGGTAGTGCGTAAGCACCGCTACCAGAGGCTCTGCATACTTTCCTGTTCGTTCTGATTGCTTTACGTCCGTCCCTGTCTTTCGTTTCCACACACTGCTACTCAGCGCGCCCATATAGACGCACAGGAAATGCAGTCATCGGCTGCAACTGCAAACATTGCCCAGATTAAGTTTTATAATGCTCGATCGTGTCAATTAGGTTAAAAAATGCAAGTAGGAAGTGTCTGAAGTACGTCAGAATACTGCTAAATGTATTTACGCGTCCCATACTCGTGTCTGGTTCCATGGTGTAACGGTTAGCACTCTGGACTCTGAATCCAGCGATCAGAGTTCGAATCTCGGTGGAACCTTCGTTTAGTCTAAATTTTCTGTAATAAGCGTTTCTCGCCGAGGAAGTATCAGCGATAGGCTCAGGGATTTAGTTTCTACGTTTGTGTTAAAAACGAGACGTCTATGAAACGGCTGAATATTGGTGCGACGATGTGACCTATATAGCACATTAAACGAGTAATGCCTGTAAGAGCAAGCAATTTTACGATAATTCGGAGAAATATCATTATCCTACGAAGGCTAAGAATCCCATGATTATCAACTAGCTATTACAAGCTGAGCAAATGAATTTCCTTTAAAATAGGTTTAAAACATAGGGAGGTTCTGACCGAGTGGGCATGCTCTGGAGCCTCTTTGCTCCTGAGATTAGAAAAACAGTCCTCTGGGCCGGATTTGAACCAGCGACCTATGGATAACTGTGAATCCTCCACTACAGTCCACCGCTCTACCAACTGAGCTACCAGAGGCTCTGCATACTTTCCTGTTCGTTCTGATTGCTTTACGTCCGTCCCTGTCTTTCGTTTCCACACACTGCTACTCAGCGCGCCCATATAGACGCACAGGAAATGCAGTCATCGGCTGCAACTGCAAACATTGCCCAGATTAAGTTTTATAATGCTCGATCGTGTCAATTAGGTTAAAAAATGCAAGTAGGAAGTGTCTGAAGTACGTCAGAATACTGCTAAATGTATTTACGCGTCCCATACTCGTGTCTGGTTCCATGGTGTAACGGTTAGCACTCTGGACTCTGAATCCAGCGATCCGAGTTCGAATCTCGGTGGAACCTTCGTTTAGTCTAAATTTTCTGTAATAAGCGTTTCTCGCCGAGGAAGTATCAGCGATAGGCTCAGGGATTTAGTTTCTACGTTTGTGTTAAAAACGAGACGTCTATGAAACGGCTGAATATTGGTGCGACGATGTGACCTATATAGCACATTAAACGAGTAATGCCTGTAAGAGCAAGCAATTTTACGATAATTCGGAGAAATATCATTATCCTACGAAGGCTAAGAATCCCATGATTATCAACTAGCTATTACAAGCTGAGCAAATGAATTTCCTTTAAAATAGGTTTAAAACATAGGGAGGTTCTGACCGAGTGGGCATGCTCTGGAGCCTCTTTGCTCCTGAGATTAGAAAAACAGTCCTCTGGGCCGGATTTGAACCAGCGACCTATGGATAACTGTGAATCCTCCACTACAGTCCACCGCTCTACCAACTGAGCTACCAGAGGCTCTGCATACTTTCCTGTTCGTTCTGATTGCTTTACGTCCGTCCCTGTCTTTCGTTTCCACACACTGCTACTCAGCGCGCCCATATAGACGCACAGGAAATGCAGTCATCGGCTGCAACTGCAAACATTGCCCAGATTAAGTTTTATAATGCTCGATCGTGTCAATTAGGTTAAAAAATGCAAGTAGGAAGTGTCTGAAGTACGTCAGAATACTGCTAAATGTATTTACGCGTCCCATACTCGTGTCTGGTTCCATGGTGTAACGGTTAGCACTCTGGACTCTGAATCCAGCGATCCGAGTTCGAATCTCGGTGGAACCTTCGTTTAGTCTAAATTTTCTGTAATAAGCGTTTCTCGCCGAGGAAGTATCAGCGATAGGCTCAGGGATTTAGTTTCTACGTTTGTGTTAAAAACGAGACGTCTATGAAACGGCTGAATATTGGTGCGACGATGTGACCTATATAGCACATTAAACGAGTAATGCCTGTAAGAGCAAGCAATTTTACGATAATTCGGAGAAATATCATTATCCTACGAAGGCTAAGAATCCCATGATTATCAACTAGCTATTACAAGCTGAGCAAATGAATTTCCTTTAAAATAGGTTTAAAACATAGGGAGGTTCTGACCGAGTGGGCATGCTCTGGAGCCTCTTTGCTCCTGAGATTAGAAAAACAGTCCTCTGGGCCGGATTTGAACCAGCGACCTATGGATAACTGTGAATCCTCCACTACAGTCCACCGCTCTACCAACTTTTTTTTTTTTTTTTTTTTTTTTTTTTTGCCTTAACCACTTTTTTTTTTTTTTTTTTTTTTTTTTTTTAAACGAAACCCGTAACCTTCTATGAAAATAAATTGGAATGGTGAAAAAGACAACGAAAAGACTTCGCCCTTGGGCATAGTAGAAGTGCTGCTCGAAGAATAAACGTAACATAAACACAGCTTCGTATCTCACTCAATGAAAGTTCCTGTAGCCAGTGTCCAGCGAGTCAGTGAAGGCCGCAGTGTGAGGGGAAGTCTGGACGCGACACAGAAGCAGTGGGGCCTCTTCGCGGCACTACTGGTGTCCCGCGGCCCTGCCTCACCCCGTCACACTCAGTTGACCTATCCGATACCCATGCAATGAAACACTATTTTAAGCATATTGCCGAAGAGTTTCCCATGATTCTGGTACGTACATGTTTTGGCGAATTCGATATCCATAAACATCTTGAATTCCAAATAATTGTCACCGCCAAAATTATTAAAGACGTAGCTGGAATAGGTACCCAGCAACCACAAAACTGCATTGTTTTTCGTCTGCGGATAAAAATGCACATCAGGACGAGACAGTAGTGCTGACGAAACATTGGCGGTTGTAGTCCTGGTAAGAAGAGCTATTTTTTGTCGAAGCCAAACCCAGTTCTGGAGACGGTCCCCGCAGGTGTAACGGTGGATAACTGTATCCGTCAGTTGGCAGCGACGACAGAGAGGGGTGTCACTGAGCCCGATTTTATGTAACCTCTCGTTCGTGCTAACCACATCATTGATGGCTTTGTACCAGGCAGTGCGAGCATCGGAACTGAGGACACGGGAACTGACATTGCGCCATATAATATCCCAGTTCATGCCACCGAGCTTCGTTGCCAAAGGATTCGTTCCTTCGTGTTGTCTCCAGTCCGCTATTATGGCTTGTGCAGTTAAACGTTGAGATTTTAGGACCTCTTGACTGATGTAGCTCCGTGAAAGGTAATAATCTCTGATATGTTTTAGCCGATAACTGATGGGCTGAATATTCAGCGGTGGGTCAAGACTTTGCGGCCTGACGGCAGTGAATAATTGCGCTGTAATGCCGGAAGGATCATTGTTAATTATAGCGGTCGTCCTTGTAACATAGAGAGCCATCGCTTTCACCTTGATATCTACTAATCCCATCCCTCCATTCTGGGGGTGGAGTGTCGCAGTTTTGGCAGACACGCGAAAAATTTCCCCTCTCCAAATAAAATTGGTCACCTTCGACATAATTTGCTTAGCAATGACTGCAGGCAGTGGCAGGAGCTGCGCCGTGTAGAAGGCTTTGGATAAAATACAGGAGTTGACCAGATGAATCCGATCAAATTGATTGAGGCTTCTGTGGGAATTGTCAATGAGAGCACCGTTAAGTTTACGCACTATTTCCCTCCAGTTTGCCGCCGCCATCTGTAAAGAGGACGCCGTCAATATGATGCCGAGAGCCTTGTGGACGCTGACTTCCTGAGCGTAGCCAACTCGCAAGTGCTGGAGGCCACAGAGGTTAATAAATTTACTTTTCTTGTCATTCAATTTAGCCCCCGACGCCAAACAGTATTGCTGGAGGTGAGCCGCTAAAGTGGTGACATCATTCTCATTGCGGACAACCACACCCACATCGTCGGCATAGGCGCCTACGACAGTTTTTTCTCCTGAAAGTGTTAGCCCTGTGAGTTTCGCCTGCAGTTGGAGTAACAGAGGTTCGAGTGAAAGAACAAAAAGTAACATGGACAAAGGGCTGCCTTGTGGAATCCCTCTGTTGATTTGAATCGGTTGGGTTAGTTGCGAGTTGACAGAAAGCCTTGCGTTGATCCCCAGTGCCATGTTTGTGATCATGTCAATCGCGTTCTGCAAGAAACCGAATCTTTTCATGGTTTCAAGGAGGTACTCGTGAGCGACGAGGTCAAAGGCTTTAAAAAAGTCCAGAAAGATCAGCCCACACTTCACGTTACTGGCGTTCGTTAACGCAATGATATCCCGGTAAAAAGCTGCCGTTTGCAATACAGTTCTCCCGAAGGCACATGTCTGCTGACGTCCAATGAATTTAGCAGTGAGGGGCATCATTCGCGTGTTGATTGCACGGGCGACTATTTTATAATCGGAGTTTAACAATGAAATGGGGCGGAAGTTGGCGATATTTTTGGTACCTCTGCCTTTAGGGATAAGCACAATTGTGCATTCCTTAAAGGCAAGTGGTATAGGCTTCCCTTGAAAAACTTCGTTCACTAATTGGGTGATTTTGTCCCCGATGATGTGCCAATACCTCCTGTAAAATTCAATGGGTAATCCGTCAGGACCAGGGGACTTCCTGATCGGCGAGTGGCAGACAATCTCCAAAACATCTTTATTACTAAATTCTAATGAAATTGTGTCATTGTCTTCTCTAGTTATAGTAGAGGAAATGGCACTAAACAGTTCGTCATAGCAGCCGTCATGAGTAGCCGCTGACGTGTAGGTGTCAACAAAATAGTCGTGTAGTGCCTTGATAATCTCTCGCTGGGTGTCGACAATCGTGCCATCACCGAGTTTCAGGGCCTCAATAAAAGTCCTCCTTCTGTTCTTAGCATGTTTGACAAGGTGGTATAGAGCGGCTGTTTCATCGTCCCTGACCGACTTCACTTTAGATTTGATCTTAAGACCTTCCAGTTGCATCCTCTTAAGATTGATTAATTTCGCCTTTATGTTTCGAATGTCGTCTATTCTGGTGTGCGCGGCGTCGGCTCTATCACAGAGGTCGCGTAAGATAGTGTAGTAGAACTCCATCGTCCTCTTTATCGCGGCTGCTCTTTCAATACCGAAGAATATAACAACTTTTCGCAGTTTGGGTTTTGCATGCTGAGTCCACCACGCTATGGTGCTACGAAAGTTTGCGGTAGTGCGCAAGCACTGCTCCCAAGCGCGTCGCACCGCCGCCTCTAGGTCAGCATCCGTTAATAAGGAGACGTTCAAGTTCCATTGATTTTTATACCAACGCGTTGGTTGGGGCAGCAAATTCAGGCACGCAACGACACCACTGTGATCAGAGAAGCTGGAGGGAATTGTTTCAATTTGTAACAAGACATTCTCTAAAACGTCGGAAACATAAATCCTGTCAATTCTGCTGCAGGAATTCGCGACGATGTGTGTGAATCGTACCAAGGTCGGGTACCTAATTTCCCACGCGTCTTTCAGTTTGAGGTCGGTCACGAGACGCTTTAATTCAGGCGAATAATTAAAATTCGGGGACTGATCTTTCTGGGATAAAACACAATTAAAATCACCTCCAATGATAACACGTTCGGGATTTTTCCGTAACAAATAGATGATTTGTTCCTTAAAAAAGTTTGCTCTTTCCGCCCTATAGGTACTGCCAGAAGGCGCGTACAAGTTAATGATGGTGACGCCAAAAACGGTGACACCCACACCTCTACCGGAATCTAACTTGTCAACCTGAGTGGCGGGAATGCCTTCTCGAAGTAAGATGGCAGTCCCCACGTTCGAGTCGGGGGAAAAATTTGTAATAGCAACAAAACCAGGAAGAGTTAAGTGTGGCATGGCCACCTCCTGCAAAAGAGCGATATCTGTTCCCGACTCATAGAGATATTGTTTTAAGGCACTCAGTTTCACCTCCGACCGGATTTTATTAATATTTAATGTCGTGATCGTATAGGCCTGCGACATTATGACAGTACGTGGAAGAGGCGGAAGGAGCAAATATCTTTAAAGGGCAACATCTTCATGCCATTCCATATTTGTGGCCGGGAAATTCGTGTCTGTGACGTCACTGAGTTGTATTCGTGCGTCTTTGTTCTTACTCTTTTTACGCACAGCATTTACATTAGGTTGCACTCGGATCCTGGGGCGGACACTGTGGAGCACCTCTGCAGCTGGCGGCGTGGGAGGGTCGTGGGTGATGTCAAGCTGCTCTCCCGGCACATCCCGCGAAGGGATGGCACGCGGCGACACCGCCGGCGAGCGAGCAGCTGAACTATCACTCGCACTATCAGCCTGTTTGGCAACATTCTCTGCCCGCAGCTGTTTGTTGTCACCGACAGACCCGGACAGCTGTGTTTGTATTATTTCCTGGAGTTGTTGACATTCCCCTTGTTGTGAGTCCTGAACCGAAGCGGCTGCCACGTGATGTGTACCGTTTGCGCTCAGAGATGTTTGTATACCACCATCACAGGCCGCTGTGTGTGTACTTCCTGCAGGAATGTGAGCCACACGTACAGGTTGGTCGGCCTGAGTTGGCTGTAGCGGAAGTTCTAAGGCACTAGCCAGCGGTAACTGCTTAACTTCCACGGAAGTATCGGCACTTGAAATTGTGGGAGGAGAAGCGTCCACAATAGCCTCACCGATGGGAGCTTTCGCTTCCGAGCCGGATTCCTGATCGTCCTTTCTCGCGGTCTCATGCGCACTAGAGGTGTCGTTATCAGAGCCACTGCTGTCACAAGTTCTGCGCCTCTTATTGGTCGCGGCATCGAGTGTGGCAGGGGGCAACGCACCTTTTTCTCTCCGAACCAGAACCGGAAACTCCTCAGAGCGAATTTCCTGTTGCTGTTCCGAAGGCATTTCAGAATTAGGGAGCCCAATCTCTGTCATCGGCTTGGCTGCCACTACATCCGCCAAAGTAAGCCTTTTACGCTGCTGGAGGGAATTCTTCAACACAAACATGCGCCTGGGGCAGTCTTGACGCAAGTGACCACTCTCATTACAGATATGACAGGTCGGTGTTTGGCCAATGTAAGTAACGTGAGCCTTATAGTCACAAACAAGTATATGGGATGGAATATTCTGTTTGACATGCATTTCTACAGATCGAACGCCACTGTAACATTGCAACCTATGTTGACTTGACCACCGTTCATGTCGAATCTGTTTAACGTCACCGAATTTGGACAGTACCTCCTTTAAATAACAATTTTCTACTTCAGGGGGTAAGTTAAAAATACGCACGTTCGTGTAGTCTACATCGGCATTGGAAATGAGCACAGTACTTACAGAGTCGTCCCGGTGTCGGAAAATAGCACTTCCTCCGTGCTTCGTCATGATCTTCTCCAGTAATACAGGATTCAGTAATTTAACAAAGAAACAATACTGCTCGGTATCATAATAGGCGGTGTGCACTTGGTCAGATGTAATCCCAATAACATCAACGATCCAGTCATGTATCTCCAGTGAACTCGGTTGCACAGATCGGGTGGACTTGTCAAAATCAAAACGCAGGGTACACTTTCGCGGAAATAACCTGGACATTGCAGCAGATAGCGAGCGGTTAACCCGCTACAATAAGACCGCAACAAAAATACAAATGGAAAACGATATAAACTGCAGAATAACACAACACTTGCACACAGAAATATGAGTGGAAAACACGCCTTGTGAACACGCGGCGGAGCGGAGCACTGATACGTCCGACCAGCACGGTGTCGCAAGCGCGACTACCAACTGAGCTACCAGAGGCTCTGCATACTTTCCTGTTCGTTCTGATTGCTTTACGTCCGTCCCTGTCTTTCGTTTCCACACACTGCTACTCAGCGCGCCCATATAGACGCACAGGAAATGCAGTCATCGGCTGCAACTGCAAACATTGCCCAGATTAAGTTTTATAAATCTCGATCGTGTCAATTAGGTTAAAAAATGCAAGTAGGAAGTGTCTGAAGTACGTCAGAATACTGCTAAATGTATTTACGCGTCCCATACTCGTGTCTGGTTCCATGGTGTAACGGTTAGCACTCTGGACTCTGAATCCAGCGATCCGAGTTCGAATCTCGGTGGAACCTTCGTTTAGTCTAAATTTTCTGTAATAAGCGTTTCTCGCCGAGGAAGTATCAGCGATAGGCTCAGGGATTTAGTTTCTACGTTTGTGTTAAAAACGAGACGTCTATGAAACGGCTGAATATTGGTGCGACGATGTGACCTATATAGCACATTAAACGAGTAATGCCTGTAAGAGCAAGCAATTTTACGATAATTCGGAGAAATATCATTATCCTACGAAGGCTAAGAATCCCATGATTATCAACTAGCTATTACAAGCTGAGCAAATGAATTTCCTTTAAAATAGGTTTAAAACATAGGGAGGTTCTGACCGAGTGGGCATGCTCTGGAGCCTCTTTGCTCCTGAGATTAGAAAAACAGTCCTCTGGGCCGGATTTGAACCAGCGACCTATGGATAACTGTGAATCCTCCACTACAGTCCACCGCTCTACCAACTGAGCTACCAGAGGCTCTGCATACTTTCCTGTTCGTTCTGATTGCTTTACGTCCGTCCCTGTCTTTCGTTTCCACACACTGCTACTCAGCGCGCCCATATAGACGCACAGGAAATGCAGTCATCGGCTGCAACTGCAAACATTGCCCAGATTAAGTTTTATAATGCTCGATCGTGTCAATTAGGTTAAAAAATGCAAGTAGGAAGTGTCTGAAGTACGTCAGAATACTGCTAAATGTATTTACGCGTCCCATACTCGTGTCTGGTTCCATGGTGTAACGGTTAGCACTCTGGACTCTGAATCCAGCGATCCGAGTTCGAATCTCGGTGGAACCTTCGTTTAGTCTAAATTTTCTGTAATAAGCGTTTCTCGCCGAGGAAGTATCAGCGATAGGCTCAGGGATTTAGTTTCTACGTTTGTGTTAAAAACGAGACGTCTATGAAACGGCTGAATATTGGTGCGACGATGTGACCTATATAGCACATTAAACGAGTAATGCCTGTAAGAGCAAGCAATTTTACGATAATTCGGAGAAATATCATTATCCTACGAAGGCTAAGAATCCCATGATTATCAACTAGCTATTACAAGCTGAGCAAATGAATTTCCTTTAAAATAGGTTTAAAACATAGGGAGGTTCTGACCGAGTGGGCATGCTCTGGAGCCTCTTTGCTCCTGAGATTAGAAAAACAGTCCTCTGGGCCGGATTTGAACCAGCGACCTATGGATAACTGTGAATCCTCCACTACAGTCCACCGCTCTACCAACTGAGCTACCAGAGGCTCTGCATACTTTCCTGTTCGTTCTGATTGCTTTACGTCCGTCCCTGTCTTTCGTTTCCACACACTGCTACTCAGCGCGCCCATATAGACGCACAGGAAATGCAGTCATCGGCTGCAACTGCAAACATTGCCCAGATTAAGTTTTATAATGCTCGATCGTGTCAATTAGGTTAAAAAATGCAAGTAGGAAGTGTCTGAAGTACGTCAGAATACTGCTAAATGTATTTACGCGTCCCATACTCGTGTCTGGTTCCATGGTGTAACGGTTAGCACTCTGGACTCTGAATCCAGCGATCCGAGTTCGAATCTCGGTGGAACCTTCGTTTAGTCTAAATTTTCTGTAATAAGCGTTTCTCGCCGAGGAAGTATCAGCGATAGGCTCAGGGATTTAGTTTCTACGTTTGTGTTAAAAACGAGACGTCTATGAAACGGCTGAATATTGGTGCGACGATGTGACCTATATAGCACATTAAACGAGTAATGCCTGTAAGAGCAAGCAATTTTACGATAATTCGGAGAAATATCATTATCCTACGAAGGCTAAGAATCCCATGATTATCAACTAGCTATTACAAGCTGAGCAAATGAATTTCCTTTAAAATAGGTTTAAAACATAGGGAGGTTCTGACCGAGTGGGCATGCTCTGGAGCCTCTTTGCTCCTGAGATTAGAAAAACAGTCCTCTGGGCCGGATTTGAACCAGCGACCTATGGATAACTGTGAATCCTCCACTACAGTCCACCGCTCTACCAACTTTTTTTTTTTTTTTTTTTTTTTTTTTTTTTTTTACTTTCTTTTCTTTATTTTTTTTATTTTTTTTTTTTTTTAACTTTTTTTTTTTATTTTTTTTTTATTTTTTTCGTTATTAGCACGGCGCTCTAACCAACTTTTTTTTTCTTTTTCTTTTTTTTATTATTTTTTTTTATTTTTATTTTATTTTTTTTTTTTTTTTTGTTCTACGACTTGTTGTTTTTTTTTTTTTTTTTTGCTGCCCCCTTTTTTCTAATAAAATGGAAATAAATAAAAAACAAGTGCCACCGCCACTTTTCATCCTATAAAAAAAAAAAAAAAAAAAAAAAAAAAAAATCTGGGCCACTTCAGGCGTTGGCTCCTGACTAAACCTACCCCAGAGAGCTGCCTATATACCAGGGGAAATATGGGAAATCAAGGTTAGGGCTATCCTTAGAAACAAAACAAAATCTTCCTTTTTCTGAATTTTATTTTAATTTTTTTTTTTTTTTTTTTGTTTTATATTTATTGATTTTATTTTATTTATTTATTATTTTTTTGTGTGTAATTGATCAGAGGCCTTCTGCGCCCCGCTGGTAATATGTTGAGTCACGTCTTCTCGAAATTGATGTGTTCCGTTCAATTGTTCAGAAATGTTCATTGGTTCAAACAGGAAATCTTCTCCTCTCTTGGCTTAACACATTCCAGCTGCGAGGCGGCTCGTGGAAAGCACTCCCAAGGAAGTTCGAGAAAAATTGTCTGTATTTTGGGTGACGGACAACGACATAATGACGGTCATTGAGGTATGTCCAAAAATCGAGTACAGAGTCTACAGTTTGTCCAAATAAGTAGTGAATGGCATGTCCGCGAATCCAATTCACAGCATTGGTCTTTGTCCGAGGAAAATAGCCACGTTCCGGAAATAATAATGAAAGGGGAGTAATCCGATCCGGAATGTCCCGCGTTAGAAAAGCCACAATACTTCGAACCAAGTGCCAAACCTCCGCCGCCGGTCCGCAAACAAACCGATGGTCATCATTGTCTGGCACTCCACACGTGGAGCATAGAGGTGATTGGGCGAGGTGGATACGATGAAGGCGAAATTGGTTGATTTGCTTACCATTGACAGTTATGTACCAGACAGATTGAACATTCGTGTCAAGGTAACAGGCGAACACCGCGCGCCATACTTGACGCCAGTCAACCTGTGGGAACTTTAGTTCAATCGGGTTAGGTGGACGACCTAATTGGAGGACATTGTATACTGCCTTTGTCTTGAGTAAAAGCTGTCTTGGTAAGGTGAGGCGTAGATAACTGAGTTCCAGAAAGAAGTACCGTATATAATGGAACTGGGCCGGAACATCCGAGATCATCACTGGGGCTGACAGTGAGACCGGCGAGTATGCCGACAGGAGGAGACCAGTGAGGCTCGTTGGGCAACGTGTCCATACCGTCATCTGGGAGCTGACAAATAGGGCGCGAGCTCTATCCGGCACGTGAAACAGACCTATCCCACCTCGTTCACGGGGAAGAGTAAGGGTCGCATAGTTAACTTTGAACAACATCCCAGAGCTGACGAAAGATGCCATCGCTGCCAACATGCGACGTGCCACAGTAAGCGGGAAAGGTAGAACTTGCGCTACATGGGGAACTCGGGATGCGATATACGTATTGACATATCGTGCTCGTTGGAGAATATCTAGGGATCGAAGGCGATGGTCCATAAGACCTGCTCTGATCGTTAAAAGGAGGCGTCGGCAGTTGATGGTGGCTGAACGCCGGAGATCAGATGAAAAATCTACTCCCAAACAACGAATGGTATCAACGGTGGTGAGAGGTGTAACGCACTCCACGGGAAGTCCCGTGCCAATGAACATAACTTGTGACTTACGTACGTTTAAAGAGCTACCCGACGCCTCACCATAAGTCGCTACCCACGTCAAAACAGCTCGAACTTCGTCGGCATTACGTAAACAGATGACGACATCGTCAGCATAGGCCGTGCAACAGAATCGGTAGCGATCTATGGACAACCCTACCAAACGTTGTCTTAGTCCACATAGCAAGGATTCCAAGGAAAAGGCGTACAAAATTGCTGATAGAGGGCAACCTTGACGTACGGATCGACCTATTATTATCGGTGGAGTGAGTCTGCCATTGTACATAATCCTGGATGAGGCACCCCGCAGAAGGCGCATCACTACCGTGATAACGGCGACCGGGAAACCCATATGGTGGAGAACGGCCGTAAGGAACGAATGGTCAACCCTATCAAAAGCTTGACTGAAGTCCAAAGACGCAAGTGCCCCAGAGAGGCGTTGTGTCTGGGTAACGGCGATCATATCCCTGTAGCGGCATAAAGCCGTGCGAATATTGTTGTCGCCTCCCAAAGATGCTTGGTCTGGCGACACAACATATCGGGCAACGTTTTTAAGTCGCGCTGCCAAAAGGCGAGTGAAGATTTTCATATCACTGTTAAGGAGGGTGAGGGGCCGATAATCACTGATATTGTTGCCACCGTGCGGTTTATGTACAGGAATAATAATTCCTTCCATGAAAGCGTCCGGCACAGGTACTTCCGGAGACATCAGTTCCCGACAGATGGTGGTGAATGCGGACTCTAACAAATCACGGAAGGTGCGATAAAATTCGAGGGGAAGACCGTCGGGGCCCGGGGAGCGATTGATGGTTCCTGCCCGGATCGCATCGCGGACTTCCTCATCAGTCACCTCCGACATCAATTCAATCGCCGCATCTCCTGGGATACCACCGAAGTTGAGCTGTGAGACTTCCTCGATCAACTCTGGGGAATGTGGAACTGGGGCGTAGAGCTGCCGGTAGTGGGCGTGAAGCACATTCCCTATGGCAGATTGGGTTACGTAGCGACGCCCTTCTTGATCCGTTAGGACGTGAATCAATTTTCGGCGTCGATTTTGTCGTTCTTGGATGATATGGTACATCGACGGATGTTCATGAGGCATGCGATCAGCAGTACGAGATCGTACTATCGCCCCTTCCAAGTGCCGTCGCATGAGATTGGAGATTTGGGCCTTAGCTTGGTTCATCCTTGTATGGCGCTCAGGGGAGGCTGGCATCGTGGAGCATTCTCGTAGGATTCTGTAGTAAAAGTCCATAGTGCTCTTCCTCCAGGCGACAACATCTTTGCCATACCGGATTAAAGTTTTTCGAAGAGCAGGTTTTGCACACTGGATCCACCAGGATATGGTAGACGGATACGTGGGTCGGCGTCTATTACATGTGATCCAAGTGTCTTCTATTAGAAGTCGACAGTCAGGTGAATTAAGAAGTGCCGTGTTCAGTTTCCATAAACCACGTCCGTGCCATACTGCCTGTCTTGTGAGAACAACATCACAGAAGTAAGCCTCATGGTCTGAGAAAGCAACAGGCCAGATTTCAGCCTGTCGAGTGTGTTGAATTAGGGATCGCGAGATGTAGATGCGATCCAGTCGGCTAGAGGAGTGCGCAGTGTGGTACGTAAAGCCCAAAAGATCACCGTGAACATGTCTCCACGTGTCGACAAATTGTAGCCGCGTGACGACTGTTTCCAGAGCTGCGCATGGTGAGTGACGCGGCAATTGATCCTGAGGTCGCTGGGTGCAGTTGAAGTCTCCACCCATGATCCAGTCATCGTGTGGTCCCATAAAAAGGGGTGTGACTTCATTCGCGAAGAAGGCATTGCGTTCACGACGGTAGCTGGAGCCCGACGGCGCATAAATATTGATGATGCGTACACCAAAGAGAGTAAGGGCCATACCTCTGCCGCTTGGGAGGTATAGGACATCTTCGGCAGGAAGACCTTCGCGTAAGATGATGGCAACACCACTACCGGTGTCCGAAGCGGGAGAAAGATGCACCGTGAAGCCATGTGGTGGTGAAAAATCGGCGACATGCACTTCCTGAAAAAGCGCAATATCTATGTCCGCATCATAAATCATATCGCGGAGCAGCGCTAGTTTGTGGGGCGCACGAATGGTCGCGAGGTTAATCGTTGCGACACGATAATGCTGGTGTTGGAGTCCCACAGGCACAGGCGGGGCTTCTTCTTCAGGGGCGAGAGGTCGCCGATCTTGCCGGTCCGCTGAAGAGGCTGCTATTGTGGAGAGTTTGCGGGCGCGGGTGCAACCGATGGGGGTGCCCCATCATCAGCAGCATCCACCCCAGTCCCTTCGATCTCCACGTCGTCTGCCCAGGAGACTGATACTGCGGTAGGGTATCGGCTGTGCACGTCATCCACGTGGAGAGGAGACGTAGTTTTCGTCTCATCGGATAGGCTCTCTTCAACGTCGACCTGTGGGGGCGACGGCGTCAGTAATGAGGGGTGTTCGTTGCCAGTGGTCGCCTGTGGCGGGTCTGTCGCATCAGCCTTTCGGTCATCAAAGATCGGTTTGTCGTCCATCTTCGGGTCTGCATCCCCGGTATCCATCCGTAGAATGGATTCATCAGGGGGTGTACGGCTACGTTTCTTTCTCTTTCGTGTCGACCCTTGTTTTCGAACAAGTCGTTCAGAGTCCGATGGCGGGTGGCTTTCGTCTGACTCCGGACCAGTCTGAAGGAAAGCAGAAGTAGGTACCACTCCCGGATCAACGTCCATCTCAGTAGCATTTTCAGTCACAGTGCTGCGATGATTCGGCAGGTTAGGATCTGGCGTCTGGGGCACCTCAGAAGGAATCTCAGGAGCGGTTGCATCTACCTGATCAGACGACGTCAACGGAGCAGGAAGACTCTGTGTAGACGTGTTACCTCCCTGGGCAACCTTGGCGTATGTGACAGGGATCTGAGTCATCACCGCTGGGGACGCTTCCTCGCCGACCGGCGTCTGGATCAGGCGGCGTCGCATGCAGGCGGATCTGACGTGGCCTTCTTGTCCACAACCCGCACATGTTCGGGGTTGGCCGTCGTACATGACAATGGCTCGCACCCCGCCAATGGTCAGGTATGATGGAATATGTTTTTTCAGTTCAATTTTGACCTGACGCACACCATTAAGGACATGGTAGGTCGTGAAAGTTTGCCATTTTTCCTCTACGTAACCGATGACGTTACCGTATGGTTGTAACGCAGAGACAACTTCGTCCTTCGGCACTTCAAAAGGTAGTTCAAACACCCTAATCGTGCGTTGACCGTACTCTGCGAGTTCAAGTGTTACAGCTCCGACGTGACCATCAGAGTATTTGAACTTAAGTCCATTGGCATGGCGGCGAATAACATCTTCACACACCTCGGTGTTTGTCATTTTAATATGAACGACACTACTCGTGATCGAAAAATGGATTCCGATAACGTGGTTAGGATCTAAACGAACTTCTTCACGTATGAACGTTTCAACTTCAAGTGCACGAGGTCGCGCATGTTCAGTTGGGAAGGAAACTTTAAGGGTCGCACGGCGGTAAGCGCTCGACATGTTGTTCACAGTGGACGGACGCAAGCCTGAAAGCTACGACGCGGAAGTAAACAAAACCCCTGCAGCGGAGCACTGGCCGGCGCGCGGGGCCGTCCGCACGCTGCCACGGCTGAGAGCCGACATCAACTGAGCTACCAGAGGCTCTGCATACTTTCCTGTTCGTTCTGATTGCTTTACGTCCGTCCCTGTCTTTCGTTTCCACACACTGCTACTCAGCGCGCCCATATAGACGCACAGGAAATGCAGTCATCGGCTGCAACTGCAAACATTGCCCAGATTAAGTTTTATAATGCTCGATCGTGTCAATTAGGTTAAAAAATGCAAGTAGGAAGTGTCTGAAGTACGTCAGAATACTGCTAAATGTATTTACGCGTCCCATACTCGTGTCTGGTTCCATGGTGTAACGGTTAGCACTCTGGACTCTGAATCCAGCGATCCGAGTTCGAATCTCGGTGGAACCTTCGTTTAGTCTAAATTTTCTGTAATAAGCGTTTCTCGCCGAGGAAGTATCAGCGATGGGCTCAGGGATTTAGTTTCTACGTTTGTGTTAAAAACGAGACGTCTATGAAACGGCTGAATATTGGTGCGACGATGTGACCTATATAGCACATTAAACGAGTAATGCCTGTAAGAGCAAGCAATTTTACGATAATTCGGAGAAATATCATTATCCTACGAAGGCTAAGAATCCCATGATTATCAACTAGCTATTACAAGCTGAGCAAATGAATTTCCTTTAAAATAGGTTTAAAACATCGGGAGGTTCTGACCGAGTGGGCATGCTCTGGAGCCTCTTTGCTCCTGAGATTAGAAAAACAGTCCTCTGGGCCGGATTTGAACCAGCGACCTATGGATAACTGTGAATCCTCCACTACAGTCCACCGCTCTACCAACTGAGCTACCAGAGGCTCTGCATACTTTCCTGTTCGTTCTGATTGCTTTACGTCCGTCCCTGTCTTTCGTTTCCACACACTGCTACTCAGCGCGCCCATATAGACGCACAGGAAATGCAGTCATCGGCTGCAACTGCAAACATTGCCCAGATTAAGTTTTATAATGCTCGATCGTGTCAATTAGGTTAAAAAATGCAAGTAGGAAGTGTCTGAAGTACGTCAGAATACTGCTAAATGTATTTACGCGTCCCATACTCGTGTCTGGTTCCATGGTGTAACGGTTAGCACTCTGGACTCTGAATCCAGCGATCCGAGTTCGAATCTCGGTGGAACCTTCGTTTAGTCTAAATTTTCTGTAATAAGCGTTTCTCGCCGAGGAAGTATCAGCGATAGGCTCAGGGATTTAGTTTCTACGTTTGTGTTAAAAACGAGACGTCTATGAAACGGCTGAATATTGGTGCGACGATGTGACCTATATAGCACATTAAACGAGTAATGCCTGTAAGAGCAAGCAATTTTACGATAATTCGGAGAAATATCATTATCCTACGAAGGCTAAGAATCCCATGATTATCAACTAGCTATTACAAGCTGAGCAAATGAATTTCCTTTAAAATAGGTTTAAAACATAGGGAGGTTCTGACCGAGTGGGCATGCTCTGGAGCCTCTTTGCTCCTGAGATTAGAAAAACAGTCCTCTGGGCCGGATTTGAACCAGCGACCTATGGATAACTGTGAATCCTCCACTACAGTCCACCGCTCTACCAACTTTTTTTTTTTTTTTTTTTTTTTTTTTTTGCGCTCTGCCACTTTTTTTTTTTTTTTTTTTTTCCACTACAGTCCACCGCTCTACCAACTTTTTTTTTTTTTTTTTTTTTTTTTTTTTTTTTTTTTTTTTTTTTTTTTTACGGCTACTGCCTTACAAGTACCGTGCGCTAACCAATTGCGCCACTTTTTTTTTTTTTGTTTTTTTTTTTTTTTTTTTTTTTTTTTGTGCCTTGCCACTTTTTTTTTTAATAATTCTATGTTAGATTTTTTTTTTTTTTTCTTTTTTTTTTTTTCTTTTTTTTTTTTTCCTAATTATTATTTTCCCAAAAGGAGGCGTCAGGGGCAAGGCGGTCAGGGGTCGAAACCCGAGGCCTGACCACGATGTCCCGTTTTCCTCCTCTAGGATTAAACCAACTAACGGTCTTCTTGTTAGTTATTCATTTAACATGTTGCAGTGCGCTGCCACTGTAAAAAAAAAAAAAAAAAAAAAAAAAAAAAAAAAAAAAAAAAAACTTAATTGCGTCTAGAATATATAACATTTCTTCTTGAAACATTGTGTGTCCTTGACTGGCGTGGGTACATGTCCTGTGACGTGTGGGCGCGTTGCAAGTATGTAAAAGTTGTGTTTCCAGAGAGGAAGTAAGCCAATGTAGAACGTCTCTCAGGTTGGAGGGACAGTGCAGATAAGAAAGTTCTGAAACAACTGTTTATACTTAGGACATTGTTTCAAATGATAATGTTGGTCCTGAAGATACAAAATAAAGGCGCTGAGATCTGCATGATGTTTGGTAACAATGTAGTATGCACAATGTCCAAGGAGCCAGGCGTAACTATTATTCTTCGCGGCGGGGAACAATCGCCAATCCGGATGTATCACATCTTCCACAGTTATCGTATGTTCCGACGTCCTGTTGAGAACCGACAGCTTTTTCCTCGTCCAGTTCCAGATGACGACATTCTCTCTGCAAACGAAGGTGTGAGCCAGGGTATCGAGAAGCTGACAACGAGTACAGTATGGTGTAGGACGCAGTTTTATTTTATGCAGCTTTTCGCCTGTGATGATCTTTTCATTGACAATATCATACCATACCGACGCTACGTCCAACGGCAGAATGGGGTTGCTGATGTTCGCCCATATACGGCGCCACGTTTTTTCCGGATGTTTTGTTTCGATCGGATGTTGGTGCTGCCGCTTCGTCAGTTCCGTGTAAAGGGTAGAGGTAGTAAAATGTTGGGGCGACTGAGGCAGGTAACTGATTTCCGTGTAATAGACGCGGACGTATCCCAACTGTTCATTAATGCGCCCAACATGGATTGGCGGCCGCACATCCTGAGGTAGTAAGGAGGTAAAGAGGCTCTTCGATAATCCAGTGTGATTACTGCGAAGTAGTTTGGACGTTCTATTTATGAAGACTGCAAGACACTGTGAGCGTACATCCTTGATGCCTAAACCGCCTGCGTGGCGAGCCAGTGTTAACGTTTGAAGTGGAGTTTTGAAGATATTGCCCCTCCAGACAAACCAATAGATGGCAACAAGCAGCTTGTGAGCGATGTCATCGGGTATTGGCAACACGGCGGCGATGTGATAGATTTTACTAAGAACATACACATTGATAAACTGGGCTCGTTGGAGACGGTTCAGAGATCTAGTCTTATGTTCCTGGAGCGTTGCTCGAACTGTGTTGAGTATAAGTTGCCAGTTAGTCTTGGTCATTTCACGCGGGTCCGGCAGCAGAGTCATTCCAAGTTGCTTAATCTTGTCAACACGTTGCAACCAAGAGGATACCATAGATTCATCAATTGGACCGAGAGGAAGAATTTTAGATTTATAGGTATTGATCAACGCACCGGAGGAATGCGTGTACTGTGTGGTCAGACGGCGCACCGTGTCAATATCATCCGTGTTATTTACAATGACGCTAATGTCATCAGCATAAGCATGGCAAACCGTTTTGACATTAAAGACCCTGAGGCCGGCGAGTTGTTCATGCAGATTAAATAACAGCGGCTCAACCGCTATGGCAAACAACGACATCGAGAGAGGGCAACCTTGGCGAACAGATTGTTTGATGGGCACACGAGGAGTGAGTTGACCATTAACCTTTATTCGGGATGTTGTTCCAACGATGCAGTGCTGTAAAAGCTGAAGGAACTGATGATTGAACCCCATTTTGTGCATTACGTTTATTAAAAACGTATGGCTAATCCTGTCAAAGGCCTTTTCAAAATCTAAAACCATAATACCTAGTTGACATTTACAGAGCCAAGTTAAATGTAGGACGTCCCTGTAGGCACATAAAACAGTCGTCATAGACCGACCTGTGCCGACGCTCGTCTGGTACGGACCGATAACTGTCGTGAGAATGGGTTTCAGCCTATGATTTAAAAGACGAGTCAGGATTTTAAAATCAGTGTTCAACAATGTAATGGGTCGATAATCGTGCAAAGAACTGCTGTGCGCTTTTTTGGGAATCAATACGACCATGCCTTCAGTAAAGTCTATTGGAAAGGGATCACCGTTCAACAATTCATTGTACATAGGTGTTAATTCATCACCAATAAGGTCCCAGAAGCGGACGTAAAATTCCACAGGGAGACCGTCTAATCCTGCCGCTTTGTGACGTGGTGATCCTGTTATGACAACCTTGAGGTCTTCATTCGTGACATTTTCCAGAAGGTGAACATTGTCGTCAGGGGTAACTGTCGTTGCAATGGGAGATAAAAGAATTTCTTCCATTGATGAATCGATTTCCGGCTCTGCATAAAGATTCGTATAGTATGTGACAACATGATTTTTGATGTCGGTCTGCGTGATGTATACCCGTCCTCGGTCGTCTTGAAGATTGTGGAGTAGCTTCTGCCGTCCACGTTTAGCTTCTCTTATAACATGGAAAATTGAAGGCCTTTCCTTCATAATATCAGTCCCAGTCCGCGCTCTTACTTTAGGACCGTCCAGTGACCGCCGCACCAGAGTTGTAATTTTGGCTTTAATGCGTTTGATTTGAAGGTTGTGGCTGATGATCCGTGAAGGATCACCGTACAACTCGCGCAAACATGAGAAATAAAATTCTAATGTGCGCTTCCTCCAGTATGCTGTTTCCCGTGCATATTGGATCATACATTTCTTTAATTGCGGCTTAACGAATTCGGTCCACCAAACTACACGTCGTGTGTATCTCGCTTGATTGCGCATACACTTGTCCCAAGTGCGGACGAGGGAGTGTCGCAGTTCGACGTCATCGAGGAGAGAGAGATTTAGCTGCCATACACCGCGTCCCAAAAATGTTGTTTGCTTAGTAGCGTTGACTGTTATATGGAAGGCACAATGATCAGAAAAATTGACAGGCCATATCTCACAGTCAATTACATTGTGCAGGAATCCTTTGGTGACATATAGTCTGTCTAATCGACTTGCTGAACTATGGCACACGTAGGTGTACGCCTGAGCCTGTGGACGAAGATGGGTCCAGATATCTATCAGACCTAAACCATCAGTTAAAACTTTTAACTCTTCACAAAAATTAAAATTTGGGCACTGGTCCTCGCGGCGTAACACACAATTAAAATCCCCGCCTAATATTATATTATGTCGGACGTTAGTGAAGAGGCGTACTACGTCCTCTCTGTAAAAGTCGCGCCTGTCGCGTCGACCGTCAGACCCAGTTGGGGCATAAATATTTACTAAAAGCAACCCGTTTAGTTTTGCCGTGATCCCGCGCCCAGTTTCTAGCAAGGTGTCTAATTCACACTGAATGCCGACTTTATATAGAATCGCTGTACCACATTCATCGCCTATGTTCACAATGGCTTCATAGCTGGGAATATCTTCGACCTTAGGGGAAACAACTTCTTGTAACATGGCTATGTCGACGTCTGCTGCGTACAAGTAATCACGTAAGCTCTTCCATTTAACGTCTGAGACGATTCTATTGACATTAATTGTGGCAATCTTGTACGCTTGTGTCATCCCTAAGTCTACGAGTCTCGTTCCACGTCCTCAGACCACGAAGTGGTCGTCGCAGGTATTTCTGGGGCCGTCGTTTCCATTGGTTCACCTGTACGGGCATCGACATGCATAGAACCACCATCCTCTTGCGGCTTGGATGTACCGTTCCCCTCTGTGTTGGGCAACAACACGTCAGAGGAAGTCTTCTTGAGGATTTTCTGGGTTCGCAACAGCTTACTTTCCAACTCGTCTAGTTCCTCTTGACTTTGTTTCCGAGCAGCACGTTTAGATCTGGCGGCCGGTTGTTTGAAACTGGCTTTGCCAGAAGTTGTCGGGCCACCGACGGATGCGGTATCGACGCCGATGGCGGAGCCTTTCACCTTACCGGAAGGTGAACCAGATAGCACAGTCGGTGTTTTCGTGGGAGTAGGAACTACAGACGTCAACTGCTGACGACTTTGGTGCGGAGCTGACGTTTTCTCCCCTTCAAAGCGCAACTGGCCGGCAGGTGGGAGGTCAGGTATGTTATCAGTCTGACGATCGCGATGATCGGCGGCACTTTGACTATGATCGGCAGCGGAGGCCGGAGGCTGTACCCCGGTGGCGGCGTCGGCCGGGCAAGGTTCGGACGCGGCCGCCAGTATGGTCGGCCGCTGCAAGACAGGCGAGTCCGCCAAAGTCTGCGCGTACGTCAACTTGTCTCCCGTCTCGGCACTCTCCGCACCAAGGAGAGGTCGAAATTCGCGGCGAGGGGACTTAATACGTGGACATCCTGCCTTTATATGATCAGGGGACCCACAAATAACGCAGGTGCGTGGTTGTCCGTCGTAAACAACTAAGGCCTTAAAGCCACGTACAGTTACAAAGGACGGTATATGGCGATGCAGATCAATCTTGACGTTACGGACACCATTGTCGACATTGAAATGCCTGTTCCCCTGCCACTTCTCGCCAGAGATATGAATGACTTTGCCATACGGTTCAAGCGTTCGCTTGATGTGCTCGAATTCCATTTCGAAAGGTAAGTTAAAGACGCGGACCGTTCTCAAACCTAAGCCAGCATAACTGATCCCAACTTTCAAAACTTCGCCTTTCGAGGTACGAAAATTAGAAGAACCTTCTGTTGTCGTCATAACCCTATGACACACGTCATCAGTTTTAAGACCAACGTACAGAGCGTTAGCGAGAAAATCATACTGCAAACCATTAACATCACCGTCTCGCAAACCTAATTGGTCAAAAAGCCAGTCGTCGATATCGAGTACAGTAGGTCGTTCACAGCCGAACGGGAACTCAACTTTAAGATTGCACCTGCGGTATCTAGCCTCCATTATAAGGCGCTTTTATCGTTACTTACAAACACTGAGAAGCTGTAAACAGCAGCAAGCACGCGAGCGGCGAGGGCAGCAACACGTACGCAACACACACGTCCGACCGCTACGGCGTCTCGGCCGCGACTGCGTACTGAGCTACCAGAGGCTCTGCATACTTTCCTGTTCGTTCTGATTGCTTTACGTCCGTCCCTGTCTTTCGTTTCCACACACTGCTACTCAGCGCGCCCATATAGACGCACAGGAAATGCAGTCATCGGCTGCAACTGCAAACATTGCCCAGATTAAGTTTTATAATGCTCGATCGTGTCAATTAGGTTAAAAAATGCAAGTAGGAAGTGTCTGAAGTACGTCAGAATACTGCTAAATGTATTTACGCGTCCCATACTCGTGTCTGGTTCCATGGTGTAACGGTTAGCACTCTGGACTCTGAATCCAGCGATCCGAGTTCGAATCTCGGTGGAACCTTCGTTTAGTCTAAATTTTCTGTAATAAGCGTTTCTCGCCGAGGAAGTATCAGCGATAGGCTCAGGGATTTAGTTTCTACGTTTGTGTTAAAAACGAGACGTCTATGAAACGGCTGAATATTGGTGCGACGATGTGACCTATATAGCACATTAAACGAGTAATGCCTGTAAGAGCAAGCAATTTTACGATAATTCGGAGAAATATCATTATCCTACGAAGGCTAAGAATCCCATGATTATCAACTAGCTATTACAAGCTGAGCAAATGAATTTCCTTTAAAATAGGTTTAAAACATAGGGAGGTTCTGACCGAGTGGGCATGCTCTGGAGCCTCTTTGCTCCTGAGATTAGAAAAACAGTCCTCTGGGCCGGATTTGAACCAGCGACCTATGGATAACTGTGAATCCTCCACTACAGTCCACCGCTCTACCAACTGAGCTACCAGAGGCTCTGCATACTTTCCTGTTCGTTCTGATTGCTTTACGTCCGTCCCTGTCTTTCGTTTCCACACACTGCTACTCAGCGCGCCCATATAGACGCACAGGAAATGCAGTCATCGGCTGCAACTGCAAACATTGCCCAGATTAAGTTTTATAATGCTCGATCGTGTCAATTAGGTTAAAAAATGCAAGTAGGAAGTGTCTGAAGTACGTCAGAATACTGCTAAATGTATTTACGCGTCCCATACTCGTGTCTGGTTCCATGGTGTAACGGTTAGCACTCTGGACTCTGAATCCAGCGATCCGAGTTCGAATCTCGGTGGAACCTTCGTTTAGTCTAAATTTTCTGTAATAAGCGTTTCTCGCCGAGGAAGTATCAGCGATAGGCTCAGGGATTTAGTTTCTACGTTTGTGTTAAAAACGAGACGTCTATGAAACGGCTGAATATTGGTGCGACGATGTGACCTATATAGCACATTAAACGAGTAATGCCTGTAAGAGCAAGCAATTTTACGATAATTCGGAGAAATATCATTATCCTACGAAGGCTAAGAATCCCATGATTATCAACTAGCTATTACAAGCTGAGCAAATGAATTTCCTTTAAAATAGGTTTAAAACATAGGGAGGTTCTGACCGAGTGGGCATGCTCTGGAGCCTCTTTGCTCCTGAGATTAGAAAAACAGTCCTCTGGGCCGGATTTGAACCAGCGACCTATGGATAACTGTGAATCCTCCACTACAGTCCACCGCTCTACCAACTGAGCTACCAGAGGCTCTGCATACTTTCCTGTTCGTTCTGATTGCTTTACGTCCGTCCCTGTCTTTCGTTTCCACACACTGCTACTCAGCGCGCCCATATAGACGCACAGGAAATGCAGTCATCGGCTGCAACTGCAAACATTGCCCAGATTAAGTTTTATAATGCTCGATCGTGTCAATTAGGTTAAAAAATGCAAGTAGGAAGTGTCTGAAGTACGTCAGAATACTGCTAAATGTATTTACGCGTCCCATACTCGTGTCTGGTTCCATGGTGTAACGGTTAGCACTCTGGACTCTGAATCCAGCGATCCGAGTTCGAATCTCGGTGGAACCTTCGTTTAGTCTAAATTTTCTGTAATAAGCGTTTCTCGCCGAGGAAGTATCAGCGATAGGCTCAGGGATTTAGTTTCTACGTTTGTGTTAAAAACGAGACGTCTATGAAACGGCTGAATATTGGTGCGACGATGTGACCTATATAGCACATTAAACGAGTAATGCCTGTAAGAGCAAGCAATTTTACGATAATTCGGAGAAATATCATTATCCTACGAAGGCTAAGAATCCCATGATTATCAACTAGCTATTACAAGCTGAGCAAATGAATTTCCTTTAAAATAGGTTTAAAACATAGGGAGGTTCTGACCGAGTGGGCATGCTCTGGAGCCTCTTTGCTCCTGAGATTAGAAAAACAGTCCTCTGGGCCGGATTTGAACCAGCGACCTATGGATAACTGTGAATCCTCCACTACAGTCCACCGCTCTACCAACTGAGCTACCAGAGGCTCTGCATACTTTCCTGTTCGTTCTGATTGCTTTACGTCCGTCCCTGTCTTTCGTTTCCACACACTGCTACTCAGCGCGCCCATATAGACGCACAGGAAATGCAGTCATCGGCTGCAACTGCAAACATTGCCCAGATTAAGTTTTATAATGCTCGATCGTGTCAATTAGGTTAAGAAATGCAAGTAGGAAGTGTCTGAAGTACGTCAGAATACTGCTAAATGTATTTACGCGTCCCATACTCGTGTCTGGTTCCATGGTGTAACGGTTAGCACTCTGGACTCTGAATCCAGCGATCCGAGTTCGAATCTCGGTGGAACCTTCGTTTAGTCTAAATTTTCTGTAATAAGCGTTTCTCGCCGAGGAAGTATCAGCGATAGGCTCAGGGATTTAGTTTCTACGTTTGTGTTAAAAACGAGACGTCTATGAAACGGCTGAATATTGGTGCGACGATGTGACCTATATAGCACATTAAACGAGTAATGCCTGTAAGAGCAAGCAATTTTACGATAATTCGGAGAAATATCATTATCCTACGAAGGCTAAGAATCCCATGATTATCAACTAGCTATTACAAGCTGAGCAAATGAATTTCCTTTAAAATAGGTTTAAAACATAGGGAGGTTCTGACCGAGTGGGCATGCTCTGGAGCCTCTTTGCTCCTGAGATTAGAAAAACAGTCCTCTGGGCCGGATTTGAACCAGCGACCTATGGATAACTGTGAATCCTCCACTACAGTCCACCGCTCTACCAACTGAGCTACCAGAGGCTCTGCATACTTTCCTGTTCGTTCTGATTGCTTTACGTCCGTCCCTGTCTTTCGTTTCCACACACTGC
The DNA here is from genome assembly GCF_021461395.2 of Schistocerca americana. Taxonomy (NCBI): domain Eukaryota; kingdom Metazoa; phylum Arthropoda; class Insecta; order Orthoptera; family Acrididae; genus Schistocerca; species Schistocerca americana. The sequence goes on along the minus strand of NW_025725911.1, from coordinate 87,527 downwards.
TACTCAGCGCGCCCATATAGACGCACAGGAAATGCAGTCATCGGCTGCAACTGCAAACATTGCCCAGATTAAGTTTTATAATGCTCGATCGTGTCAATTAGGTTAAAAAATGCAAGTAGGAAGTGTCTGAAGTACGTCAGAATACTGCTAAATGTATTTACGCGTCCCATACTCGTGTCTGGTTCCATGGTGCAACGGTTAGCACTCTGGACTCTGAATCCAGCGATCCGAGTTCGAATCTCGGTGGAACCTTCGTTTAGTCTAAATTTTCTGTAATAAGCGTTTCTCGCCGAGGAAGTATCAGCGATAGGCTCAGGGATTTAGTTTCTACGTTTGTGTTAAAAACGAGACGTCTATGAAACGGCTGAATATTGGTGCGACGATGTGACCTATATAGCACATTAAACGAGTAATGCCTGTAAGAGCAAGCAATTTTACGATAATTCGGAGAAATATCATTATCCTACGAAGGCTAAGAATCCCATGATTATCAACTAGCTATTACAAGCTGAGCAAATGAATTTCCTTTAAAATAGGTTTAAAACATAGGGAGGTTCTGACCGAGTGGGCATGCTCTGGAGCCTCTTTGCTCCTGAGATTAGAAAAACAGTCCTCTGGGCCGGATTTGAACCAGCGACCTATGGATAACTGTGAATCCTCCACTACAGTCCACCGCTCTACCAACTGAGCTACCAGAGGCTCTGCATACTTTCCTGTTCGTTCTGATTGCTTTACGTCCGTCCCTGTCTTTCGTTTCCACACACTGCTACTCAGCGCGCCCATATAGACGCACAGGAAATGCAGTCATCGGCTGCAACTGCAAACATTGCCCAGATTAAGTTTTATAATGCTCGATCGTGTCAATTAGGTTAAAAAATGCAAGTAGGAAGTGTCTGAAGTACGTCAGAATACTGCTAAATGTATTTACGCGTCCCATACTCGTGTCTGGTTCCATGGTGTAACGGTTAGCACTCTGGACTCTGAATCCAGCGATCCGAGTTCGAATCTCGGTGGAACCTTCGTTTAGTCTAAATTTTCTGTAATAAGCGTTTCTCGCCGAGGAAGTATCAGCGATAGGCTCAGGGATTTAGTTTCTACGTTTGTGTTAAAAACGAGACGTCTATGAAACGGCTGAATATTGGTGCGACGATGTGACCTATATAGCACATTAAACGAGTAATGCCTGTAAGAGCAAGCAATTTTACGATAATTCGGAGAAATATCATTATCCTACGAAGGCTAAGAATCCCATGATTATCAACTAGCTATTACAAGCTGAGCAAATGAATTTCCTTTAAAATAGGTTTAAAACATAGGGAGGTTCTGACCGAGTGGGCATGCTCTGGAGCCTCTTTGCTCCTGAGATTAGAAAAACAGTCCTCTGGGCCGGATTTGAACCAGCGACCTATGGATAACTGTGAATCCTCCACTACAGTCCACCGCTCTACCAACTGAGCTACCAGAGGCTCTGCATACTTTCCTGTTCGTTCTGATTGCTTTACGTCCGTCCCTGTCTTTCGTTTCCACACACTGCTACTCAGCGCGCCCATATAGACGCACAGGAAATGCAGTCATCGGCTGCAACTGCAAACATTGCCCAGATTAAGTTTTATAATGCTCGATCGTGTCAATTAGGTTAAAAAATGCAAGTAGGAAGTGTCTGAAGTACGTCAGAATACTGCTAAATGTATTTACGCGTCCCATACTCGTGTCTGGTTCCATGGTGTAACGGTTAGCACTCTGGACTCTGAATCCAGCGATCCGAGTTCGAATCTCGGTGGAACCTTCGTTTAGTCTAAATTTTCTGTAATAAGCGTTTCTCGCCGAGGAAGTATCAGCGATAGGCTCAGGGATTTAGTTTCTACGTTTGTGTTAAAAACGAGACGTCTATGAAACGGCTGAATATTGGTGCGACGATGTGACCTATATAGCACATTAAACGAGTAATGCCTGTAAGAGCAAGCAATTTTACGATAATTCGGAGAAATATCATTATCCTACGAAGGCTAAGAATCCCATGATTATCAACTAGCTATTACAAGCTGAGCAAATGAATTTCCTTTAAAATAGGTTTAAAACATAGGGAGGTTCTGACCGAGTGGGCATGCTCTGGAGCCTCTTTGCTCCTGAGATTAGAAAAACAGTCCTCTGGGCCGGATTTGAACCAGCGACCTATGGATAACTGTGAATCCTCCACTACAGTCCACCGCTCTACCAACTGAGCTACCAGAGGCTCTGCATACTTTCCTGTTCGTTCTGATTGCTTTACGTCCGTCCCTGTCTTTCGTTTCCACACACTGCTACTCAGCGCGCCCATATAGACGCACAGGAAATGCAGTCATCGGCTGCAACTGCAAACATTGCCCAGATTAAGTTTTATAATGCTCGATCGTGTCAATTAGGTTAAGAAATGCAAGTAGGAAGTGTCTGAAGTACGTCAGAATACTGCTAAATGTATTTACGCGTCCCATACTCGTGTCTGGTTCCATGGTGTAACGGTTAGCACTCTGGACTCTGAATCCAGCGATCCGAGTTCGAATCTCGGTGGAACCTTCGTTTAGTCTAAATTTTCTGTAATAAGCGTTTCTCGCCGAGGAAGTATCAGCGATAGGCTCAGGGATTTAGTTTCTACGTTTGTGTTAAAAACGAGACGTCTATGAAACGGCTGAATATTGGTGCGACGATGTGACCTATATAGCACATTAAACGAGTAATGCCTGTAAGAGCAAGCAATTTTACGATAATTCGGAGAAATATCATTATCCTACGAAGGCTAAGAATCCCATGATTATCAACTAGCTATTACAAGCTGAGCAAATGAATTTCCTTTAAAATAGGTTTAAAACATAGGGAGGTTCTGACCGAGTGGGCATGCTCTGGAGCCTCTTTGCTCCTGAGATTAGAAAAACAGTCCTCTGGGCCGGATTTGAACCAGCGACCTATGGATAACTGTGAATCCTCCACTACAGTCCACCGCTCTACCAACTGAGCTACCAGAGGCTCTGCATACTTTCCTGTTCGTTCTGATTGCTTTACGTCCGTCCCTGTCTTTCGTTTCCACACACTGCTACTCAGCGCGCCCATATAGACGCACAGGAAATGCAGTCATCGGCTGCAACTGCAAACATTGCCCAGATTAAGTTTTATAATGCTCGATCGTGTCAATTAGGTTAAGAAATGCAAGTAGGAAGTGTCTGAAGTACGTCAGAATACTGCTAAATGTATTTACGCGTCCCATACTCGTGTCTGGTTCCATGGTGTAACGGTTAGCACTCTGGACTCTGAATCCAGCGATCCGAGTTCGAATCTCGGTGGAACCTTCGTTTAGTCTAAATTTTCTGTAATAAGCGTTTCTCGCCGAGGAAGTATCAGCGATAGGCTCAGGGATTTAGTTTCTACGTTTGTGTTAAAAACGAGACGTCTATGAAACGGCTGAATATTGGTGCGACGATGTGACCTATATAGCACATTAAACGAGTAATGCCTGTAAGAGCAAGCAATTTTACGATAATTCGGAGAAATATCATTATCCTACGAAGGCTAAGAATCCCATGATTATCAACTAGCTATTACAAGCTGAGCAAATGAATTTCCTTTAAAATAGGTTTAAAACATAGGGAGGTTCTGACCGAGTGGGCATGCTCTGGAGCCTCTTTGCTCCTGAGATTAGAAAAACAGTCCTCTGGGCCGGATTTGAACCAGCGACCTATGGATAACTGTGAATCCTCCACTACAGTCCACCGCTCTACCAACTGAGCTACCAGAGGCTCTGCATACTTTCCTGTTCGTTCTGATTGCTTTACGTCCGTCCCTGTCTTTCGTTTCCACACACTGCTACTCAGCGCGCCCATATAGACGCACAGGAAATGCAGTCATCGGCTGCAACTGCAAACATTGCCCAGATTAAGTTTTATAATGCTCGATCGTGTCAATTAGGTTAAAAATGCAAGTAGGAAGTGTCTGAAGTACGTCAGAATACTGCTAAATGTATTTACGCGTCCCATACTCGTGTCTGGTTCCATGGTGTAACGGTTAGCACTCTGGACTCTGAATCCAGCGATCCGAGTTCGAATCTCGGTGGAACCTTCGTTTAGTCTAAATTTTCTGTAATAAGCGTTTCTCGCCGAGGAAGTATCAGCGATAGGCTCAGGGATTTAGTTTCTACGTTTGTGTTAAAAACGAGACGTCTATGAAACGGCTGAATATTGGTGCGACGATGTGACCTATATAGCACATTAAACGAGTAATGCCTGTAAGAGCAAGCAATTTTACGATAATTAGGAGAAATATCATTATCCTACGAAGGCTAAGAATCCCATGATTATCAACTAGCTATTACAAGCTGAGCAAATGAATTTCCTTTAAAATAGGTTTAAAACATAGGGAGGTTCTGACCGAGTGGGCATGCTCTGGAGCCTCTTTGCTCCTGAGATTAGAAAAACAGTCCTCTGGGCCGGATTTGAACCAGCGACCTATGGATAACTGTGAATCCTCCACTACAGTCCACCGCTCTACCAACTGAGCTACCAGAGGCTCTGCATACTTTCCTGTTCGTTCTGATTGCTTTACGTCCGTCCCTGTCTTTCGTTTCCACACACTGCTACTCAGCACGCCCATATAGACGCACAGGAAATGCAGTCATCGGCTGCAACTGCAAACATTGCCCAGATTAAGTTTTATAATGCTCGATCGTGTCAATTAGGTTAAAAAATGCAAGTAGGAAGTGTCTGAAGTACGTCAGAATACTGCTAAATGTATTTACGCGTCCCATACTCGTGTCTGGTTCCATGGTGTAACGGTTAGCACTCTGGACTCTGAATCCAGCGATCCGAGTTCGAATCTCGGTGGAACCTTCGTTTAGTCTAAATTTTCTGTAATAAGCGTTTCTCGCCGAGGAAGTATCAGCGATAGGCTCAGGGATTTAGTTTCTACGTTTGTGTTAAAAACGAGACGTCTATGAAACGGCTGAATATTGGTGCGACGATGTGACCTATATAGCACATTAAACGAGTAATGCCTGTAAGAGCAAGCAATTTTACGATAATTCGGAGAAATATCATTATCCTACGAAGGCTAAGAATCCCATGATTATCAACTAGCTATTACAAGCTGAGCAAATGAATTTCCTTTAAAATAGGTTTAAAACATAGGGAGGTTCTGACCGAGTGGGCATGCTCTGGAGCCTCTTTGCTCCTGAGATTAGAAAAACAGTCCTCTGGGCCGGATTTGAACCAGCGACCTATGGATAACTGTGAATCCTCCACTACAGTCCACCGCTCTACCAACTGAGCTACCAGAGGCTCTGCATACTTTCCTGTTCGTTCTGATTGCTTTACGTCCGTCCCTGTCTTTCGTTTCCACACACTGCTACTCAGCGCGCCCATATAGACGCACAGGAAATGCAGTCATCGGCTGCAACTGCAAACATTGCCCAGATTAAGTTTTATAATGCTCGATCGTGTCAATTAGGTTAAAAAATGCAAGTAGGAAGTGTCTGAAGTACGTCAGAATACTGCTAAATGTATTTACGCGTCCCATACTCGTGTCTGGTTCCATGGTGTAACGGTTAGCACTCTGGACTCTGAATCCAGCGATCCGAGTTCGAATCTCGGTGGAACCTTTGTTTAGTCTAAATTTTCTGTAATAAGCGTTTCTCGCCGAGGAAGTATCAGCGATAGGCTCAGGGATTTAGTTTCTACGTTTGTGTTAAAAACGAGACGTCTATAAAACGGCTGAATATTGGTGCGACGATGTGACCTATATAGCACATTAAACGAGTAATGCCTGTAAGAGCAAGCAATTTTACGATAATTCGGAGAAATATCATTATCCTACGAAGGCTAAGAATCCCATGATTATCAACTAGCTATTACAAGCTGAGCAAATGAATTTCCTTTAAAATAGGTTTAAAACATAGGGAGGATCTGACCGAGTGTGCATGCTCTGGAGCCTCGTTGCTCCTGAGATTAGAAAAACAGTCCTCTGGGCCGGATTTGAACCAGCGACCTATGGATAACTGTGAATCCTCCACTACAGTCCACCGCTCTACCAACTGAGCTACCAGAGGCTCTGCATACTTTCCTGTTCGTTCTGATTGCTTTACGTCCGTCCCTGTCTTTCGTTTCCACACACTGCTACTCAGCGCGCCCATATAGACGCACAGGAAATGCAGTCATCGGCTGCAACTGCAAACATTGCCCAGATTAAGTTTTATAATGCTCGATCGTGTCAATTAGGTTAAAAAATGCAAGTAGGAAGTGTCTGAAGTACGTCAGAATACTGCTAAATGTATTTACGCGTCCCATACTCGTGTCTGGTTCCATGGTGTAACGGTTAGCACTCTGGACTCTGAATCCAGCGATCCGAGTTCGAATCTCGGTGGAACCTTCGTTTAGTCTAAATTTTCTGTAATAAGCGTTTCTCGCCGAGGAAGTATCAGCGATAGGCTCAGGGATTTAGTTTCTACGTTTGTGTTAAAAACGAGACGTCTATGAAACGGCTGAATATTGGTGCGACGATGTGACCTATATAGCACATTAAACGAGTAATGCCTGTAAGAGCAAGCAATTTTACGATAATTCGGAGAAATATCATTATCCTACGAAGGCTAAGAATCCCATGATTATCAACTAGCTATTACAAGCTGAGCAAATGAATTTCCTTTAAAATAGGTTTAAAACATAGGGAGGTTCTGACCGAGTGGGCATGCTCTGGAGCCTCTTTGCTCCTGAGATTAGAAAAACAGTCCTCTGGGCCGGATTTGAACCAGCGACCTATGGATAACTGTGAATCCTCCACTACAGTCCACCGCTCTACCAACTGAGCTACCAGAGGCTCTGCATACTTTCCTGTTCGTTCTGATTGCTTTACGTCCGTCCCTGTCTTTCGTTTCCACACACTGCTACTCAGCGCGCCCATATAGACGCACAGGAAATGCAGTCATCGGCTGCAACTGCAAACATTGCCCAGATTAAGTTTTATAATGCTCGATCGTGTCAATTAGGTTAAAAAATGCAAGTAGGAAGTGTCTGAAGTACGTCAGAATACTGCTAAATGTATTTACGCGTCCCATACTCGTGTCTGGTTCCATGGTGTAACGGTTAGCACTCTGGACTCTGAATCCAGCGATCCGAGTTCGAATCTCGGTGGAACCTTCGTTTAGTCTAAATTTTCTGTAATAAGCGTTTCTCGCCGAGGAAGTATCAGCGATAGGCTCAGGGATTTAGTTTCTACGTTTGTGTTAAAAACGAGACGTCTATGAAACGGCTGAATATTGGTGCGACGATGTGACCTATATAGCACATTAAACGAGTAATGCCTGTAAGAGCAAGCAATTTTACGATAATTCGGAGAAATATCATTATCCTACGAAGGCTAAGAATCCCATGATTATCAACTAGCTATTACAAGCTGAGCAAATGAATTTCCTTTAAAATAGGTTTAAAACATAGGGAGGTTCTGACCGAGTGGGCATGCTCTGGAGCCTCTTTGCTCCTGAGATTAGAAAAACAGTCCTCTGGGCCGGATTTGAACCAGCGACCTATGGATAACTGTGAATCCTCCACTACAGTCCACCGCTCTACCAACTGAGCTACCAGAGGCTCTGCATACTTTCCTGTTCGTTCTGATTGCTTTACGTCCGTCCCTGTCTTTCGTTTCCACACACTGCTACTCAGCGCGCCCATATAGACGCACAGGAAATGCAGTCATCGGCTGCAACTGCAAACATTGCCCAGATTAAGTTTTATAATGCTCGATCGTGTCAATTAGGTTAAAAAATGCAAGTAGGAAGTGTCTGAAGTACGTCAGAATACTGCTAAATGTATTTACGCGTCCCATACTCGTGTCTGGTTCCATGGTGTAACGGTTAGCACTCTGGACTCCGAATCCAGCGATCCGAGTTCGAATCTCGGTGGAACCTTCGTTTAGTCTAAATTTTCTGTAATAAGCGTTTCTCGCCGAGGAAGTATCAGCGATAGGCTCAGGGATTTAGTTTCTACGTTTGTGTTAAAAACGAGACGTCTATGAAACGGCTGAATATTGGTGCGACGATGTGACCTATATAGCACATTAAACGAGTAATGCCTGTAAGAGCAAGCAATTTTACGATAATTCGGAGAAATATCATTATCCTACGAAGGCTAAGAATCCCATGATTATCAACTAGCTATTACAAGCTGAGCAAATGAATTTCCTTTAAAATAGGTTTAAAACATAGGGAGGTTCTGACCGAGTGGGCATGCTCTGGAGCCTCTTTGCTCCTGAGATTAGAAAAACAGTCCTCTGGGCCGGATTTGAACCAGCGACCTATGGATAACTGTGAATCCTCCACTACAGTCCACCGCTCTACCAACTGAGCTACCAGAGGCTCTGCATACTTTCCTGTTCGTTCTGATTGCTTTACGTCCGTCCCTGTCTTTCGTTTCCACACACTGCTACTCAGCGCGCCAATATAGACGCACAGGAAATGCAGTCATCGGCTGCAACTGCAAACATTGCCCAGATTAAGTTTTATAATGCTCGATCGTGTCAATTAGGTTAAAAAATGCAAGTAGGAAGTGTCTGAAGTACGTCAGAATACTGCTAAATGTATTTACGCGTCCCATACTCGTGTCTGGTTCCATGGTGTAACGGTTAGCACTCTGGACTCTGAATCCAGCGATCCGAGTTCGAATCTCGGTGGAACCTTCGTTTAGTCTAAATTTTCTGTAATAAGCGTTTCTCGCCGAGGAAGTATCAGCGATAGGCTCAGGGATTTAGTTTCTACGTTTGTGTTAAAAACGAGACGTCTATGAAACGGCTGAATATTGGTGCGACGATGTGACCTATATAGCACATTAAACGAGTAATGCCTGTAAGAGCAAGCAATTTTACGATAATTCGGAGAAATATCATTATCCTACGAAGGCTAAGAATCCCATGATTATCAACTAGCTATTACAAGCTGAGCAAATGAATTTCCTTTAAAATAGGTTTAAAACATAGGGAGGTTCTGACCGAGTGGGCATGCTCTGGAGCCTCTTTGCTCCTGAGATTAGAAAAACAGTCCTCTGGGCCGGATTTGAACCAGCGACCTATGGATAACTGTGAATCCTCCACTACAGTCCACCGCTCTACCAACTGAGCTACCAGAGGCTCTGCATACTTTCCTGTTCGTTCTGATTGCTTTACGTCCGTCCCTGTCTTTCGTTTCCACACACTGCTACTCAGCGCGCCCATATAGACGCACAGGAAATGCAGTCTTCGGCTGCAACTGCAAACATTGCCCAGATTAAGTTTTATAAAGCTCGATCGTGTCAATTAGGTTAAAAAATGCAAGTAGGAAGTGTCTGAAGTACGTCAGAATACTGCTAAATGTATTTACGCGTCCCATACTCGTGTCTGGTTCCATGGTGTAACGGTTAGCACTCTGGACTCTGAATCCAGCGATCCGAGTTCGAATCTCGGTGGAACCTTCGTTTAGTCTAAATTTTCTGTGATAAGCGTTTCTCGCCGAGGAAGTATCAGCGATAGGCTCAGGGATTTAGTTTCTACGTTTGTGTTAAAAACGAGACGTCTATGAAACGGCTGAATATTGGTGCGACGATGTGACCTATATAGCACATTAAACGAGTAATGCCTGTAAGAGCAAGCAATTTTACGATAATTCGGAGAAATATCATTATCCTACGAAGGCTAAGAATCCCATGATTATCAACTAGCTATTACAAGCTGAGCAAATGAATTTCCTTTAAAATAGGTTTAAAACATAGGGAGGTTCTGACCGAGTGGGCATGCTCTGGAGCCTCTTTGCTCCTGAGATTAGAAAAACAGTCCTCTGGGCCGGATTTGAACCAGCGACCTATGGATAACTGTGAATCCTCCACTACAGTCCACCGCTCTACCAACTGAGCTACCAGAGGCTCTGCATACTTTCCTGTTCGTTCTGATTGCTTTACGTCCGTCCCTGTCTTTCGTTTCCACACACTGCTACTCAGCGCGCCCATATAGACGCACAGGAAATGCAGTCATCGGCTGCAACTGCAAACATTGCCCAGATTAAGTTTTATAATGCTCGATCGTGTCAATTAGGTTAAAAAATGCAAGTAGGAAGTGTCTGAAGTACGTCAGAATACTGCTAAATGTATTTACGCGTCCCATACTCGTGTCTGGTTCCATGGTGTAACGGTTAGCACTCTGGACTCTGAATCCAGCGATCCGAGTTCGAATCTCGGTGGAACCTTCGTTTAGTCTAAATTTTCTGTAATAAGCGTTTCTCGCCGAGGAAGTATCAGCGATAGGCTCAGGGATTTAGTTTCTACGTTTGTGTTAAAAACGAGACGTCTATGAAACGGCTGAATATTGGTGCGACGATGTGACCTATATAGCACATTAAACGAGTAATGCCTGTAAGAGCAAGCAATTTTACGATAATTCGGAGAAATATCATTATCCTACGAAGGCTAAGAATCCCATGATTATCAACTAGCTATTACAAGCTGAGCAAATGAATTTCCTTTAAAATAGGTTTAAAACATAGGGAGGTTCTGACCGAGTGGGCATGCTCTGGAGCCTCTTTGCTCCTGAGATTAGAAAAACAGTCCTCTGGGCCGGATTTGAACCAGCGACCTATGGATAACTGTGAATCCTCCACTACAGTCCACCGCTCTACCAACTGAGCTACCAGAGGCTCTGCATACTTTCCTGTTCGTTCTGATTGCTTTACGTCCGTCCCTGTCTTTCGTTTCCACACACTGCTACTCAGCGCGCCCATATCGACGCACAGGAAATGCAGTCATCGGCTGCAACTGCAAACATTGCCCAGATTAAGTTTTATAATGCTCGATCGTGTCAATTAGGTTAAAAAATGCAAGTAGGAAGTGTCTGAAGTACGTCAGAATACTGCTAAATGTATTTACGCGTCCCATACTCGTGTCTGGTTCCATGGTGTAACGGTTAGCACTCTGGACTCTGAATCCAGCGATCCGAGTTCGAATCTCGGTGGAACCTTCGTTTAGTCTAAATTTTCTGTAATAAGCGTTTCTCGCCGAGGAAGTATCAGCGATAGGCTCAGGGATTTAGTTTCTACGTTTGTGTTAAAAACGAGGCGTCTATGAAACGGCTGAATATTGGTGCGACGATGTGACCTATATAGCACATTAAACGAGTAATGCCTGTAAGAGCAAGCAATTTTACGATAATTCGGAGAAATATCATTATCCTACGAAGGCTAAGAATCCCATGATTATCAACTAGCTATTACAAGCTGAGCAAATGAATTTCCTTTAAAATAGGTTTAAAACATAGGGAGGTTCTGACCGAGTGGGCATGCTCTGGAGCCTCTTTGCTCCTGAGATTAGAAAAACAGTCCTCTGGGCCGGATTTGAACCAGCGACCTATGGATAACTGTGAATCCTCCACTACAGTCCAAAGCTCTACCAACTGAGCTACCAGAGGCTCTGCATACTTCCCTGTTCGTTCTGATTGCTTTACGTCCGTCCCTGTCTTTCGTTTCCACACACTGCTACTCAGCGCGCCCATATAGACGCACAGGAAATGCAGTCATCGGCTGCAACTGCAAACATTGCCCAGATTAAGTTTTATAATGCTCGATCGTGTCAATTAGGTTAAAAAATGCAAGTAGGAAGTGTCTGAAGTACGTCAGAATACTGCTAAATGTATTTACGCGTCCCATACTCGTGTCTGGTTCCATGGTGTAACGGTTAGCACTCTGGACTCTGAATCCAGCGATCCGAGTTCGAATCTCGGTGGAACCTTCGTTTAGTCTAAATTTTCTGTAATAAGCGTTTCTCGCCGAGGAAGTATCAGCGATAGGCTCAGGGATTTAGTTTCTACGTTTGTGTTAAAAACGAGACGTCTATGAAACGGCTGAATATTGGTGCGACGATGTGACCTATATAGCACATTAAACGAGTAATGCCTGTAAGAGCAAGCAATTTTACGATAATTCGGAGAAATATCATTATCCTACGAAGGCTAAGAATCCCATGATTATCAACTAGCTATTACAAGCTGAGCAAATGAATTTCCTTTAAAATAGGTTTAAAACATAGGGAGGTTCTGACCGAGTGGGCATGCTCTGCTCCTGAGATTAGAAAAACAGTCCTCTGGGCCGGATTTGAACCAGCGACCTATGGATAACTGTGAATCCTCCACTACAGTCCACCGCTCTACCAACTGAGCTACCAGAGGCTCTGCATACTTTCCTGTTCGTTCTGATTGCTTTACGTCCGTCCCTGTCTTTCGTTTCCACACACTGCTACTCAGCGCGCCCATATAGACGCACAGGAAATGCAGTCATCGGCTGCAACTGCAAACATTGCCCAGATTAAGTTTTATAATGCTCGATCGTGTCAATTAGGTTAAGAAATGCAAGTAGGAAGTGTCTGAAGTACGTCAGAATACTGCTAAATGTATTTACGCGTCCCATACTCGTGTCTGGTTCCATGGTGTAACGGTTAGCACTCTGGACTCTGAATCCAGCGATCCGAGTTCGAATCTCGGTGGAACCTTCGTTTAGTCTAAATTTTCTGTAATAAGCGTTTCTCGCCGAGGAAGTATCAGCGATAGGCTCAGGTATTTAGTTTCTACGTTTGTGTTAAAAACGAGACGTCTATGAAACGGCTGAATATTGGTGCGACGATGTGACCTATATAGCACATTAAACGAGTAATGCCTGTAAGAGCAAGCAATTTTACGATAATTCGGAGAAATATCATTATCCTACGAAGGCTAAGAATCCCATGATTATCAACTAGCTATTACAAGCTGAGCAAATGAATTTCCTTTAAAATAGGTTTAAAACATAGGGAGGTTCTGACCGAGTGGGCATGCTCTGGAGCCTCTTTGCTCCTGAGATTAGAAAAACAGTCCTCTGGGCCGGATTTGAACCAGCGACCTATGGATAACTGTGAATCCTCCACTACAGTCCACCGCTCTACCAACTGAGCTACCAGAGGCTCTGCATATTTTCCTGTTCGTTCTGATTGCTTTACGTCCGTCCCTGTCTTTCGTTTCCACACACTGCTACTCAGCGCGCCCATATAGACGCACAGGAAATGCAGTCATCGGCTGCAACTGCAAACATTGCCCAGATTAAGTTTTATAATGCTCGATCGTGTCAATTAGGTTAAAAAATGCAAGTAGGAAGTGTCTGAAGTACGTCAGAATACTGCTAAATGTATTTACGCGTCCCATACTCGTGTCTGGTTCCATGGTGTAACGGTTAGCACTCTGGACTCTGAATCCAGCGATCCGAGTTCGAATCTCGGTGGAACCTTCGTTTAGTCTAAATTTTCTGTAATAAGCGTTTCTCGCCGAGGAAGTATCAGCGATAGGCTCAGGGATTTAGTTTCTACGTTTGTGTTAAAAACGAGACGTCTATGAAACGGCTGAATATTGGTGCGACGATGTGACCTATATAGCACATTAAACGAGTAATGCCTGTAAGAGCAAGCAATTTTACGATAATTCGGAGAAATATCATTATCCTACGAAGGCTAAGAATCCCATGATTATCAACTAGCTATTACAAGCTGAGCAAATGAATTTCCTTTAAAATAGGTTTAAAACATAGGGAGGTTCTGACCGAGTGGGCATGCTCTGGAGCCTCTTTGCTCCTGAGATTAGAAAAACAGTCCTCTGGGCCGGATTTGAACCAGCGACCTATGGATAACTGTGAATCCTCCACTACAGTCCACCGCTCTACCAACTGAGCTACCAGAGGCTCTGCATACTTTCCTGTTCGTTCTGATTGCTTTACGTCCGTCCCTGTCTTTCGTTTCCACACACTGCTACTCAGCGCGCCCATATAGACGCACAGGAAATGCAGTCATCGGCTGCAACTGCAAACATTGCCCAGATTAAGTTTTATAATGCTCGATCGTGTCAATTAGGTTAAAAAATGCAAGTAGGAAGTGTCTGAAGTACGTCAGAATACTGCTAAATGTATTTACGCGTCCCATACTCGTGTCTGGTTCCATGGTGTAACGGTTAGCACTCTGGACTCTGAATCCAGCGATCCGAGTTCGAATCTCGGTGGAACCTTCGTTTAGTCTAAATTTTCTGTAATAAGCGTTTCTCGCCGAGGAAGTATCAGCGATAGGCTCAGGGATTTAGTTTCTACGTTTGTGTTAAAAACGAGATGTCTATGAAACGGCTGAATATTGGTGCGACGATGTGACCTATATAGCACATTAAACGAGTAATGCCTGTAAGAGCAAGCAATTTTACGATAATTCGGAGAAATATCATTATCCTACGAAGGCTAAGAATCCCATGATTATCAACTAGCTATTACAAGCTGAGCAAATGAATTTCCTTTAAAATAGGTTTAAAACATAGGGAGGTTCTGACCGAGTGGGCATGCTCTGGAGCCTCTTTGCTCCTGAGATTAGAAAAACAGTCCTCTGGGCCGGATTTGAACCAGCGACCTATGGATAACTGTGAATCCTCCACTACAGTCCACCGCTCTACCAACTGAGCTACCAGAGGCTCTGCATACTTTCCTGTTCGTTCTGATTGCTTTACGTCCGTCCCTGTCTTTCGTTTCCACACACTGCTACTCAGCGCGCCCATATAGACGCACAGGAAATGCAGTCATCGGCTGCAACTGCAAACATTGCCCAGATTAAGTTTTATAATGCTCGATCGTGTCAATTAGGTTAAAAAATGCAAGTAGGAAGTGTCTGAAGTACGTCAGAATACTGCTAAATGTATTTACGCGTCCCATACTCGTGTCTGGTTCCATGGTGTAACGGTTAGCACTCTGGACTCTGAATCCAGCGATCCGAGTTCGAATCTCGGTGGAACCTTCGTTTAGTCTAAATTTTCTGTAATAAGCGTTTCTCGCCGAGGAAGTATCAGCGATAGGCTCAGGGATTTAGTTTCTACGTTTGTGTTAAAAACGAGACGTCTATGAAACGGCTGAATATTGGTGCGACGATGTGACCTATATAGCACATTAAACGAGTAATGCCTGTAAGAGCAAGCAATTTTACGATAATTCGGAGAAATATCATTATCCTACGAAGGCTAAGAATCCCATGATTATCAACTAGCTATTACAAGCTGAGCAAATGAATTTCCTTTAAAATAGGTTTAAAACATAGGGAGGTTCTGACCGAGTGGGCATGCTCTGGAGCCTCTTTGCTCCTGAGATTAGAAAAACAGTCCTCTGGGCCGGATTTGAACCAGCGACCTATGGATAACTGTGAATCCTCCACTACAGTCCACCGCTCTACCAACTGAGCTACCAGAGGCTCTGCATACTTTCCTGTTCGTTCTGATTGCTTTACGTCCGTCCCTGTCTTTCGTTTCCACACACTGCTACTCAGCGCGCCCATATAGACGCACAGGAAATGCAGTCATCGGCTGCAACTGCAAACATTGCCCAGATTAAGTTTTATAATGCTCGATCGTGTCAATTAGGTTAAAAAATGCAAGTAGGAAGTGTCTGAAGTACGTCAGAATACTGCTAAATGTATTTACGCGTCCCATACTCGTGTCTGGTTCCATGGTGTAACGGTTAGCACTCTGGACTCTGAATCCAGCGATCCGAGTTCGAATCTCGGTGGAACCTTCGTTTAGTCTAAATTTTCTGTAATAAGCGTTTCTCGCCGAGGAAGTATCAGCGATAGGCTCAGGGATTTAGTTTCTACGTTTGTGTTAAAAACGAGACGTCTATGAAACGGCTGAATATTGGTGCGACGATGTGACCTATATAGCACATTAAACGAGTAATGCCTGTAAGAGCAAGCAATTTTACGATAATTCGGAGAAATATCATTATCCTACGAAGGCTAAGAATCCCATGATTATCAACTAGCTATTACAAGCTGAGCAAATGAATTTCCTTTAAAATAGGTTTAAAACATAGGGAGGTTCTGACCGAGTGGGCATGCTCTGGAGCCTCTTTGCTCCTGAGATTAGAAAAACAGTCCTCTGGGCCGGATTTGAACCAGCGACCTATGGATAACTGTGAATCCTCCACTACAGTCCACCGCTCTACCAACTGAGCTACCAGAGGCTCTGCATACTTTCCTGTTCGTTCTGATTGCTTTACGTCCGTCCCTGTCTTTCGTTTCCACACACTGCTACTCAGCGCGCCCATATAGACGCACAGGAAATGCAGTCATCGGCTGCAACTGCAAACATTGCCCAGATTAAGTTTTATAATGCTCGATCGTGTCAATTAGGTTAAAAAATGCAAGTAGGAAGTGTCTGAAGTACGTCAGAATACTGCTAAATGTATTTACGCGTCCCATACTCGTGTCTGGTTCCATGGTGTAACGGTTAGCACTCTGGACTCTGAATCCAGCGATCCGAGTTCGAATCTCGGTGGAACCTTCGTTTAGTCTAAATTTTCTGTAATAAGCGTTTCTCGCCGAGGAAGTATCAGCGATAGGCTCAGGGATTTAGTTTCTACGTTTGTGTTAAAAACGAGACGTCTATGAAACGGCTGAATATTGGTGCGACGATGTGACCTATATAGCACATTAAACGAGTAATGCCTGTAAGAGCAAGCAATTTTACGATAATTCGGAGAAATATCATTATCCTACGAAGGCTAAGAATCCCATGATTATCAACTAGCTATTACAAGCTGAGCAAATGAATTTCCTTTAAAATAGGTTTAAAACATAGGGAGGTTCTGACCGAGTGGGCATGCTCTGGAGCCTCTTTGCTCCTGAGATTAGAAAAACAGTCCTCTGGGCCGGATTTGAACCAGCGACCTATGGATAACTGTGAATCCTCCACTACAGTCCACCGCTCTACCAACTGAGCTACCAGAGGCTCTGCATACTTTCCTGTTCGTTCTGATTGCTTTACGTCCGTCCCTGTCTTTCGTTTCCACACACTGCTACTCAGCGCGCCCATATAGACGCACAGGAAATGCAGTCATCGGCTGCAACTGCAAACATTGCCCAGATTAAGTTTTATAATGCTCGATCGTGTCAATTAGGTTAAAAAATGCAAGTAGGAAGTGTCTGAAGTACGTCAGAATACTGCTAAATGTATTTACGCGTCCCATACTCGTGTCTGGTTCCATGGTGTAACGGTTAGCACTCTGGACTCTGAATCCAGCGATCCGAGTTCGAATCTCGGTGGAACCTTCGTTTAGTCTAAATTTTCTGTAATAAGCGTTTCTCGCCGAGGAAGTATCAGCGATAGGCTCAGGGATTTAGTTTCTACGTTTGTGTTAAAAACGAGACGTCTATGAAACGGCTGAATATTGGTGCGACGATGTGACCTATATAGCACATTAAACGAGTAATGCCTGTAAGAGCAAGCAATTTTACGATAATTCGGAGAAATATCATTATCCTACGAAGGCTAAGAATCCCATGATTATCAACTAGCTATTACAAGCTGAGCAAATGAATTTCCTTTAAAATAGGTTTAAAACATAGGGAGGTTCTGACCGAGTGGGCATGCTCTGGAGCCTCTTTGCTCCTGAGATTAGAAAAACAGTCCTCTGGGCCGGATTTGAACCAGCGACCTATGGATAACTGTGAATCCTCCACTACAGTCCACCGCTCTACCAACTGAGCTACCAGAGGCTCTGCATACTTTCCTGTTCGTTCTGATTGCTTTACGTCCGTCCCTGTCTTTCGTTTCCACACACTGCTACTCAGCGCGCCCATATAGACGCACAGGAAATGCAGTCATCGGCTGCAACTGCAAACATTGCCCAGATTAAGTTTTATAATGCTCGATCGTGTCAATTAGGTTAAAAAATGCAAGTAGGAAGTGTCTGAAGTACGTCAGAATACTGCTAAATGTATTTACGCGTCCCATACTCGTGTCTGGTTCCATGGTGTAACGGTTAGCACTCTGGACTCTGAATCCAGCGATCCGAGTTCGAATCTCGGTGGAACCCTCGTTTAGTCTAAATTTTCTGTAATAAGCGTTTCTCGCCGAGGAAGTATCAGCGATAGGCTCAGGGATTTAGTTTCTACGTTTGTGTTAAAAACGAGACGTCTATGAAACGGCTGAATATTGGTGCGACGATGTGACCTATATAGCACATTAAACGAGTAATGCCTGTAAGAGCAAGCAATTTTACGATAATTCGGAGAAATATCATTATCCTACGAAGGCTAAGAATCCCATGATTATCAACTAGCTATTACAAGCTGAGCAAATGAATTTCCTTTAAAATAGGTTTAAAACATAGGGAGGTTCTGACCGAGTGGGCATGCTCTGGAGCCTCTTTGCTCCTGAGATTAGAAAAACAGTCCTCTGGGCCGGATTTGAACCAGCGACCTATGGATAACTGTGAATCCTCCACTACAGTCCACCGCTCTACCAACTGAGCTACCAGAGGCTCTGCATACTTTCCTGTTCGTTCTGATTGCTTTACGTCCGTCCCTGTCTTTCGTTTCCACACACTGCTACTCAGCGCGCCCATATAGACGCACAGGAAATGCAGTCATCGGCTGCAACTGCAAACATTGCCCAGATTAAGTTTTATAATGCTCGATCGTGTCAATTAGGTTAAAAAATGCAAGTAGGAAGTGTCTGAAGTACGTCAGAATACTGCTAAATGTATTTACGCGTCCCATACTCGTGTTTGGTTCCATGGTGTAACGGTTAGCACTCTGGACTCTGAATCCAGCGATCCGAGTTCGAATCTCGGTGGAACCTTCGTTTAGTCTAAATTTTCTGTAATAAGCGTTTCTCGCCGAGGAAGTATCAGCGATAGGCTCAGGTATTTAGTTTCTACGTTTGTGTTAAAAACGAGACGTCTATGAAACGGCTGAATATTGGTGCGACGATGTGACCTATATAGCACATTAAACGAGTAATGCCTGTAAGAGCAAGCAATTTTACGATAATTCGGAGAAATATCATTATCCTACGAAGGCTAAGAATCCCATGATTATCAACTAGCTATTACAAGCTGAGCAAATGAATTTCCTTTAAAATAGGTTTAAAACATAGGGAGGTTCTGACCGAGTGGGCATGCTCTGGAGCCTCTTTGCTCCTGAGATTAGAAAAACAGTCCTCTGGGCCGGATTTGAACCAGCGACCTATGGATAACTGTGAATCCTCCACTACAGTCCACCGCTCTACCAACTGAGCTACCAGAGGCTCTGCATACTTTCCTGTTCGTTCTGATTGCTTTACGTCCGTCCCTGTCTTTCGTTTCCACACACTGCTACTCAGCGCGCCCATATAGACGCACAGGAAATGCAGTCATCGGCTGCAACTGCAAACATTGCCCAGATTAAGTTTTATAATGCTCGATCGTGTCAATTAGGTTAAAAAATGCAAGTAGGAAGTGTCTGAAGTACGTCAGAATACTGCTAAATGTATTTACGCGTCCCATACTCGTGTCTGGTTCCATGGTGTAACGGTTAGCACTCTGGACTCTGAATCCAGCGATCCGAGTTCGAATCTCGGTGGAACCTTCGTTTAGTCTAAATTTTCTGTAATAAGCGTTTCTCGCCGAGGAAGTATCAGCGATAGGCTCAGGGATTTAGTTTCTACGTTTGTGTTAAAAACGAGACGTCTATGAAACGGCTGAATATTGGTGCGACGATGTGACCTATATAGCACATTAAACGAGTAATGCCTGTAAGAGCAAGCAATTTTACGATAATTCGGAGAAATATCATTATCCTACGAAGGCTAAGAATCCCATGATTATCAACTAGCTATTACAAGCTGAGCAAATGAATTTCCTTTAAAATAGGTTTAAAACATAGGGAGGTTCTGACCGAGTGGGCATGCTCTGGAGCCTCTTTGCTCCTGAGATTAGAAAAACAGTCCTCTGGGCCGGATTTGAACCAGCGACCTATGGATAACTGTGAATCCTCCACTACAGTCCACCGCTCTACCAACTGAGCTACCAGAGGCTCTGCATACTTTCCTGTTCGTTCTGATTGCTTTACGTCCGTCCCTGTCTTTCGTTTCCACACACTGCTACTCAGCGCGCCCATATAGACGCACAGGAAATGCAGTCATCGGCTGCAACTGCAAACATTGCCCAGATTAAGTTTTATAATGCTCGATCGTGTCAATTAGGTTAAAAAATGCAAGTAGGAAGTGTCTGAAGTACGTCAGAATACTGCTAAATGTATTTACGCGTCCCATACTCGTGTCTGGTTCCATGGTGTAACGGTTAGCACTCTGGACTCTGAATCCAGCGATCCGAGTTCGAATCTCGGTGGAACCTTCGTTTAGTCTAAATTTTCTGTAATAAGCGTTTCTCGCCGAGGAAGTATCAGCGATAGGCTCAGGGATTTAGTTTCTACGTTTGTGTTAAAAACGAGACGTCTATGAAACGGCTGAATATTGGTGCGACGATGTGACCTATATAGCACATTAAACGAGTAATGCCTGTAAGAGCAAGCAATTTTACGATAATTCGGAGAAATATCATTATCCTACGAAGGCTAAGAATCCCATGATTATCAACTAGCTATTACAAGCTGAGCAAATGAATTTCCTTTAAAATAGGTTTAAAACATAGGGAGGTTCTGACCGAGTGGGCATGCTCTGGAGCCTCTTTGCTCCTGAGATTAGAAAAACAGTCCTCTGGGCCGGATTTGAACCAGCGACCTATGGATAACTGTGAATCCTCCACTACAGTCCACCGCTCTACCAACTGAGCTACCAGAGGCTCTGCATACTTTCCTGTTCGTTCTGATTGCTTTACGTCCGTCCCTGTCTTTCGTTTCCACACACTGCTACTCAGCGCGCCCATATAGACGCACAGGAAATGCAGTCATCGGCTGCAACTGCAAACATTGCCCAGATTAAGTTTTATAATGCTCGATCGTGTCAATTAGGTTAAAAAATGCAAGTAGGAAGTGTCTGAAGTACGTCAGAATACTGCTAAATGTATTTACGCGTCCCATACTCGTGTCTGGTTCCATGGTGTAACGGTTAGCACTCTGGACTCTGAATCCAGCGATCCGAGTTCGAATCTCGGTGGAACCTTCGTTTAGTCTAAATTTTCTGTAATAAGCGTTTCTCGCCGAGGAAGTATCAGCGATAGGCTCAGGTATTTAGTTTCTACGTTTGTGTTAAAAACGAGACGTCTATGAAACGGCTGAATATTGGTGCGACGATGTGACCTATATAGCACATTAAACGAGTAATGCCTGTAAGAGCAAGCAATTTTACGATAATTCGGAGAAATATCATTATCCTACGAAGGCTAAGAATCCCATGATTATCAACTAGCTATTACAAGCTGAGCAAATGAATTTCCTTTAAAATAGGTTTAAAACATAGGGAGGTTCTGACCGAGTGGGCATGCTCTGGAGCCTCTTTGCTCCTGAGATTAGAAAAACAGTCCTCTGGGCCGGATTTGAACCAGCGACCTATGGATAACTGTGAATCCTCCACTACAGTCCACCGCTCTACCAACTGAGCTACCAGAGGCTCTGCATACTTTCCTGTTCGTTCTGATTGCTTTACGTCCGTCCCTGTCTTTCGTTTCCACACACTGCTACTCAGCGCGCCCATATAGACGCACAGGAAATGCAGTCATCGGCTGCAACTGCAAACATTGCCCAGATTAAGTTTTATAATGCTCGATCGTGTCAATTAGGTTAAAAAATGCAAGTAGGAAGTGTCTGAAGTACGTCAGAATACTGCTAAATGTATTTACGCGTCCCATACTCGTGTCTGGTTCCATGGTGTAACGGTTAGCACTCTGGACTCTGAATCCAGCGATCCGAGTTCGAATCTCGGTGGAACCTTCGTTTAGTCTAAATTTTCTGTAATAAGCGTTTCTCGCCGAGGAAGTATCAGCGATAGGCTCAGGGATTTAGTTTCTACGTTTGTGTTAAAAACGAGACGTCTATGAAACGGCTGAATATTGGTGCGACGATGTGACCTATATAGCACATTAAACGAGTAATGCCTGTAAGAGCAAGCAATTTTACGATAATTCGGAGAAATATCATTATCCTACGAAGGCTAAGAATCCCATGATTATCAACTAGCTATTACAAGCTGAGCAAATGAATTTCCTTTAAAATAGGTTTAAAACATAGGGAGGTTCTGACCGAGTGGGCATGCTCTGGAGCCTCTTTGCTCCTGAGATTAGAAAAACAGTCCTCTGGGCCGGATTTGAACCAGCGACCTATGGATAACTGTGAATCCTCCACTACAGTCCACCGCTCTACCAACTGAGCTACCAGAGGCTCTGCATACTTTCCTGTTCGTTCTGATTGCTTTACGTCCGTCCCTGTCTTTCGTTTCCACACACTGCTACTCAGCGCGCCCATATAGACGCACAGGAAATGCAGTCATCGGCTGCAACTGCAAACATTGCCCAGATTAAGTTTTATAATGCTCGATCGTGTCAATTAGGTTAAAAAATGCAAGTAGGAAGTGTCTGAAGTACGTCAGAATACTGCTAAATGTATTTACGCGTCCCATACTCGTGTCTGGTTCCATGGTGTAACGGTTAGCACTCTGGACTCTGAATCCAGCGATCCGAGTTCGAATCTCGGTGGAACCTTCGTTTAGTCTAAATTTTCTGTAATAAGCGTTTCTCGCCGAGGAAGTATCAGCGATAGGCTCAGGGATTTAGTTTCTACGTTTGTGTTAAAAACGAGACGTCTATGAAACGGCTGAATATTGGTGCGACGATGTGACCTATATAGCACATTAAACGAGTAATGCCTGTAAGAGCAAGCAATTTTACGATAATTCGGAGAAATATCATTATCCTACGAAGGCTAAGAATCCCATGATTATCAACTAGCTATTACAAGCTGAGCAAATGAATTTCCTTTAAAATAGGTTTAAAACATAGGGAGGTTCTGACCGAGTGGGCATGCTCTGGAGCCTCTTTGCTCCTGAGATTAGAAAAACAGTCCTCTGGGCCGGATTTGAACCAGCGACCTATGGATAACTGTGAATCCTCCACTACAGTCCACCGCTCTACCAACTGAGCTACCAGAGGCTCTGCATACTTTCCTGTTCGTTCTGATTGCTTTACGTCCGTCCCTGTCTTTCGTTTCCACACACTGCTACTCAGCGCGCCCATATAGACGCACAGGAAATGCAGTCATCGGCTGCAACTGCAAACATTGCCCAGATTAAGTTTTATAATGCTCGATCGTGTCAATTAGGTTAAAAAATGCAAGTAGGAAGTGTCTGAAGTACGTCAGAATACTGCTAAATGTATTTACGCGTCCCATACCCGTGTCTGGTTCCATGGTGTAACGGTTAGCACTCTGGACTCTGAATCCAGCGATCCGAGTTCGAATCTCGGTGGAACCTTCGTTTAGTCTAAATTTTCTGTAATAAGCGTTTCTCGCCGAGGAAGTATCAGCGATAGGCTCAGGGATTTAGTTTCTACGTTTGTGTTAAAAACGAGACGTCTATGAAACGGCTGAATATTGGTGCGACGATGTGACCTATATAGCACATTAAACGAGTAATGCCTGTAAGAGCAAGCAATTTTACGATAATTCGGAGAAATATCATTATCCTACGAAGGCTAAGAATCCCATGATTATCAACTAGCTATTACAAGCTGAGCAAATGAATTTCCTTTAAAATAGGTTTAAAACATAGGGAGGTTCTGACCGAGTGGGCATGCTCTGGAGCCTCTTTGCTCCTGAGATTAGAAAAACAGTCCTCTGGGCCGGATTTGAACCAGCGACCTATGGATAACTGTGAATCCTCCACTACAGTCCACCGCTCTACCAACTGAGCTACCAGAGGCTCTGCATACTTTCCTGTTCGTTCTGATTGCTTTACGTCCGTCCCTGTCTTTCGTTTCCACACACTGCTACTCAGCGCGCCCATATAGACGCACAGGAAATGCAGTCATCGGCTGCAACTGCAAACATTGCCCAGATTAAGTTTTATAATGCTCGATCGTGTCAATTAGGTTAAAAAATGCAAGTAGGAAGTGTCTGAAGTACGTCAGAATACTGCTAAATGTATTTACGCGTCCCATACTCGTGTCTGGTTCCATGGTGTAACGGTTAGCACTCTGGACTCTGAATCCAGCGATCCGAGTTCGAATCTCGGTGGAACCTTCGTTTAGTCTAAATTTTCTGTAATAAGCGTTTCTCGCCGAGGAAGTATCAGCGATAGGCTCAGGGATTTAGTTTCTACGTTTGTGTTAAAAACGAGACGTCTATGAAACGGCTGAATATTGGTGCGACGATGTGACCTATATAGCACATTAAACGAGTAATGCCTGTAAGAGCAAGCAATTTTACGATAATTCGGAGAAATATCATTATCCTACGAAGGCTAAGAATCCCATGATTATCAACTAGCTATTACAAGCTGAGCAAATGAATTTCCTTTAAAATAGGTTTAAAACATAGGGAGGTTCTGACCGAGTGGGCATGCTCTGGAGCCTCTTTGCTCCTGAGATTAGAAAAACAGTCCTCTGGGCCGGATTTGAACCAGCGACCTATGGATAACTGTGAATCCTCCACTACAGTCCACCGCTCTACCAACTGAGCTACCAGAGGCTCTGCATACTTTCCTGTTCGTTCTGATTGCTTTACGTCCGTCCCTGTCTTTCGTTTCCACACACTGCTACTCAGCGCGCCCATATAGACGCACAGGAAATGCAGTCATCGGCTGCAACTGCAAACATTGCCCAGATTAAGTTTTATAATGCTCGATCGTGTCAATTAGGTTAAAAAATGCAAGTAGGAAGTGTCTGAAGTACGTCAGAATACTGCTAAATGTATTTACGCGTCCCATACTCGTGTCTGGTTCCATGGTGTAACGGTTAGCACTCTGGACTCTGAATCCAGCGATCCGAGTTCGAATCTCGGTGGAACCTTCGTTTAGTCTAAATTTTCTGTAATAAGCGTTTCTCGCCGAGGAAGTATCAGCGATAGGCTCAGGGATTTAGTTTCTACGTTTGTGTTAAAAACGAGACGTCTATGAAACGGCTGAATATTGGTGCGACGATGTGACCTATATAGCACATTAAACGAGTAATGCCTGTAAGAGCAAGCAATTTTACGATAATTCGGAGAAATATCATTATCCTACGAAGGCTAAGAATCCCATGATTATCAACTAGCTATTACAAGCTGAGCAAATGAATTTCCTTTAAAATAGGTTTAAAACATAGGGAGGTTCTGACCGAGTGGGCATGCTCTGGAGCCTCTTTGCTCCTGAGATTAGAAAAACAGTCCTCTGGGCCGGATTTGAACCAGCGACCTATGGATAACTGTGAATCCTCCACTACAGTCCACCGCTCTACCAACTGAGCTACCAGAGGCTCTGCATACTTTCCTGTTCGTTCTGATTGCTTTACGTCCGTCCCTGTCTTTCGTTTCCACACACTGCTACTCAGCGCGCCCATATAGACGCACAGGAAATGCAGTCATCGGCTGCAACTGCAAACATTGCCCAGATTAAGTTTTATAATGCTCGATCGTGTCAATTAGGTTAAAAAATGCAAGTAGGAAGTGTCTGAAGTACGTCAGAATACTGCTAAATGTATTTACGCGTCCCATACTCGTGTCTGGTTCCATGGTGTAACGGTTAGCACTCTGGACTCTGAATCCAGCGATC
Source organism: Schistocerca americana (assembly GCF_021461395.2). Lineage (NCBI taxonomy): Eukaryota > Metazoa > Arthropoda > Insecta > Orthoptera > Acrididae > Schistocerca > Schistocerca americana. The sequence goes on along the minus strand of NW_025725911.1, from coordinate 62,000 downwards.
CGAGTTCGAATCTCGGTGGAACCTTCGTTTAGTCTAAATTTTCTGTAATAAGCGTTTCTCGCCGAGGAAGTATCAGCGATAGGCTCAGGGATTTAGTTTCTACGTTTGTGTTAAAAACGAGACGTCTATGAAACGGCTGAATATTGGTGCGACGATGTGACCTATATAGCACATTAAACGAGTAATGCCTGTAAGAGCAAGCAATTTTACGATAATTCGGAGAAATATCATTATCCTACGAAGGCTAAGAATCCCATGATTATCAACTAGCTATTACAAGCTGAGCAAATGAATTTCCTTTAAAATAGGTTTAAAACATAGGGAGGTTCTGACCGAGTGGGCATGCTCTGGAGCCTCTTTGCTCCTGAGATTAGAAAAACAGTCCTCTGGGCCGGATTTGAACCAGCGACCTATGGATAACTGTGAATCCTCCACTACAGTCCACCGCTCTACCAACTGAGCTACCAGAGGCTCTGCATACTTTCCTGTTCGTTCTGATTGCTTTACGTCCGTCCCTGTCTTTCGTTTCCACACACTGCTACTCAGCGCGCCCATATAGACGCACAGGAAATGCAGTCATCGGCTGCAACTGCAAACATTGCCCAGATTAAGTTTTATAATGCTCGATCGTGTCAATTAGGTTAAAAAATGCAAGTAGGAAGTGTCTGAAGTACGTCAGAATACTGCTAAATGTATTTACGCGTCCCATACTCGTGTCTGGTTCCATGGTGTAACGGTTAGCACTCTGGACTCTGAATCCAGCGATCCGAGTTCGAATCTCGGTGGAACCTTCGTTTAGTCTAAATTTTCTGTAATAAGCGTTTCTCGCCGAGGAAGTATCAGCGATAGGCTCAGGGATTTAGTTTCTACGTTTGTGTTAAAAACGAGACGTCTATGAAACGGCTGAATATTGGTGCGACGATGTGACCTATATAGCACATTAAACGAGTAATGCCTGTAAGAGCAAGCAATTTTACGATAATTCGGAGAAATATCATTATCCTACGAAGGCTAAGAATCCCATGATTATCAACTAGCTATTACAAGCTGAGCAAATGAATTTCCTTTAAAATAGGTTTAAAACATAGGGAGGTTCTGACCGAGTGGGCATGCTCTGGAGCCTCTTTGCTCCTGAGATTAGAAAAACAGTCCTCTGGGCCGGATTTGAACCAGCGACCTATGGATAACTGTGAATCCTCCACTACAGTCCACCGCTCTACCAACTGAGCTACCAGAGGCTCTGCATACTTTCCTGTTCGTTCTGATTGCTTTACGTCCGTCCCTGTCTTTCGTTTCCACACACTGCTACTCAGCGCGCCCATATAGACGCACAGGAAATGCAGTCATCGGCTGCAACTGCAAACATTGCCCAGATTAAGTTTTATAATGCTCGATCGTGTCAATTAGGTTAAAAAATGCAAGTAGGAAGTGTCTGAAGTACGTCAGAATACTGCTAAATGTATTTACGCGTCCCATACTCGTGTCTGGTTCCATGGTGTAACGGTTAGCACTCTGGACTCTGAATCCAGCGATCCGAGTTCGAATCTCGGTGGAACCTTCGTTTAGTCTAAATTTTCTGTAATAAGCGTTTCTCGCCGAGGAAGTATCAGCGATAGGCTCAGGGATTTAGTTTCTACGTTTGTGTTAAAAACGAGACGTCTATGAAACGGCTGAATATTGGTGCGACGATGTGACCTATATAGCACATTAAACGAGTAATGCCTGTAAGAGCAAGCAATTTTACGATAATTCGGAGAAATATCATTATCCTACGAAGGCTAAGAATCCCATGATTATCAACTAGCTATTACAAGCTGAGCAAATGAATTTCCTTTAAAATAGGTTTAAAACATAGGGAGGTTCTGACCGAGTGGGCATGCTCTGGAGCCTCTTTGCTCCTGAGATTAGAAAAACAGTCCTCTGGGCCGGATTTGAACCAGCGACCTATGGATAACTGTGAATCCTCCACTACAGTCCACCGCTCTACCAACTGAGCTACCAGAGGCTCTGCATACTTTCCTGTTCGTTCTGATTGCTTTACGTCCGTCCCTGTCTTTCGTTTCCACACACTGCTACTCAGCGCGCCCATATAGACGCACAGGAAATGCAGTCATCGGCTGCAACTGCAAACATTGCCCAGATTAAGTTTTATAATGCTCGATCGTGTCAATTAGGTTAAAAAATGCAAGTAGGAAGTGTCTGAAGTACGTCAGAATACTGCTAAATGTATTTACGCGTCCCATACTCGTGTCTGGTTCCATGGTGTAACGGTTAGCACTCTGGACTCTGAATCCAGCGATCCGAGTTCGAATCTCGGTGGAACCTTCGTTTAGTCTAAATTTTCTGTAATAAGCGTTTCTCGCCGAGGAAGTATCAGCGATAGGCTCAGGGATTTAGTTTCTACGTTTGTGTTAAAAACGAGACGTCTATGAAACGGCTGAATATTGGTGCGACGATGTGACCTATATAGCACATTAAACGAGTAATGCCTGTAAGAGCAAGCAATTTTACGATAATTCGGAGAAATATCATTATCCTACGAAGGCTAAGAATCCCATGATTATCAACTAGCTATTACAAGCTGAGCAAATGAATTTCCTTTAAAATAGGTTTAAAACATAGGGAGGTTCTGACCGAGTGGGCATGCTCTGGAGCCTCTTTGCTCCTGAGATTAGAAAAACAGTCCTCTGGGCCGGATTTGAACCAGCGACCTATGGATAACTGTGAATCCTCCACTACAGTCCACCGCTCTACCAACTGAGCTACCAGAGGCTCTGCATACTTTCCTGTTCGTTCTGATTGCTTTACGTCCGTCCCTGTCTTTCGTTTCCACACACTGCTACTCAGCGCGCCCATATAGACGCACAGGAAATGCAGTCATCGGCTGCAACTGCAAACATTGCCCAGATTAAGTTTTATAATGCTCGATCGTGTCAATTAGGTTAAAAAATGCAAGTAGGAAGTGTCTGAAGTACGTCAGAATACTGCTAAATGTATTTACGCGTCCCATACTCGTGTCTGGTTCCATGGTGTAACGGTTAGCACTCTGGACTCTGAATCCAGCGATCCGAGTTCGAATCTCGGTGGAACCTTCGTTTAGTCTAAATTTTCTGTAATAAGCGTTTCTCGCCGAGGAAGTATCAGCGATAGGCTCAGGGATTTAGTTTCTACGTTTGTGTTAAAAACGAGACGTCTATGAAACGGCTGAATATTGGTGCGACGATGTGACCTATATAGCACATTAAACGAGTAATGCCTGTAAGAGCAAGCAATTTTACGATAATTCGGAGAAATATCATTATCCTACGAAGGCTAAGAATCCCATGATTATCAACTAGCTATTACAAGCTGAGCAAATGAATTTCCTTTAAAATAGGTTTAAAACATAGGGAGGTTCTGACCGAGTGGGCATGCTCTGGAGCCTCTTTGCTCCTGAGATTAGAAAAACAGTCCTCTGGGCCGGATTTGAACCAGCGACCTATGGATAACTGTGAATCCTCCACTACAGTCCACCGCTCTACCAACTGAGCTACCAGAGGCTCTGCATACTTTCCTGTTCGTTCTGATTGCTTTACGTCCGTCCCTGTCTTTCGTTTCCACACACTGCTACTCAGCGCGCCCATATAGACGCACAGGAAATGCAGTCATCGGCTGCAACTGCAAACATTGCCCAGATTAAGTTTTATAATGCTCGATCGTGTCAATTAGGTTAAAAAATGCAAGTAGGAAGTGTCTGAAGTACGTCAGAATACTGCTAAATGTATTTACGCGTCCCATACTCGTGTCTGGTTCCATGGTGTAACGGTTAGCACTCTGGACTCTGAATCCAGCGATCCGAGTTCGAATCTCGGTGGAACCTTCGTTTAGTCTAAATTTTCTGTAATAAGCGTTTCTCGCCGAGGAAGTATCAGCGATAGGCTCAGGGATTTAGTTTCTACGTTTGTGTTAAAAACGAGACGTCTATGAAACGGCTGAATATTGGTGCGACGATGTGACCTATATAGCACATTAAACGAGTAATGCCTGTAAGAGCAAGCAATTTTACGATAATTCGGAGAAATATCATTATCCTACGAAGGCTAAGAATCCCATGATTATCAACTAGCTATTACAAGCTGAGCAAATGAATTTCCTTTAAAATAGGTTTAAAACATAGGGAGGTTCTGACCGAGTGGGCATGCTCTGGAGCCTCTTTGCTCCTGAGATTAGAAAAACAGTCCTCTGGGCCGGATTTGAACCAGCGACCTATGGATAACTGTGAATCCTCCACTACAGTCCACCGCTCTACCAACTGAGCTACCAGAGGCTCTGCATACTTTCCTGTCCGTTCTGATTGCTTTACGTCCGTCCCTGTCTTTCGTTTCCACACACTGCTACTCAGCGCGCCCATATAGACGCACAGGAAATGCAGTCATCGGCTGCAACTGCAAACATTGCCCAGATTAAGTTTTATAATGCTCGATCGTGTCAATTAGGTTAAAAAATGCAAGTAGGAAGTGTCTGAAGTACGTCAGAATACTGCTAAATGTATTTACGCGTCCCATACTCGTGTCTGGTTCCATGGTGTAACGGTTAGCACTCTGGACTCTGAATCCAGCGATCCGAGTTCGAATCTCGGTGGAACCTTCGTTTAGTCTAAATTTTCTGTAATAAGCGTTTCTCGCCGAGGAAGTATCAGCGATAGGCTCAGGGATTTAGTTTCTACGTTTGTGTTAAAAACGAGACGTCTATGAAACGGCTGAATATTGGTGCGACGATGTGACCTATATAGCACATTAAACGAGTAATGCCTGTAAGAGCAAGCAATTTTACGATAATTCGGAGAAATATCATTATCCTACGAAGGCTAAGAATCCCATGATTATCAACTAGCTATTACAAGCTGAGCAAATGAATTTCCTTTAAAATAGGTTTAAAACATAGGGAGGTTCTGACCGAGTGGGCATGCTCTGGAGCCTCTTTGCTCCTGAGATTAGAAAAACAGTCCTCTGGGCCGGATTTGAACCAGCGACCTATGGATAACTGTGAATCCTCCACTACAGTCCACCGCTCTACCAACTGAGCTACCAGAGGCTCTGCATACTTTCCTGTTCGTTCTGATTGCTTTACGTCCGTCCCTGTCTTTCGTTTCCACACACTGCTACTCAGCGCGCCCATATAGACGCACAGGAAATGCAGTCATCGGCTGCAACTGCAAACATTGCCCAGATTAAGTTTTATAATGCTCGATCGTGTCAATTAGGTTAAAAAATGCAAGTAGGAAGTGTCTGAAGTACGTCAGAATACTGCTAAATGTATTTACGCGTCCCATACTCGTGTCTGGTTCCATGGTGTAACGGTTAGCACTCTGGACTCTGAATCCAGCGATCCGAGTTCGAATCTCGGTGGAACCTTCGTTTAGTCTAAATTTTCTGTAATAAGCGTTTCTCGCCGAGGAAGTATCAGCGATAGGCTCAGGGATTTAGTTTCTACGTTTGTGTTAAAAACGAGACGTCTATGAAACGGCTGAATATTGGTGCGACGATGTGACCTATATAGCACATTAAACGAGTAATGCCTGTAAGAGCAAGCAATTTTACGATAATTCGGAGAAATATCATTATCCTACGAAGGCTAAGAATCCCATGATTATCAACTAGCTATTACAAGCTGAGCAAATGAATTTCCTTTAAAATAGGTTTAAAACATAGGGAGGTTCTGACCGAGTGGGCATGCTCTGGAGCCTCTTTGCTCCTGAGATTAGAAAAACAGTCCTCTGGGCCGGATTTGAACCAGCGACCTATGGATAACTGTGAATCCTCCACTACAGTCCACCGCTCTACCAACTGAGCTACCAGAGGCTCTGCATACTTTCCTGTTCGTTCTGATTGCTTTACGTCCGTCCCTGTCTTTCGTTTCCACACACTGCTACTCAGCGCGCCCATATAGACGCACAGGAAATGCAGTCATCGGCTGCAACTGCAAACATTGCCCAGATTAAGTTTTATAATGCTCGATCGTGTCAATTAGGTTAAAAAATGCAAGTAGGAAGTGTCTGAAGTACGTCAGAATACTGCTAAATGTATTTACGCGTCCCATACTCGTGTCTGGTTCCATGGTGTAACGGTTAGCACTCTGGACTCTGAATCCAGCGATCCGAGTTCGAATCTCGGTGGAACCTTCGTTTAGTCTAAATTTTCTGTAATAAGCGTTTCTCGCCGAGGAAGTATCAGCGATAGGCTCAGGGATTTAGTTTCTACGTTTGTGTTAAAAACGAGACGTCTATGAAACGGCTGAATATTGGTGCGACGATGTGACCTATATAGCACATTAAACGAGTAATGCCTGTAAGAGCAAGCAATTTTACGATAATTCGGAGAAATATCATTATCCTACGAAGGCTAAGAATCCCATGATTATCAACTAGCTATTACAAGCTGAGCAAATGAATTTCCTTTAAAATAGGTTTAAAACATAGGGAGGTTCTGACCGAGTGGGCATGCTCTGGAGCCTCTTTGCTCCTGAGATTAGAAAAACAGTCCTCTGGGCCGGATTTGAACCAGCGACCTATGGATAACTGTGAATCCTCCACTACAGTCCACCGCTCTACCAACTGAGCTACCAGAGGCTCTGCATACTTTCCTGTCCGTTCTGATTGCTTTACGTCCGTCCCTGTCTTTCGTTTCCACACACTGCTACTCAGCGCGCCCATATAGACGCACAGGAAATGCAGTCATCGGCTGCAACTGCAAACATTGCCCAGATTAAGTTTTATAATGCTCGATCGTGTCAATTAGGTTAAAAAATGCAAGTAGGAAGTGTCTGAAGTACGTCAGAATACTGCTAAATGTATTTACGCGTCCCATACTCGTGTCTGGTTCCATGGTGTAACGGTTAGCACTCTGGACTCTGAATCCAGCGATCCGAGTTCGAATCTCGGTGGAACCTTCGTTTAGTCTAAATTTTCTGTAATAAGCGTTTCTCGCCGAGGAAGTATCAGCGATAGGCTCAGGGATTTAGTTTCTACGTTTGTGTTAAAAACGAGACGTCTATGAAACGGCTGAATATTGGTGCGACGATGTGACCTATATAGCACATTAAACGAGTAATGCCTGTAAGAGCAAGCAATTTTACGATAATTCGGAGAAATATCATTATCCTACGAAGGCTAAGAATCCCATGATTATCAACTAGCTATTACAAGCTGAGCAAATGAATTTCCTTTAAAATAGGTTTAAAACATAGGGAGGTTCTGACCGAGTGGGCATGCTCTGGAGCCTCTTTGCTCCTGAGATTAGAAAAACAGTCCTCTGGGCCGGATTTGAACCAGCGACCTATGGATAACTGTGAATCCTCCACTACAGTCCACCGCTCTACCAACTGAGCTACCAGAGGCTCTGCATACTTTCCTGTTCGTTCTGATTGCTTTACGTCCGTCCCTGTCTTTCGTTTCCACACACTGCTACTCAGCGCGCCCATATAGACGCACAGGAAATGCAGTCATCGGCTGCAACTGCAAACATTGCCCAGATTAAGTTTTATAATGCTCGATCGTGTCAATTAGGTTAAAAAATGCAAGTAGGAAGTGTCTGAAGTACGTCAGAATACTGCTAAATGTATTTACGCGTCCCATACTCGTGTCTGGTTCCATGGTGTAACGGTTAGCACTCTGGACTCTGAATCCAGCGATCCGAGTTCGAATCTCGGTGGAACCTTCGTTTAGTCTAAATTTTCTGTAATAAGCGTTTCTCGCCGAGGAAGTATCAGCGATAGGCTCAGGGATTTAGTTTCTACGTTTGTGTTAAAAACGAGACGTCTATGAAACGGCTGAATATTGGTGCGACGATGTGACCTATATAGCACATTAAACGAGTAATGCCTGTAAGAGCAAGCAATTTTACGATAATTCGGAGAAATATCATTATCCTACGAAGGCTAAGAATCCCATGATTATCAACTAGCTATTACAAGCTGAGCAAATGAATTTCCTTTAAAATAGGTTTAAAACATAGGGAGGTTCTGACCGAGTGGGCATGCTCTGGAGCCTCTTTGCTCCTGAGATTAGAAAAACAGTCCTCTGGGCCGGATTTGAACCAGCGACCTATGGATAACTGTGAATCCTCCACTACAGTCCACCGCTCTACCAACTGAGCTACCAGAGGCTCTGCATACTTTCCTGTTCGTTCTGATTGCTTTACGTCCGTCCCTGTCTTTCGTTTCCACACACTGCTACTCAGCGCGCCCATATAGACGCACAGGAAATGCAGTCATCGGCTGCAACTGCAAACATTGCCCAGATTAAGTTTTATAATGCTCGATCGTGTCAATTAGGTTAAAAAATGCAAGTAGGAAGTGTCTGAAGTACGTCAGAATACTGCTAAATGTATTTACGCGTCCCATACTCGTGTCTGGTTCCATGGTGTAACGGTTAGCACTCTGGACTCTGAATCCAGCGATCCGAGTTCGAATCTCGGTGGAACCTTCGTTTAGTCTAAATTTTCTGTAATAAGCGTTTCTCGCCGAGGAAGTATCAGCGATAGGCTCAGGGATTTAGTTTCTACGTTTGTGTTAAAAACGAGACGTCTGTGAAACGGCTGAATATTGGTGCGACGATGTGACCTATATAGCACATTAAACGAGTAATGCCTGTAAGAGCAAGCAATTTTACGATAATTCGGAGAAATATCATTATCCTACGAAGGCTAAGAATCCCATGATTATCAACTAGCTATTACAAGCTGAGCAAATGAATTTCCTTTAAAATAGGTTTAAAACATAGGGAGGTTCTGACCGAGTGGGCATGCTCTGGAGCCTCTTTGCTCCTGAGATTAGAAAAACAGTCCTCTGGGCCGGATTTGAACCAGCGACCTATGGATAACTGTGAATCCTCCACTACAGTCCACCGCTCTACCAACTTTTTTTTTTTTTTTTTTTTTTTTTTTTGGGCCTCCCATCTCCCCATACAGCCCATCCATTCGCTCACCTTTTTTGCCTTCTTCGGCTAGCTTCGATGCTATACTCTTGTGATGCTATTTCACTGTGGATATTCTGAAATGTATAGTTGTTATATTTTGATTCCTTGGTGTTTGAAGTGATATTGAAAAATTTTTTTTTATTATTTTTTTTCTTTTTTATTGTTGTTTTTGTTTTATTTTTGTTGTTTTTTTTGTTTTTTTTTTGTTTTTTGTTTTTTTTTTGTTTCTGTTAATATTGTTTATTTGATTTTACTGCATGCGGAGGTGCAGGGTGCCGACGTCATTCAAAGCTCGTCTTCTCGAAAGTTTGTTATGCCTTTGGCTTCCCCAAGCGATGGCTTGGACTAGTCTGATATATTCCATTTTTGCTGTGTGGTTTCCCAAGTCGCCTTCTCTTAGCTCCGAACGACTCAGGCGCCAAAAACTGCGCTCTGCATACGAATGTGGAAAAGAGAAATGATGAAATCCATGTTGCCGCGGAATGAGTTGAAGAAGAAGGAAAGAAAAAAAAAATGAAGAAATAAATCCTGTTTCATCTTCCCTCGTCGACGTCAAAGAAATAAAGAAGCAAGTAATGTTCGCAGTTGAGTGAAACGGATACATCTTCCATGTAAGTTTGCAAACATAAAACATAAACGAAAAACCCAGTGGACACCACGTCCAAACGAATGGTCAGCTTCACCATCCATGTTGGGAGAATGTAAATCAAATTCCTGCTGAATTAACGGAGACGAAGGGCTAGGTTAAACAGACATTTAAAACACCAAGCATGAACATTCCAATCAGTGACTACTGCAGACACCATGAATGTCGACTTTGTTCCTTTTCTTCTTTTTCGTTGTTTCATTGTTGTCGTTGGACATATTTGTTTTTTTTTTTTTTTATTTGTAATTTATTTATTGAGATTTTCATTTATATTTGAGAAGGTGGATATATACGTGGCCGTGGAAGAAACCTTACTGAATTCGTTTACAGGGTCGTGATTTGGAGCGCTAAGATATAATTTGCAAACTTTTGCCTATGTTTGACATCCTGCATTAGCAGTTGTGCCTGTGTGGCGAGGTATAATCTGTAGTCCAGGTATGAACGCCCCTCCTGGGCGCCAAGCAAGTAACATAGGGTGTGTCCAGCCAACCACGTCCAGGTGTTTGCCTTGGTTGTGGGGTAGTACGCGTCGTCGGGTTGGAGCACGGACGTAAGAGAGATGTGCCGTCGTGCCGTGCGGCAGATCAAAGCCATGGTCATTCTACACCATTCCCAAATAAGACTGTTCGCACCACAAACACATCTGTGTTGCAAAGTGTCGACAAGGCCGCACTCCCTACATTTGTCAGTAGCTGACAAATGTATTTTATGAAGTTTTTCGGCTGTGGGTAGAGTTTCATTAACAACTTTATACCACAGTGATCGAATACCGGTATCTAGCACTTTGTTATGTATAGTCTTCCAGATTAGAGCCCAGTCTTTAGAGGGATACTTCAGTTCCATGCGGTTGACCCTGCCTGTGTCGTTCAGTAGCCGGTAGAGGTTGGCAGTGGTAAGGTCACGTAGCGGGACTCTCGATTTCATTTGGAGATAACTACTTTCCAAAAGAAACATCCTAATGTGGTTTGCTTTGAAATGCGTTTCCCGAAGGTTGATGGGGATGTGCATAGTCTGAGGCTGAAATGTGCGTATGGCCATACTCAGCGCACTGTCAGGATATTCGTGGCAGAGCTGCAGTGTACGCCGGATCAAGAGTGCCTTACATTTGGTTTGAACATCCGTCAGGCCGAGGCCGCCTTTGTCTGGTGGGAGAGTGATGACATTGATGCCCACCTTGAAGATGTCACCCCTCCAGATGTACCAACCTACTGCCGACATAATTTTCCTCGCAACACTGTCGACCACAGGAAGTATTTGCCCGACATACCAAATTTTCGAGAGAATCATGGTATTAACGAAATGAACTCTCTGCAATAAGTCCTGTTCTCTGCCTTTATGATACTGTAAGCAGCCCCGAGACATAGCCAAAAGATGTTTCCAATTGTCTACCGTTGTTCGTAGGGGGCAACTGCTCATCTTGATACCAAGAAGTTTGAGAGTCGCACATCTTCTGTACGTCAAAGGGGCGTCTGTGCGAAATCCACTGCCTATAGGCAGGAGGCAAGTCTTTCCATAGTTTAGCTGAGAACCGGAGGCTCGCTCGTAATCGGTGATACTATTCCTAACGGCCGTGAGGTCTTGTTCCGAACGCACAATGACACCCACATCGTCGGCGTACGCAATGCATTTGAGGGTGCTGGAATACAGGTTTAAACCTGGAAGGTTACAATTCAGCATCCTTACAAGTGGCTCAATTGCGATCACGAAGAGACACATGGACATGGGACAGCCCTGTCTGATTGACCGCTGAATCGGAATCCGCCGGGTGAATTGACCATTGACGATGATCTGAGAAGTGGCCGAGGTGTACATGTTGCTGACCATTGCAGTAAAGCCGTCACCAAATCCTAAGTGGTTCATGGTGTGGAAGAGGTAGCGATGCAGGATCCGATCAAAGGCCTGACATTGATCTAAAGCCAAGATTGCTGCTTCCGGGCGTGTGATTGCAGTAAACGAAACGAGCTCCCTGTAATCGGCAAGACATTTAAAGATCGTGCGGCCCGGGACCGCTGCTGCCTGGCTGTGATGTATAATTTTTGCAAGGACATGTTTAAGTCTACCTGCTATGACGCGGGCCACAATCTTGTAGTCAGAGTTCAACAGGGAGATAGGGCGGAATTTGGCAATATCCTGATGGGGGTATTCTTTTGGGACCAAAACGATCAGGCTGTCATTGAAACCAGCTGGTAACTGTTGGCCGGCGCGCAGTTCATTGCAGATGCAAACAAAACAATGTTCGAGGAGGTCCCAGAACTGCTTATAAAATTCAATCGGCAGACCATCAATGCCGGGCGATTTGTTGGCCTGAGCCCTGCTCAGTGCCTCCCGAATCTCCACCGCGGTGACATCACTGATCAACAATTGCCTGTCGTCCTCATCGAGCGTTGTCGGAAGATATGCATGCATCGCCGCGATTGCCGCATCATCGGCTGGTTGTGCTCTGTATAGTCGCTCGTAGTAGGCCGTTAGAGACTCCTTAATTTCAGCCTGGGTCGTCACAAAGGTACCGTCTTCAGTTCGTAAGCGGGTAATCAATTTTTGTCGTGCGCGGCGTTTCTCTGTCCCTAGGTGGAAGGCGGATGGTTGTTCGTCAGAAGTGCCGGCGCTATCTCGCGAACGGATTTTAACGCCTTCCATTTGCCTGCGTTTGAGGAGCGTCAACTTTGATTTGATCCGTTTAATCTGAAGAAATTGTTCCTGCGTGACATGTGCTTCAGAATACAAGTCACGGAGACAGCGAAAATAAAATTCAAAAGTCTCTTTCTGCATCCGGCTCCTGTCAGAACTATACGCCTTCAAACAACGAATAAGCCTAGGTTTTGCACAACGGCACCACCACTGCGTTACCGATGGGAATGTTGGTCGTCGACGTAAACAAATTTCCCAGGCGTCTTGTAGACGGTCTCGTAACTCCTGTTCCCTGAGAATACTGACGTTAAGTTTCCATCCTGTCCGACCACGGAAAGTTTGCTGGCGCGCCATACGAATGATACAATGGTAAGCTAAATGGTCGGAAAAATACAGGGGCCACGTTTCCGAGGAAGATACCCGCTCTCGCAGGTTTTTCCCCACGTAGATCCTGTCGAGGCGGCTGGCCATTTGTGCAGTATGGTACGTGAAGCACCGTTGTTCCCCGTGTGTTATTTCCCACGTATCCTCCAGCTCTAATTGACGTACTGTTTCGCCGAGAGTAGCACATCCATTAAAGTTCGGCCATTGGTCCTTTGGCTTCAAAACACAATTAAAATCGCCTCCGATAACCACGTCCTCCCGGCTGCGGCGCAAAAGATATAATAAGTCAGTGGCAAAGAACTGAGCTCGTCTCGTTCTATTCTGATTCCCGGAAGGGGCATATACATTAACAAATCTAATGCCGTTGATAAGGCACGCTATACCCCTGCCATTTTCGAGTCGTTCAACGTCGGAGACGGCCACGCCCACTTTGGTTAATAGAGCGGTACCTGAAGAACTGTCTGGGGTGGTGTTTTTGAGTAATTGGTAGCCAGGAATGTCAGGCTGAAATTTATCATCGACCTCCTGCAACAGCACAATATCAGCATCGCAGCTGTATAAATAATCACGAAAGCTAGAGAGCTTCTGTACAGAAGTAATTCTATTAACGTTAATTGTAGCTAACTTATAATCCTGGTAGGACTGCATGAACTGCTAAATGTTGGCAGAAAGAGAAAAAAGCAAAGTAGATATGCAGAAGCACAGAAAATTATAACCTTTAGTAGGTATCAGATAGGTAATCATCGTCCCCCGTCGGGTGTTTTGAGACAGGTCGTGTCGTACTTAAGTCGCCGACCGGTAATGCGGGTAAATTTCCTGGAGATGGCCCTACCACAGACAGGCTCTGGTCCATTATTACATCGTCAGTGTCATCTGCCCAATTGACCACATGAACAGCGGCCACCTCGCCAATTGAGCCCTGATCATTTTGAGATTGATGATCGGGGGTATCCCTGAGGTCCTCACGAGGGTTCTGTTCCTCGTTCGCAGCGACCTGGCCGTCACCATCGGGGTGGGGCACGGAGACGTCCGAGACCTGTGGGGTCTCATGCAGCGGCTGTTCAGTGGGGTCGTCAAGAGAGACGTCAGGCAAGGAACGGGCAATTTGCGCCCCTTTTTCGCGCAAAGGTGGTGCGGTGTGGGCGGCATCTTTGTGGGCGATCCTCCTTTTCTTGTGTTTCTTGGGAGAAGTTTCGACTCTTTGAAGTTCTGCAGCCGACGAGGAAGAAGTGGAGTCCTGAGCAGGAGGAAGTGCATTCTGAACTGAAATGGGATCCATATTGCTGTTAACGTGGCGACCAGTGTGAGCTTCCTGGGAGTGAGCAACCTCTTGGTGGCTGTCTAAAGACGGAACCGCCGGGATGCTACTGGCCACCGGTACTTCTGTAGTAGGAACAGCGATGCCGGCCAGACTGGAAGTGTCCATGGGCGTATCTAGATCAGTGTCCGAAGCCCTGGGATCTGTGACCACGTCAGGTTGCACCGCCGCGGCCGTGGTCGAGCGGAATGCCGCTACATATGTGAGAGGCAGTGTCGACATCCTGTTAGTTGCCGTCCTTTCGCCAGGTGGTAATTGCGTCACTCGTCGCTGCATACACTGAGCGCGAACGTGATCAGTGGCACCACAACCTGCACAAGTTCTAGGTTGACCGTCGTACATAACGATCGCCCTGTATCCACAAATAGTGAGATATGACGGGATGTGTCTCTTCAACTCCATCTTGACCTGACGAACACCGTTCAAAACAGGGACTTTGAAAGACAACCACTTTTCGGCAACATTGCTAATGACCTTACCATAGCTGTCCAAAGCAGCGTTGATGTGTTAAGCGGGTACTTCAAACGGTAGTTCGAATATTCGAACGGTGCGGACACCAAACCCTGCATGAGACACGAGAACCTCTCCAACATTCCCATCACAATGCTTAAACTTCAAACGACCACTACAAGAGTCAATGATTTGTTCACAGATTTCGGCAGATTTAAACTTTATATAGGCAGTGCTGCTAACTATCGATAAATGGACTCCAAGAATGTCATCAAAGGATCGTTTCAAAGCTTCCTCAATCCACGATTCTAATTCAAACGATTTTGGTCTTGCATAGTTTGAATCAAACACAAACTTCAAAGTATCCCGTCGTGTTAAGTGACTCATGTTGGAATCCTACACATAGTCCAAACAATAACACGTCACTGTGTACAGCAAAGGCGGCACTCACCACAACAGCCAGCAGCAGCGGCGACGTAAGCACCACACGTCCGCTCACCACGGCCGCCGAGGGCCGACTGTCCCAACTGAGCTACCAGAGGCTCTGCATACTTTCCTGTTCGTTCTGATTGCTTTACGTCCGTCCCTGTCTTTCGTTTCCACACACTGCTACTCAGCGCGCCCATATAGACGCACAGGAAATGCAGTCATCGGCTGCAACTGCAAACATTGCCCAGATTAAGTTTTATAATGCTCGATCGTGTCAATTAGGTTAAAAAATGCAAGTAGGAAGTGTCTGAAGTACGTCAGAATACTGCTAAATGTATTTACGCGTCCCATACTCGTGTCTGGTTCCATGGTGTAACGGTTAGCACTCTGGACTCTGAATCCAGCGATCCGAGTTCGAATCTCGGTGGAACCTTCGTTTAGTCTAAATTTTCTGTAATAAGCGTTTCTCGCCGAGGAAGTATCAGCGATAGGCTCAGGGATTTAGTTTCTACGTTTGTGTTAAAAACGAGACGTCTATGAAACGGCTGAATATTGGTGCGACGATGTGACCTATATAGCACATTAAACGAGTAATGCCTGTAAGAGCAAGCAATTTTACGATAATTCGGAGAAATATCATTATCCTACGAAGGCTAAGAATCCCATGATTATCAACTAGCTATTACAAGCTGAGCAAATGAATTTCCTTTAAAATAGGTTTAAAACATAGGGAGGTTCTGACCGAGTGGGCATGCTCTGGAGCCTCTTTGCTCCTGAGATTAGAAAAACAGTCCTCTGGGCCGGATTTGAACCAGCGACCTATGGATAACTGTGAATCCTCCACTACAGTCCACCGCTCTACCAACTGAGCTACCAGAGGCTCTGCATACTTTCCTGTTCGTTCTGATTGCTTTACGTCCGTCCCTGTCTTTCGTTTCCACACACTGCTACTCAGCGCGCCCATATAGACGCACAGGAAATGCAGTCATCGGCTGCAACTGCAAACATTGCCCAGATTAAGTTTTATAATGCTCGATCGTGTCAATTAGGTTAAAAAATGCAAGTAGGAAGTGTCTGAAGTACGTCAGAATACTGCTAAATGTATTTACGCGTCCCATACTCGTGTCTGGTTCCATGGTGTAACGGTTAGCACTCTGGACTCTGAATCCAGCGATCCGAGTTCGAATCTCGGTGGAACCTTCGTTTAGTCTAAATTTTCTGTAATAAGCGTTTCTCGCCGAGGAAGTATCAGCGATAGGCTCAGGGATTTAGTTTCTACGTTTGTGTTAAAAACGAGACGTCTATGAAACGGCTGAATATTGGTGCGACGATGTGACCTATATAGCACATTAAACGAGTAATGCCTGTAAGAGCAAGCAATTTTACGATAATTCGGAGAAATATCATTATCCTACGAAGGCTAAGAATCCCATGATTATCAACTAGCTATTACAAGCTGAGCAAATGAATTTCCTTTAAAATAGGTTTAAAACATAGGGAGGTTCTGACCGAGTGGGCATGCTCTGGAGCCTCTTTGCTCCTGAGATTAGAAAAACAGTCCTCTGGGCCGGATTTGAACCAGCGACCTATGGATAACTGTGAATCCTCCACTACAGTCCACCGCTCTACCAACTGAGCTACCAGATGCTCTGCATACTTTCCTGTTCGTTCTGATTGCTTTACGTCCGTCCCTGTCTTTCGTTTCCACACACTGCTACTCAGCGCGCCCATATAGACGCACAGGAAATGCAGTCATCGGCTGCAACTGCAAACATTGCCCAGATTAAGTTTTATAATGCTCGATCGTGTCAATTAGGTTAAAAAATGCAAGTAGGAAGTGTCTGAAGTACGTCAGAATACTGCTAAATGTATTTACGCGTCCCATACCCGTGTCTGGTTCCATGGTGTAACGGTTAGCACTCTGGACTCTGAATCCAGCGATCCGAGTTCGAATCTCGGTGGAACCTTCGTTTAGTCTAAATTTTCTGTAATAAGCGTTTCTCGCCGAGGAAGTATCAGCGATAGGCTCAGGGATTTAGTTTCTACGTTTGTGTTAAAAACGAGACGTCTATGAAACGGCTGAATATTGGTGCGACGATGTGACCTATATAGCACATTAAACGAGTAATGCCTGTAAGAGCAAGCAATTTTACGATAATTCGGAGAAATATCATTATCCTACGAAGGCTAAGAATCCCATGATTATCAACTAGCTATTACAAGCTGAGCAAATGAATTTCCTTTAAAATAGGTTTAAAACATAGGGAGGTTCTGACCGAGTGGGCATGCTCTGGAGCCTCTTTGCTCCTGAGATTAGAAAAACAGTCCTCTGGGCCGGATTTGAACCAGCGACCTATGGATAACTGTGAATCCTCCACTACAGTCCACCGCTCTACCAACTGAGCTACCAGAGGCTCTGCATACTTTCCTGTTCGTTCTGATTGCTTTACGTCCGTCCCTGTCTTTCGTTTCCACACACTGCTACTCAGCGCGCCCATATAGACGCACAGGAAATGCAGTCATCGGCTGCAACTGCAAACATTGCCCAGATTAAGTTTTATAATGCTCGATCGTGTCAATTAGGTTAAAAAATGCAAGTAGGAAGTGTCTGAAGTACGTCAGAATACTGCTAAATGTATTTACGCGTCCCATACTGGTGTCTGGTTCCATGGTGTAACGGTTAGCACTCTGGACTCTGAATCCAGCGATCCGAGTTCGAATCTCGGTGGAACCTTCGTTTAGTCTAAATTTTCTGTAATAAGCGTTTCTCGCCGAGGAAGTATCAGCGATAGGCTCAGGGATTTAGTTTCTACGTTTGTGTTAAAAACGAGACGTCTATGAAACGGCTGAATATTGGTGCGACGATGTGACCTATATAGCACATTAAACGAGTAATGCCTGTAAGAGCAAGCAATTTTACGATAATTCGGAGAAATATCATTATCCTACGAAGGCTAAGAATCCCATGATTATCAACTAGCTATTACAAGCTGAGCAAATGAATTTCCTTTAAAATAGGTTTAAAACATAGGGAGGTTCTGACCGAGTGGGCATGCTCTGGAGCCTCTTTGCTCCTGAGATTAGAAAAACAGTCCTCTGGGCCGGATTTGAACCAGCGACCTATGGATAACTGTGAATCCTCCACTACAGTCCACCGCTCTACCAACTGAGCTACCAGAGGCTCTGCATACTTTCCTGTTCGTTCTGATTGCTTTACGTCCGTCCCTGTCTTTCGTTTCCACACACTGCTACTCAGCGCGCCCATATAGACGCACAGGAAATGCAGTCATCGGCTGCAACTGCAAACATTGCCCAGATTAAGTTTTATAATGCTCGATCGTGTCAATTAGGTTAAAAAATGCAAGTAGGAAGTGTCTGAAGTACGTCAGAATACTGCTAAATGTATTTACGCGTCCCATACTCGTGTCTGGTTCCATGGTGTAACGGTTAGCACTCTGGACTCTGAATCCAGCGATCCGAGTTCGAATCTCGGTGGAACCTTCGTTTAGTCTAAATTTTCTGTAATAAGCGTTTCTCGCCGAGGAAGTATCAGCGATAGGCTCAGGGATTTAGTTTCTACGTTTGTGTTAAAAACGAGACGTCTATGAAACGGCTGAATATTGGTGCGACGATGTGACCTATATAGCACATTAAACGAGTAATGCCTGTAAGAGCAAGCAATTTTACGATAATTCGGAGAAATATCATTATCCTACGAAGGCTAAGAATCCCATGATTATCAACTAGCTATTACAAGCTGAGCAAATGAATTTCCTTTAAAATAGGTTTAAAACATAGGGAGGTTCTGACCGAGTGGGCATGCTCTGGAGCCTCTTTGCTCCTGAGATTAGAAAAACAGTCCTCTGGGCCGGATTTGAACCAGCGACCTATGGATAACTGTGAATCCTCCACTACAGTCCACCGCTCTACCAACTGAGCTACCAGAGGCTCTGCATACTTTCCTGTTCGTTCTGATTGCTTTACGTCCGTCCCTGTCTTTCGTTTCCACACACTGCTACTCAGCGCGCCCATATAGACGCACAGGAAATGCAGTCATCGGCTGCAACTGCAAACATTGCCCAGATTAAGTTTTATAATGCTCGATCGTGTCAATTAGGTTAAAAAATGCAAGTAGGAAGTGTCTGAAGTACGTCAGAATACTGCTAAATGTATTTACGCGTCCCATACTCGTGTCTGGTTCCATGGTGTAACGGTTAGCACTCTGGACTCTGAATCCAGCGATCCGAGTTCGAATCTCGGTGGAACCTTCGTTTAGTCTAAATTTTCTGTAATAAGCGTTTCTCGCCGAGGAAGTATCAGCGATAGGCTCAGGGATTTAGTTTCTACGTTTGTGTTAAAAACGAGACGTCTATGAAACGGCTGAATATTGGTGCGACGATGTGACCTATATAGCACATTAAACGAGTAATGCCTGTAAGAGCAAGCAATTTTACGATAATTCGGAGAAATATCATTATCCTACGAAGGCTAAGAATCCCATGATTATCAACTAGCTATTACAAGCTGAGCAAATGTATTTCCTTTAAAATAGGTTTAAAACATAGGGAGGTTCTGACCGAGTGGGCATGCTCTGGAGCCTCTTTGCTCCTGAGATTAGAAAAACAGTCCTCTGGGCCGGATTTGAACCAGCGACCTATGGATAACTGTGAATCCTCCACTACAGTCCACCGCTCTACCAACTGAGCTACCAGAGGCTCTGCATACTTTCCTGTTCGTTCTGATTGCTTTACGTCCGTCCCTGTCTTTCGTTTCCACACACTGCTACTCAGCGCGCCCATATAGACGCACAGGAAATGCAGTCATCGGCTGCAACTGCAAACATTGCCCAGATTAAGTTTTATAATGCTCGATCGTGTCAATTAGGTTAAAAAATGCAAGTAGGAAGTGTCTGAAGTACGTCAGAATACTGCTAAATGTATTTACGCGTCCCATACTCGTGTCTGGTTCCATGGTGTAACGGTTAGCACTCTGGACTCTGAATCCAGCGATCCGAGTTCGAATCTCGGTGGAACCTTCGTTTAGTCTAAATTTTCTGTAATAAGCGTTTCTCGCCGAGGAAGTATCAGCGATAGGCTCAGGGATTTAGTTTCTACGTTTGTGTTAAAAACGAGACGTCTATGAAACGGCTGAATATTGGTGCGACGATGTGACCTATATAGCACATTAAACGAGTAATGCCTGTAAGAGCAAGCAATTTTACGATAATTCGGAGAAATATCATTATCCTACGAAGGCTAAGAATCCCATGATTATCAACTAGCTATTACAAGCTGAGCAAATGAATTTCCTTTAAAATAGGTTTAAAACATAGGGAGGTTCTGACCGAGTGGGCATGCTCTGGAGCCTCTTTGCTCCTGAGATTAGAAAAACAGTCCTCTGGGCCGGATTTGAACCAGCGACCTATGGATAACTGTGAATCCTCCACTACAGTCCACCGCTCTACCAACTGAGCTACCAGAGGCTCTGCATACTTTCCTGTTCGTTCTGATTGCTTTACGTCCGTCCCTGTCTTTCGTTTCCACACACTGCTACTCAGCGCGCCCATATAGACGCACAGGAAATGCAGTCATCGGCTGCAACTGCAAACATTGCCCAGATTAAGTTTTATAATGCTCGATCGTGTCAATTAGGTTAAAAAATGCAAGTAGGAAGTGTCTGAAGTACGTCAGAATACTGCTAAATGTATTTACGCGTCCCATACTCGTGTCTGGTTCCATGGTGTAACGGTTAGCACTCTGGACTCTGAATCCAGCGATCCGAGTTCGAATCTCGGTGGAACCTTCGTTTAGTCTAAATTTTCTGTAATAAGCGTTTCTCGCCGAGGAAGTATCAGCGATAGGCTCAGGGATTTAGTTTCTACGTTTGTGTTAAAAACGAGACGTCTATGAAACGGCTGAATATTGGTGCGACGATGTGACCTATATAGCACATTAAACGAGTAATGCCTGTAAGAGCAAGCAATTTTACGATAATTCGGAGAAATATCATTATCCTACGAAGGCTAAGAATCCCATGATTATCAACTAGCTATTACAAGCTGAGCAAATGAATTTCCTTTAAAATAGGTTTAAAACATAGGGAGGTTCTGACCGAGTGGGCATGCTCTGGAGCCTCTTTGCTCCTGAGATTAGAAAAACAGTCCTCTGGGCCGGATTTGAACCAGCGACCTATGGATAACTGTGAATCCTCCACTACAGTCCACCGCTCTACCAACTGAGCTACCAGAGGCTCTGCATACTTTCCTGTTCGTTCTGATTGCTTTACGTCCGTCCCTGTCTTTCGTTTCCACACACTGCTACTCAGCGCGCCCATATAGACGCACAGGAAATGCAGTCATCGGCTGCAACTGCAAACATTGCCCAGATTAAGTTTTATAATGCTCGATCGTGTCAATTAGGTTAAAAAATGCAAGTAGGAAGTGTCTGAAGTACGTCAGAATACTGCTAAATGTATTTACGCGTCCCATACTCGTGTCTGGTTCCATGGTGTAACGGTTAGCACTCTGGACTCTGAATCCAGCGATCCGAGTTCGAATCTCGGTGGAACCTTCGTTTAGTCTAAATTTTCTGTAATAAGCGTTTCTCGCCGAGGAAGTATCAGCGATAGGCTCAGGGATTTAGTTTCTACGTTTGTGTTAAAAACGAGACGTCTATGAAACGGCTGAATATTGGTGCGACGATGTGACCTATATAGCACATTAAACGAGTAATGCCTGTAAGAGCAAGCAATTTTACGATAATTCGGAGAAATATCATTATCCTACGAAGGCTAAGAATCCCATGATTATCAACTAGCTATTACAAGCTGAGCAAATGAATTTCCTTTAAAATAGGTTTAAAACATAGGGAGGTTCTGACCGAGTGGGCATGCTCTGGAGCCTCTTTGCTCCTGAGATTAGAAAAACAGTCCTCTGGGCCGGATTTGAACCAGCGACCTATGGATAACTGTGAATCCTCCACTACAGTCCACCGCTCTACCAACTGAGCTACCAGAGGCTCTGCATACTTTCCTGTTCGTTCTGATTGCTTTACGTCCGTCCCTGTCTTTCGTTTCCACACACTGCTACTCAGCGCGCCCATATAGACGCACAGGAAATGCAGTCATCGGCTGCAACTGCAAACATTGCCCAGATTAAGTTTTATAATGCTCGATCGTGTCAATTAGGTTAAAAAATGCAAGTAGGAAGTGTCTGAAGTACGTCAGAATACTGCTAAATGTATTTACGCGTCCCATACTCGTGTCTGGTTCCACATTCTGGCTTTAGCCGTCGCCGCGGTCGGACGTGCTTGTTGCTTGCTCCGCACACGCTAGCGCAATCGCCGGTGTTTTGTGTTTACGTACAACTGTCTGTGCATTTTCGTAGTGTTATTGCATTTGGTGGTCCTGATAAGTGTTTGTGAAGTGTTATTGTCCATTCTCCGTTTCGTTCTTCGTCGCGATTTCGGTTTGTACCGGAATTTCGTCGGCACAGAAGATCATGTCTGACACCGTCAGGAAGAATACGTTAGTCTTCTCGTTCGAGAAGGAAACCCGGCCGGTCCAACCCACTGCACTGGAGATCCATGACTGGCTCACCGAGGTAATCTGTATCAATTCTGACTCTGTTCACACCACGCAGTTAGATGCTGAAAAATACTGTGTTTATGTTAAATTTCTGAACTCCGTGACTGTCGATAAGTTAATTGCAAAATGGGGTAATTCTGTTGAATTTGTTCATCGAGATGGTTCAACAAGTAATGTTTCTGTACGAAAAGCTGATATCATGTACACCCATGTGAGGATTTTGAACGTTCCTATCGAAGTTGACAATCAGTTGATCAAAGACGCTCTATCTAAATATGGGGAAGTTAAATCCATCTATAACGAAAGATGGTCGAAGCTGTACAAGATACAGTGTTATAATGGCATTAGGTCCGTCGAAATGGAGGTGAAAGCCAATATTCCGTCCCATATATCTGTTGCAGGTCATAAAGCACATGTTGTTTATTCTGGACAGGAGCGTACGTGTAATATTTGTAACGAGACAGGTCATTTTAGACAAGATTGTCCACGCCGTGTTTTTGTCCTCCGGAATAATCTAACACAGCGTCAAAAATTGACCCTTAGCGACGTCTTACCAAGCAGCAACTCCCCTCCTTCTGCTAATGACAGTGGTGCAGGTACTTCTACAATGCCCGCTGTACCTAACACAGAGTTCCCACCTCTGCAAGTAATAACAAGTCACCCTTCTGTTCCCGAATGCGATCTTCAGAATAAGAAACGACCGTTGGAGGTGACTGATGACGGCTCGGACGGCGAGTCCTCCCGCAACTCCCCCTCCACCCGCAAACAGAAGCAGTGTGACGCAGATGTGTTAGAGGAAACAGACGGTACATGTATGGAAATGACGACAGCGGCTAAGACAACCCAACCGCTGTCGGCTGCCGCACAGGTACCAACCGACCACGGAGGCGAAGCAGTAACGGTTGTCGCGGCGACGGACGTGCCGCACTCCGAACCCCATGAGGTGACGGAGCAGAACCGCATTCACGAACTCACCGACCCCCAACCAACCGATTCAGTCAGTGCCCTGGAGTTAGTGCCGGAAGGACAAGGAAGTGGACGTCATGAACAGGACACTGTTGAGGCAGCTTCGGTCTCAACGGCGGTGAAGATAGACAACGCGAAGGACGGTGCGTTGAACCACGATGTCCAAAGACGTAGACTCAAACCGCAACCTAATCTCAAAGCTTCCCGTAACCAAAGCAAACAACAACCTGGAAAAGATGACGCAACGGCCAAGAATGTCCTGTATGAAATTATTACGGAAAAACCTAAGGATGTACCTTCAAGTACCATTAGTGATGGAAAGCCCCTCTGCAAAACTAAAACCCGAGAACTTAGGAATACTCCACCAAACTGAGGATCACATTTCAACAAAAAAAAAAAAAAAAAGGGGAAAAAAATATCGTTGAACCGCTTTATGTTCTGATTGTCCTATTGTCTTAGTCATTTTTCGGAGGAACCAAACGCAGTGGTTCATGTATTTTCCATACTCATAGGTATTTTTCTGTAGATTGTTCTTGCAGGTGCTTGTTGACGTGGAATATTTTATCCCTTCTAGAAGCGACACAGCTCCCTGTTTTTCTCATTATTTTACAAATTTTTTTTTTTTTTTTTCCTTTATGTACATTTTTATGTAAACTAAATGTCCCAGGCGTATACTTTTGCAACTATCAATATTAACAGGATTACATCGACGACTAAAATTGCGGCGCTCAAAGAGTACCTATATGAGTCAGGGACGGACATTGTTTTCCTACAAGAAGTTGTTCTCACTAACCTTACAGTGCCAGGATATTTGTCTATTTCAAATGTCTCGCTTGACACTAACATAGGGACAGCAATTTTAGTCAGGGAGGGGATTCCTGTCACAGATATTGAAAGATTGGAATCCGGCAGAGCGATAGGTATAAAAGTCTTTGGTTTTACTCTTATCAATCTGTATGCCCCTTCCGGCACATCCAATAGAATGGCAAGAGCACAGTTCTTTAAAGACGAGATCATTTATTTATTGCGGAAAAACCCAACGGATCTTATAATCGGCGGTGATTTTAATTGTGTGATCAATAAAAAAAAAAAATGGTGTAACGGTTAGCACTCTGGACTCTGAATCCAGCGATCCGAGTTCGAATCTCGGTGGAACCTTCGTTTAGTCTAAATTTTCTGTAATAAGCGTTTCTCGCCGAGGAAGTATCAGCGATAGGCTCAGGGATTTAGTTTCTACGTTTGTGTTAAAAACGAGACGTCTATGAAACGGCTGAATATTGGTGCGACGATGTGACCTATATAGCACATTAAACGAGTAATGCCTGTAAGAGCAAGCAATTTTACGATAATTCGGAGAAATATCATTATCCTACGAAGGCTAAGAATCCCATGATTATCAACTAGCTATTACAAGCTGAGCAAATGAATTTCCTTTAAAATAGGTTTAAAACATAGGGAGGTTCTGACCGAGTGGGCATGCTCTGGAGCCTCTTTGCTCCTGAGATTAGAAAAACAGTCCTCTGGGCCGGATTTGAACCAGCGACCTATGGATAACTGTGAATCCTCCACTACAGTCCACCGCTCTACCAACTGAGCTACCAGAGGCTCTGCATACTTTCCTGTTCGTTCTGATTGCTTTACGTCCGTCCCCGTCTTTCGTTTCCACACACTGCTACTCAGCGCGCCCATATAGACGCACAGGAAATGCAGTCATCGGCTGCAACTGCAAACATTGCCCAGATTAAGTTTTATAATGCTCGATCGTGTCAATTAGGTTAAAAAATGCAAGTAGGAAGTGTCTGAAGTACGTCAGAATACTGCTAAATGTATTTACGCGTCCCATACTCGTGTCTGGTTCCATGGTGTAACGGTTAGCACTCTGGACTCTGAATCCAGCGATCCGAGTTCGAATCTCGGTGGAACCTTCGTTTAGTCTAAATTTTCTGTAATAAGCGTTTCTCGCCGAGGAAGTATCAGCGATAGGCTCAGGGATTTAGTTTCTACGTTTGTGTTAAAAACGAGACGTCTATGAAACGGCTGAATATTGGTGCGACGATGTGACCTATATAGCACATTAAACGAGTAATGCCTGTAAGAGCAAGCAATTTTACGATAATTCGGAGAAATATCATTATCCTACGAAGGCTAAGAATCCCATGATTATCAACTAGCTATTACAAGCTGAGCAAATGAATTTCCTTTAAAATAGGTTTAAAACATAGGGAGGTTCTGACCGAGTGGGCATGCTCTGGAGCCTCTTTGCTCCTGAGATTAGAAAAACAGTCCTCTGGGCCGGATTTGAACCAGCGACCTATGGATAACTGTGAATCCTCCACTACAGTCCACCGCTCTACCAACTGAGCTACCAGAGGCTCTGCATACTTTCCTGTTCGTTCTGATTGCTTTACGTCCGTCCCTGTCTTTCGTTTCCACACACTGCTACTCAGCGCGCCCATATAGACGCACAGGAAATGCAGTCATCGGCTGCAACTGCAAACATTGCCCAGATTAAGTTTTATAATGCTCGATCGTGTCAATTAGGTTAAAAAATGCAAGTAGGAAGTGTCTGAAGTACGTCAGAATACTGCTAAATGTATTTACGCGTCCCATACTCGTGTCTGGTTCCATGGTGTAACGGTTAGCACTCTGGACTCTGAATCCAGCGATCCGAGTTCGAATCTCGGTGGAACCTTCGTTTAGTCTAAATTTTCTGTAATAAGCGTTTCTCGCCGAGGAAGTATCAGCGATAGGCTCAGGGATTTAGTTTCTACGTTTGTGTTAAAAACGAGACGTCTATGAAACGGCTGAATATTGGTGCGACGATGTGACCTATATAGCACATTAAACGAGTAATGCCTGTAAGAGCAAGCAATTTTACGATAATTCGGAGAAATATCATTATCCTACGAAGGCTAAGAATCCCATGATTATCAACTAGCTATTACAAGCTGAGCAAATGAATTTCCTTTAAAATAGGTTTAAAACATAGGGAGGTTCTGACCGAGTGGGCATGCTCTGGAGCCTCTTTGCTCCTGAGATTAGAAAAACAGTCCTCTGGGCCGGATTTGAACCAGCGACCTATGGATAACTGTGAATCCTCCACTACAGTCCACCGCTCTACCAACTGAGCTACCAGAGGCTCTGCATACTTTCCTGTTCGTTCTGATTGCTTTACGTCCGTCCCTGTCTTTCGTTTCCACACACTGCTACTCAGCGCGCCCATATAGACGCACAGGAAATGCAGTCATCGGCTGCAACTGCAAACATTGCCCAGATTAAGTTTTATAATGCTCGATCGTGTCAATTAGGTTAAAAAATGCAAGTAGGAAGTGTCTGAAGTACGTCAGAATACTGCTAAATGTATTTACGCGTCCCATACTGGTGTCTGGTTCCATGGTGTAACGGTTAGCACTCTGGACTCTGAATCCAGCGATCCGAGTTCGAATCTCGGTGGAACCTTCGTTTAGTCTAAATTTTCTGTAATAAGCGTTTCTCGCCGAGGAAGTATCAGCGATAGGCTCAGGGATTTAGTTTCTACGTTTGTGTTAAAAACGAGACGTCTATGAAACGGCTGAATATTGGTGCGACGATGTGACCTATATAGCACATTAAACGAGTAATGCCTGTAAGAGCAAGCAATTTTACGATAATTCGGAGAAATATCATTATCCTACGAAGGCTAAGAATCCCATGATTATCAACTAGCTATTACAAGCTGAGCAAATGAATTTCCTTTAAAATAGGTTTAAAACATAGGGAGGTTCTGACCGAGTGGGCATGCTCTGGAGCCTCTTTGCTCCTGAGATTAGAAAAACAGTCCTCTGGGCCGGATTTGAACCAGCGACCTATGGATAACTGTGAATCCTCCACTACAGTCCACCGCTCTACCAACTTTTTTTTTTTTTTTTTTTTACCAACTTTTTTTTTTCTTTTTTTTTTTTACCACTTTTTTTTTTTTTTTTTTTTTTTTTTTACTTTGTTTGAAGAGATTTTAAATTTTTTTTTTTTGTTTTTTTTTTTTTTTTTGTTCCTTATCGTTTTTCGTTTGTTTTGACAAATTTTCCAAAAGATATTTTTTTTTTTGTTCCTTAATCTCTAATCTCTTTGTTCGTTGTATTGTGGTTAGACGTTTGTCTTCTGTCCATCTTCGTTGTTCGTTGTCTTTCTTCGGGTTTGCATTTTTGTTGATTAAAAGACACCAAAATATTTATATCGTCGAAAGAACCGCTACTGGGAAGGAAATATTCGTGAAATTCAGACGTCGTCATATGCATCATACCCAGGAGACAAATGAGTGTCTTCGCAGAGAGTAAATCCTTCGACTGTAGTACAGGGAGGACGAATTGTTGTAACCGATGTCCCACTTGTCCATGTTCTATGGCATCCCAAGGACGACGTGAAGAAAATGTTGAAATGTTGATTGATACCGGTGACCATATTGGCTGGTTGTGCGCCAGTGTTGTGTTGAGAGATAGACTTGAAAATCTAAGACATTAGGGGCACTGCCGGACAGAATATAGTTGATAAAATGTCCCACGAGCCATAGGTAACTGTTATGTTTGGCAGCTGGGAAAAGTCGGAAATCTGGGCGCAGAATGTCTTGGATCTGAATCGCATGAGGCGCAGTCCGGTTAAGCACAGCGAGTTTTTTGCGCGTCCAGTTCCAGATGTGCACTTGGTCCTTGCAGACAAACAGATGCGCAATAGTCGCCACCACGTGGCACAAGCCGCAGTAGGGACTCGGTTCAAGATTAATCCTGTGTCGCTTTTCTTGCGTCGGTACAGTTTCAGTGACCACGTCATACCATTTGGAGCGAACATCTGTCGGAAGTGTCGGATTATGAATGTTAGTCCAAACGAGGGACCAATTGCAAGCCGGATACTTCTTTTCCAAGGGGCCAGGCAGTGACGGCCGAAGTAAGTGGCGATACAGTTGAACTGTCGGCTTCTTGAAAAGCTCGTCGTCGAGATAGCTACTTTCAAGATAATACAGTGCTATATGCTGAAAGTGCGGGCTGACGCGGCCAATGTCCACAGGCGGAGATAAGTTGGGAGGGCGGAACAGCTGATAGAGCCGCTTCGTGACGGTGTCTTCGCTGGCGGTGAGTATACGCCATGAGCGTTTCAGATACAGAGCCAAGGCGTGAATGCCGGGGTTTTTCAAGCCGAGGCCTCCCATATCGCATGGCAAAGCTGTCGTGGTGAAGGAAACCTTAAAAATATTGAGCTTCCAGACGTACCAGGCGGCCGCCGCTAGAAGTGATCTTGCTACTGTGGTTGGCATGGGTAAGACGGCGGCAACAAACTGTAATTTGGAGAGGGCATAAGAATTGACGAAAAGGGCTCGCTGCAAACGATCGAGGTGTCGCATATTTTGGTCACGCAGGAGTGCTTTTATCGCCTGAATTTTGGGTATCCAATTTTTGTGAGACATGTCCAGTGGCCGGGCCGTGACGTAGAGACCAAGGTGTTTTCTAGTCTGTACACAGGGCAGCCAAGCGTCGCCCGTGAGCGGTCGTTCCTGACCAAGCGTTAAGACGGCGGATTTATTGACGTTTAACATTGCACCACTATCGCTTTGGAATTCCTCAAGAATGCGCTTCGCTGCGGTGACATCGCGAACGTCATTAAGGAGCACGCTGACATCGTCGGCGTATGCTTGGACCACAGACTTGACACCATAAAACTGGAATCCAGGTAGGCTATGATGTAGGCGGCGCAACAAGGGTTCCATGAGGATCGCATAAAGCGTCGTTGAGAGAGGGCAGCCTTGCTTGATACCCCGTGAGAGCTGGATGGACTCCGTCAATGTATTATTGATCAAGAACCGTGTACGTGTACCACGGATACAGTTGTTGATGAGGTGGATAAAATTAAGACTGAAGCCCATAGTTTCCATCACGCTACTGAGATAACGATAGTCAGCCCGATCGTAAGCCTTGTCAAAATCGAGAAATGCTATGGCCATAGGAGTGTGGGTGGCCCAGGTGAGGGAGACGAGATCCCGATACAGCGCCAAAATGGTGGACAATGAGCGACCACGTATCGCACTCATTTGGTATGGTCCCAGAAGATCGGGTAACAGCTGCCGTAATCGGGCGTTGAGGGCGCGCGTCAGAAGTTTAAAGTCCGCATTGAGCAAAGTAATGGGCCGCAGATCTTTGGTGGTGATCGGCGTCGGCGTCTTAGGTAGTAAAACAGTTAACCCCTCTGTGAAGGCTTGGGGCAGAGCAATCCCACGTAGTATTTCATTGTACATCTCCGTGAGTCCGTCCCCTAATATAGGCCAATATTTGACGTAAAACTCGACAGAGAGCCCGTCCGTGCCCGGAGATTTATTTCGTGGTGCGGCAAGCAGGGCATCCTTTAGTTCTTCGTTGGTAAAGGGAGCGAGCAAGTCCCGATTGTGGTCGTCGGTAATGCGGTACGGTGGGTGTCCAGAGTGATACCATTCTCGCACTTTCTCATGTGGTACATTCGCACGGGCGTAAAGTGCGGCAAAGTGGTTGGCAACATGGTTTTTGATGTCGCGGTGTTGGGTATAAAAAGCACCGTCGGCATCTTGCAACTTATGAATAAGTTTCCTGCGCGCCGCATGTAACTGTTGGACGATATGGTGAACAGACGTCTGCTGTTGCGGCAAGTTGGTGAAGTCACGTGCACGAATCTGGTGGCCGATAGCGTTCCGTCCCATCAAGGATGTAATTTTCGCTTGGAGTCTGCGTACGCGCGTGATGTTATTAGGCACCTGATGATAATCCCGGTACAATTCTCGCAGGGCGCAGAAATAGAATTCAGTGATTTCCTTCTCACCGCGCGCGCGAATCCTGGCGTGGTGTCTGACGCAAGTAATGAGTTTCCTCTTTGCATAAAGCGTCCACCAATCAATCCACGTGGGGTACGTGGGTCTGCGTGATGTTACGGAATGCCAAACCGACCGTATCTCACGCTCTAAAGTGGCGTCTTGTAAGAGGCGACAGTTGAGTTGCCATCGTCCGAAGCCTCTGTAAACCTTCTGCGGCGAGTGATTAAAGACGGTGTGGTAAGCGATATGGTCACTGAAATTAACGGGCCAATATTCGCAAGTTCCCACGTCGGCTAAAAGATCGCGGTGCACATATATGCGATCTAACCTGCTGGAAGACGTCGGCGTAAAGTGAGTAAAGGCAACATCGTCTGGGTGTAAGGTCTCCCACGTGTCGACTAACTGCAATTCTGTGACCAGTGTCAGCAGTTCCTGACTGAAGTTAAAATTCGGCGTTTGATCGGAGCGGCGCAAAACGCAATTAAAGTCACCACCCATAATAATACGCAGACGCAAGTCGGTGATTAAAGGCGCTATCTCTCCAGTATAAAACTCCTTCCTCGCCGCTCGCGCGCTGGAACCGGAGGGAGCGTACACATTAAGAAGGAGTACATCATGGAACTGGGCGGCAATGCCCCGTCCTGTAGGTAACATGGACAAACAAGAACATTCAATGCCTTCCCGATACAGAATGATGGTACCGGCCTCCGTTCCTATATTGACAATGGCGTCATAACCGGGGACGTCGGCTAGGAGTGGAGTCATGGCTTCCTGTACGAACAGAATATCTATATCAGCGGCCCGTAAATACTGTCGAAGGCTGTGGATTTTTGCTTGAGAGACAATGCGGTTTACATTCAGAGTAGAAATCTTATAGGATTGTCGTGAACGGAGCGATATGGGACGACTGGTCATCTGCAGATGGAAACAGGTAAGATTTTTATCCCTTCAGCAGTCGTCCGCTTCGGAGGTCGAATAAGTCTAGACGTCGCCGTCCGTGGAAGCTGCATTGCGCCGGGGCGTAAGCAGCGTATCACCAGTTGCCATCGGTTCGTCACGGTCGGGAGTGCCGGCCATATCTTCAGTGTCATCCGCCCAATTGACAACAGACACAGCCGTTGTCGCGCCTGCTGTGGCGGTTCCGGAACCGCATAGCGGCCGTCACCCTGCGCATCCGGCACTTGGTCCGTCCGCGGTGGTGCACAAGTCTCTGCCCTCCCCGTGTCAAGGTTGGAGACATCATCGTCAATAGTCATGGGTGAGGCCAACGACGAAAGACAATCGTCGGTCCCCGAAGTGTCATCGCAGATCATGCGGCCTGCTTGTTTGGCCTTTTCACGCAAGAGGGGCGCCGATTGGGCCGCCTCAGGACGAGCGATCCGACGTTTCTTGTGTTTTTTCGGGGAGGACCTACCGACGGAGACTTCCGCATTCTCTAAGGGAAGAGGAAGAGTCCCTGTCTCTTGCCGTCTGTCAACATCGGTAGTAGCAGTCTCTACGCCGTCGACCCCAGCTGCCTCACGTGAGGCGTCACTGGGCACCGCGTCTAGTAAGCCAGTGGCCGGCAAAGCTTCCTGAGTGGTAGATATTTCCATAGGTACATCTCCGTCCTTCGTAATATCGGCCACACGAAGTCCCACGTCCACAGCCGGCGCCGTGGGTGTATTAGCACGGACCGCCGCTACATAAGTAGTCGGTAATATTGTCGGTTGCGTGGGAGTGGCTAGTTCGCCCGCAGGCAGCTGTGTTACACGTCGTTGGATGCACTGTGCTCGGACGTGTCCTGTGGAATTACAGCCGGAACATGTACGGGGCTGTCCCTCATACATGATTATCGCCCTGTATCCACAAATCGTTAGGTAGGATGGAATATGCCGTTGCAATTCGATCTTAATTTGCCGCACACCATTCAAGACAGGATACTTATGGAACGAGGCCCACTTTTCGGCAATGTTACTGATAATTTTGCCGTAGGACTGAAGAGAAGCATTAATTTGTTCGGCCGTGATTTCAAAAGGCAACTCGAAAATCCTGACGGTGCGAATACCAAGACCAGCGTGGACAACAGTAACCTCACCCACATTTCCGTCACTGTGTCGAAATTTATAAGTACCGCCACATGACTCGATGATTTTGTCGCACAATTCTGGGTCACGCAATTTGATATAAACCGTGCTACTAACAATAGACAAATGGATACCAATGATATCGGTGGGGGGTAATTTTACGTCTTCATCAAGAAATCGTTCGACTTCGTAATACTTCGGTCGAGAGAAACTGCCATCAAACATAAACTTCAAAGTATCTTTTCGCTCTGGGTGATCCATGTTAGGTTCTAGTCGTCAACAACAAGATGTAATGCGCGCCGCAACGGCCCTCGACTCACCACGTGCCGCACCGCAAGCCGCAGCTGAGCACGTAAACAACGCTCCAGGCACGTCCGACTGGCACGACGGCCGCACCTCGACTCTCCAACTGAGCTACCAGAGGCTCTGCATACTTTCCTGTTCGTTCTGATTGCTTTACGTCCGTCCCTGTCTTTCGTTTCCACACACTGCTACTCAGCGCGCCCATATAGACGCACAGGAAATGCAGTCATCGGCTGCAACTGCAAACATTGCCCAGATTAAGTTTTATAATGCTCGATCGTGTCAATTAGGTTAAGAAATGCAAGTAGGAAGTGTCTGAAGTACGTCAGAATACTGCTAAATGTATTTACGCGTCCCATACTCGTGTCTGGTTCCATGGTGTAACGGTTAGCACTCTGGACTCTGAATCCAGCGATCCGAGTTCGAATCTCGGTGGAACCTTCGTTTAGTCTAAATTTTCTGTAATAAGCGTTTCTCGCCGAGGAAGTATCAGCGATAGGCTCAGGGATTTAGTTTCTACGTTTGTGTTAAAAACGAGACGTCTATGAAACGGCTGAATATTGGTGCGACGATGTGACCTATATAGCACATTAAACGAGTAATGCCTGTAAGAGCAAGCAATTTTACGATAATTCGGAGAAATATCATTATCCTACGAAGGCTAAGAATCCCATGATTATCAACTAGCTATTACAAGCTGAGCAAATGAATTTCCTTTAAAATAGGTTTAAAACATAGGGAGGTTCTGACCGAGTGGGCATGCTCTGGAGCCTCTTTGCTCCTGAGATTAGAAAAACAGTCCTCTGGGCCGGATTTGAACCAGCGACCTATGGATAACTGTGAATCCTCCACTACAGTCCACCGCTCTACCAACTGAGCTACCAGAGGCTCTGCATACTTTCCTGTTCGTTCTGATTGCTTTACGTCCGTCCCTGTCTTTCGTTTCCACACACTGCTACTCAGCGCGCCCATATAGACGCACAGGAAATGCAGTCATCGGCTGCAACTGCAAACATTGCCCAGATTAAGTTTTATAATGCTCGATCGTGTCAATTAGGTTAAAAAATGCAAGTAGGAAGTGTCTGAAGTACGTCAGAATACTGCTAAATGTATTTACGCGTCCCGTACTCGTGTCTGGTTCCATGGTGTAACGGTTAGCACTCTGGACTCTGAATCCAGCGATCCGAGTTCGAATCTCGGTGGAACCTTCGTTTAGTCTAAATTTTCTGTAATAAGCGTTTCTCGCCGAGGAAGTATCAGCGATAGGCTCAGGGATTTAGTTTCTACGTTTGTGTTAAAAACGAGACGTCTATGAAACGGCTGAATATTGGTGCGACGATGTGACCTATATAGCACATTAAACGAGTAATGCCTGTAAGAGCAAGCAATTTTACGATAATTCGGAGAAATATCATTATCCTACGAAGGCTAAGAATCCCATGATTATCAACTAGCTATTACAAGCTGAGCAAATGAATTTCCTTTAAAATAGGTTTAAAACATAGGGAGGTTCTGACCGAGTGGGCATGCTCTGGAGCCTCTTTGCTCCTGAGATTAGAAAAACAGTCCTCTGGGCCGGATTTGAACCAGCGACCTATGGATAACTGTGAATCCTCCACTACAGTCCACCGCTCTACCAACTGAGCTACCAGAGGCTCTGCATACTTTCCTGTTCGTTCTGATTGCTTTACGTCCGTCCCTGTCTTTCGTTTCCACACACTGCTACTCAGCGCGCCCATATAGACGCACAGGAAATGCAGTCATCGGCTGCAACTGCAAACATTGCCCAGATTAAGTTTTATAATGCTCGATCGTGTCAATTAGGTTAAAAAATGCAAGTAGGAAGTGTCTGAAGTACGTCAGAATACTGCTAAATGTATTTACGCGTCCCATACTGGTGTCTGGTTCCATGGTGTAACGGTTAGCACTCTGGACTCTGAATCCAGCGATCCGAGTTCGAATCTCGGTGGAACCTTCGTTTAGTCTAAATTTTCTGTAATAAGCGTTTCTCGCCGAGGAAGTATCAGCGATAGGCTCAGGGATTTAGTTTCTACGTTTGTGTTAAAAACGAGACGTCTATGAAACGGCTGAATATTGGTGCGACGATGTGACCTATATAGCACATTAAACGAGTAATGCCTGTAAGAGCAAGCAATTTTACGATAATTCGGAGAAATATCATTATCCTACGAAGGCTAAGAATCCCATGATTATCAACTAGCTATTACAAGCTGAGCAAATGAATTTCCTTTAAAATAGGTTTAAAACATAGGGAGGTTCTGACCGAGTGGGCATGCTCTGGAGCCTCTTTGCTCCTGAGATTAGAAAAACAGTCCTCTGGGCCGGATTTGAACCAGCGACCTATGGATAACTGTGAATCCTCCACTACAGTCCACCGCTCTACCAACTGAGCTACCAGAGGCTCTGCATACTTTCCTGTTCGTTCTGATTGCTTTACGTCCGTCCCTGTCTTTCGTTTCCACACACTGCTACTCAGCGCGCCCATATAGACGCACAGGAAATGCAGTCATCGGCTGCAACTGCAAACATTGCCCAGATTAAGTTTTATAATGCTCGATCGTGTCAATTAGGTTAAAAAATGCAAGTAGGAAGTGTCTGAAGTACGTCAGAATACTGCTAAATGTATTTACGCGTCCCATACTGGTGTCTGGTTCCATGGTGTAACGGTTAGCACTCTGGACTCTGAATCCAGCGATCCGAGTTCGAATCTCGGTGGAACCTTCGTTTAGTCTAAATTTTCTGTAATAAGCGTTTCTCGCCGAGGAAGTATCAGCGATAGGCTCAGGGATTTAGTTTCTACGTTTGTGTTAAAAACGAGACGTCTATGAAACGGCTGAATATTGGTGCGACGATGTGACCTATATAGCACATTAAACGAGTAATGCCTGTAAGAGCAAGCAATTTTACGATAATTCGGAGAAATATCATTATCCTACGAAGGCTAAGAATCCCATGATTATCAACTAGCTATTACAAGCTGAGCAAATGAATTTCCTTTAAAATAGGTTTAAAACATAGGGAGGTTCTGACCGAGTGGGCATGCTCTGGAGCCTCTTTGCTCCTGAGATTAGAAAAACAGTCCTCTGGGCCGGATTTGAACCAGCGACCTATGGATAACTGTGAATCCTCCACTACAGTCCACCGCTCTACCAACTGAGCTACCAGAGGCTCTGCATACTTTCCTGTTCGTTCTGATTGCTTTACGTCCGTCCCTGTCTTTCGTTTCCACACACTGCTACTCAGCGCGCCCATATAGACGCACAGGAAATGCAGTCATCGGCTGCAACTGCAAACATTGCCCAGATTAAGTTTTATAATGCTCGATCGTGTCAATTAGGTTAAGAAATGCAAGTAGGAAGTGTCTGAAGTACGTCAGAATACTGCTAAATGTATTTACGCGTCCCATACTCGTGTCTGGTTCCATGGTGTAACGGTTAGCACTCTGGACTCTGAATCCAGCGATCCGAGTTCGAATCTCGGTGGAACCTTCGTTTAGTCTAAATTTTCTGTAATAAGCGTTTCTCGCCGAGGAAGTATCAGCGATAGGCTCAGGGATTTAGTTTCTACGTTTGTGTTAAAAACGAGACGTCTATGAAACGGCTGAATATTGGTGCGACGATGTGACCTATATAGCACATTAAACGAGTAATGCCTGTAAGAGCAAGCAATTTTACGATAATTCGGAGAAATATCATTATCCTACGAAGGCTAAGAATCCCATGATTATCAACTAGCTATTACAAGCTGAGCAAATGAATTTCCTTTAAAATAGGTTTAAAACATAGGGAGGTTCTGACCGAGTGGGCATGCTCTGGAGCCTCTTTGCTCCTGAGATTAGAAAAACAGTCCTCTGGGCCGGATTTGAACCAGCGACCTATGGATAACTGTGAATCCTCCACTACAGTCCACCGCTCTACCAACTGAGCTACCAGAGGCTCTGCATACTTTCCTGTTCGTTCTGATTGCTTTACGTCCGTCCCTGTCTTTCGTTTCCACACACTGCTACTCAGCGCGCCCATATAGACGCACAGGAAATGCAGTCATCGGCTGCAACTGCAAACATTGCCCAGATTAAGTTTTATAATGCTCGATCGTGTCAATTAGGTTAAAAAATGCAAGTAGGAAGTGTCTGAAGTACGTCAGAATACTGCTAAATGTATTTACGCGTCCCATATTCGTGTCTGGTTCCATGGTGTAACGGTTAGCACTCTGGACTCTGAATCCAGCGATCCGAGTTCGAATCTCGGTGGAACCTTCGTTTAGTCTAAATTTTCTGTAATAAGCGTTTCTCGCCGAGGAAGTATCAGCGATAGGCTCAGGGATTTAGTTTCTACGTTTGTGTTAAAAACGAGACGTCTATGAAACGGCTGAATATTGGTGCGACGATGTGACCTATATAGCACATTAAACGAGTAATGCCTGTAAGAGCAAGCAATTTTACGATAATTCGGAGAAATATCATTATCCTACGAAGGCTAAGAATCCCATGATTATCAACTAGCTATTACAAGCTGAGCAAATGAATTTCCTTTAAAATAGGTTTAAAACATAGGGAGGTTCTGACCGAGTGGGCATGCTCTGGAGCCTCTTTGCTCCTGAGATTAGAAAAACAGTCCTCTGGGCCGGATTTGAACCAGCGACCTACGGATAACTGTGAATCCTCCACTACAGTCCACCGCTCTACCAACTGAGCTACCAGAGGCTCTGCATACTTTCCTGTTCGTTCTGATTGCTTTACGTCCGTCCCTGTCTTTCGTTTCCACACACTGCTACTCAGCGCGCCCATATAGACGCACAGGAAATGCAGTCATCGGCTGCAACTGCAAACATTGCCCAGATTAAGTTTTATAATGCTCGATCGTGTCAATTAGGTTAAAAAATGCAAGTAGGAAGTGTCTGAAGTACGTCAGAATACTGCTAAATGTATTTACGCGTCCCATACTCGTGTCTGGTTCCATGGTGTAACGGTTAGCACTCTGGACTCTGAATCCAGCGATCCGAGTTCGAATCTCGGTGGAACCTTCGTTTAGTCTAAATTTTCTGTAATAAGCGTTTCTCGCCGAGGAAGTATCAGCGATAGGCTCAGGGATTTAGTTTCTACGTTTGTGTTAAAAACGAGACGTCTATGAAACGGCTGAATATTGGTGCGACGATGTGACCTATATAGCACATTAAACGAGTAATGCCTGTAAGAGCAAGCAATTTTACGATAATTCGGAGAAATATCATTATCCTACGAAGGCTAAGAATCCCATGATTATCAACTAGCTATTACAAGCTGAGCAAATGAATTTCCTTTAAAATAGGTTTAAAACATAGGGAGGTTCTGACCGAGTGGGCATGCTCTGGAGCCTCTTTGCTCCTGAGATTAGAAAAACAGTCCTCTGGGCCGGATTTGAACCAGCGACCTATGGATAACTGTGAATCCTCCACTACAGTCCACCGCTCTACCAACTGAGCTACCAGAGGCTCTGCATACTTTCCTGTTCGTTCTGATTGCTTTACGTCCGTCCCTGTCTTTCGTTTCCACACACTGCTACTCAGCGCGCCCATATAGACGCACAGGAAATGCAGTCATCGGCTGCAACTGCAAACATTGCCCAGATTAAGTTTTATAATGCTCGATCGTGTCAATTAGGTTAAAAAATGCAAGTAGGAAGTGTCTGAAGTACGTCAGAATACTGCTAAATGTATTTACGCGTCCCATACTGGTGTCTGGTTCCATGGTGTAACGGTTAGCACTCTGGACTCTGAATCCAGCGATCCGAGTTCGAATCTCGGTGGAACCTTCGTTTAGTCTAAATTTTCTGTAATAAGCGTTTCTCGCCGAGGAAGTATCAGCGATAGGCTCAGGGATTTAGTTTCTACGTTTGTGTTAAAAACGAGACGTCTATGAAACGGCTGAATATTGGTGCGACGATGTGACCTATATAGCACATTAAACGAGTAATGCCTGTAAGAGCAAGCAATTTTACGATAATTCGGAGAAATATCATTATCCTACGAAGGCTAAGAATCCCATGATTATCAACTAGCTATTACAAGCTGAGCAAATGAATTTCCTTTAAAATAGGTTTAAAACATAGGGAGGTTCTGACCGAGTGGGCATGCTCTGGAGCCTCTTTGCTCCTGAGATTAGAAAAACAGTCCTCTGGGCCGGATTTGAACCAGCGACCTATGGATAACTGTGAATCCTCCACTACAGTCCACCGCTCTACCAACTGAGCTACCAGAGGCTCTGCATACTTTCCTGTTCGTTCTGATTGCTTTACGTCCGTCCCTGTCTTTCGTTTCCACACACTGCTACTCAGCGCGCCCATATAGACGCACAGGAAATGCAGTCATCGGCTGCAACTGCAAACATTGCCCAGATTAAGTTTTATAATGCTCGATCGTGTCAATTAGGTTAAGAAATGCAAGTAGGAAGTGTCTGAAGTACGTCAGAATACTGCTAAATGTATTTACGCGTCCCATACTCGTGTCTGGTTCCATGGTGTAACGGTTAGCACTCTGGACTCTGAATCCAGCGATCCGAGTTCGAATCTCGGTGGAACCTTCGTTTAGTCTAAATTTTCTGTAATAAGCGTTTCTCGCCGAGGAAGTATCAGCGATAGGCTCAGGGATTTAGTTTCTACGTTTGTGTTAAAAACGAGACGTCTATGAAACGGCTGAATATTGGTGCGACGATGTGACCTATATAGCACATTAAACGAGTAATGCCTGTAAGAGCAAGCAATTTTACGATAATTCGGAGAAATATCATTATCCTACGAAGGCTAAGAATCCCATGATTATCAACTAGCTATTACAAGCTGAGCAAATGAATTTCCTTTAAAATAGGTTTAAAACATAGGGAGGTTCTGACCGAGTGGGCATGCTCTGGAGCCTCTTTGCTCCTGAGATTAGAAAAACAGTCCTCTGGGCCGGATTTGAACCAGCGACCTATGGATAACTGTGAATCCTCCACTACAGTCCACCGCTCTACCAACTGAGCTACCAGAGGCTCTGCATACTTTCCTGTTCGTTCTGATTGCTTTACGTCCGTCCCTGTCTTTCGTTTCCACACACTGCTACTCAGCGCGCCCATATAGACGCACAGGAAATGCAGTCATCGGCTGCAACTGCAAACATTGCCCAGATTAAGTTTTATAATGCTCGATCGTGTCAATTAGGTTAAAAAATGCAAGTAGGAAGTGTCTGAAGTACGTCAGAATACTGCTAAATGTATTTACGCGTCCCATATTCGTGTCTGGTTCCATGGTGTAACGGTTAGCACTCTGGACTCTGAATCCAGCGATCCGAGTTCGAATCTCGGTGGAACCTTCGTTTAGTCTAAATTTTCTGTAATAAGCGTTTCTCGCCGAGGAAGTATCAGCGATAGGCTCAGGGATTTAGTTTCTACGTTTGTGTTAAAAACGAGACGTCTATGAAACGGCTGAATATTGGTGCGACGATGTGACCTATATAGCACATTAAACGAGTAATGCCTGTAAGAGCAAGCAATTTTACGATAATTCGGAGAAATATCATTATCCTACGAAGGCTAAGAATCCCATGATTATCAACTAGCTATTACAAGCTGAGCAAATGAATTTCCTTTAAAATAGGTTTAAAACATAGGGAGGTTCTGACCGAGTGGGCATGCTCTGGAGCCTCTTTGCTCCTGAGATTAGAAAAACAGTCCTCTGGGCCGGATTTGAACCAGCGACCTACGGATAACTGTGAATCCTCCACTACAGTCCACCGCTCTACCAACTGAGCTACCAGAGGCTCTGCATACTTTCCTGTTCGTTCTGATTGCTTTACGTCCGTCCCTGTCTTTCGTTTCCACACACTGCTACTCAGCGCGCCCATATAGACGCACAGGAAATGCAGTCATCGGCTGCAACTGCAAACATTGCCCAGATTAAGTTTTATAATGCTCGATCGTGTCAATTAGGTTAAAAAATGCAAGTAGGAAGTGTCTGAAGTACGTCAGAATACTGCTAAATGTATTTACGCGTCCCATACTCGTGTCTGGTTCCATGGTGTAACGGTTAGCACTCTGGACTCTGAATCCAGCGATCCGAGTTCGAATCTCGGTGGAACCTTCGTTTAGTCTAAATTTTCTGTAATAAGCGTTTCTCGCCGAGGAAGTATC
This sequence comes from Schistocerca americana, assembly GCF_021461395.2. Taxonomy (NCBI): domain Eukaryota; kingdom Metazoa; phylum Arthropoda; class Insecta; order Orthoptera; family Acrididae; genus Schistocerca; species Schistocerca americana. The sequence continues at coordinate 21,307 of NW_025725911.1, read as the reverse complement.
AGCGATAGGCTCAGGGATTTAGTTTCTACGTTTGTGTTAAAAACGAGACGTCTATGAAACGGCTGAATATTGGTGCGACGATGTGACCTATATAGCACATTAAACGAGTAATGCCTGTAAGAGCAAGCAATTTTACGATAATTCGGAGAAATATCATTATCCTACGAAGGCTAAGAATCCCATGATTATCAACTAGCTATTACAAGCTGAGCAAATGAATTTCCTTTAAAATAGGTTTAAAACATAGGGAGGTTCTGACCGAGTGGGCATGCTCTGGAGCCTCTTTGCTCCTGAGATTAGAAAAACAGTCCTCTGGGCCGGATTTGAACCAGCGACCTATGGATAACTGTGAATCCTCCACTACAGTCCACCGCTCTACCAACTGAGCTACCAGAGGCTCTGCATACTTTCCTGTTCGTTCTGATTGCTTTACGTCCGTCCCTGTCTTTCGTTTCCACACACTGCTACTCAGCGCGCCCATATAGACGCACAGGAAATGCAGTCATCGGCTGCAACTGCAAACATTGCCCAGATTAAGTTTTATAATGCTCGATCGTGTCAATTAGGTTAAAAAATGCAAGTAGGAAGTGTCTGAAGTACGTCAGAATACTGCTAAATGTATTTACGCGTCCCATACTCGTGTCTGGTTCCATGGTGTAACGGTTAGCACTCTGGACTCTGAATCCAGCGATCCGAGTTCGAATCTCGGTGGAACCTTCGTTTAGTCTAAATTTTCTGTAATAAGCGTTTCTCGCCGAGGAAGTATCAGCGATAGGCTCAGGGATTTAGTTTCTACGTTTGTGTTAAAAACGAGACGTCTATGAAACGGCTGAATATTGGTGCGACGATGTGACCTATATAGCACATTAAACGAGTAATGCCTGTAAGAGCAAGCAATTTTACGATAATTCGGAGAAATATCATTATCCTACGAAGGCTAAGAATCCCATGATTATCAACTAGCTATTACAAGCTGAGCAAATGAATTTCCTTTAAAATAGGTTTAAAACATAGGGAGGTTCTGACCGAGTGGGCATGCTCTGGAGCCTCTTTGCTCCTGAGATTAGAAAAACAGTCCTCTGGGCCGGATTTGAACCAGCGACCTATGGATAACTGTGAATCCTCCACTACAGTCCACCGCTCTACCAACTGAGCTACCAGAGGCTCTGCATACTTTCCTGTTCGTTCTGATTGCTTTACGTCCGTCCCTGTCTTTCGTTTCCACACACTGCTACTCAGCGCGCCCATATAGACGCACAGGAAATGCAGTCATCGGCTGCAACTGCAAACATTGCCCAGATTAAGTTTTATAATGCTCGATCGTGTCAATTAGGTTAAAAAATGCAAGTAGGAAGTGTCTGAAGTACGTCAGAATACTGCTAAATGTATTTACGCGTCCCATACTCGTGTCTGGTTCCATGGTGTAACGGTTAGCACTCTGGACTCTGAATCCAGCGATCCGAGTTCGAATCTCGGTGGAACCTTCGTTTAGTCTAAATTTTCTGTAATAAGCGTTTCTCGCCGAGGAAGTATCAGCGATAGGCTCAGGGATTTAGTTTCTACGTTTGTGTTAAAAACGAGACGTCTATGAAACGGCTGAATATTGGTGCGACGATGTGACCTATATAGCACATTAAACGAGTAATGCCTGTAAGAGCAAGCAATTTTACGATAATTCGGAGAAATATCATTATCCTACGAAGGCTAAGAATCCCATGATTATCAACTAGCTATTACAAGCTGAGCAAATGAATTTCCTTTAAAATAGGTTTAAAACATAGGGAGGTTCTGACCGAGTGGGCATGCTCTGGAGCCTCTTTGCTCCTGAGATTAGAAAAACAGTCCTCTGGGCCGGATTTGAACCAGCGACCTATGGATAACTGTGAATCCTCCACTACAGTCCACCGCTCTACCAACTGAGCTACCAGAGGCTCTGCATACTTTCCTGTTCGTTCTGATTGCTTTACGTCCGTCCCTGTCTTTCGTTTCCACACACTGCTACTCAGCGCGCCCATATAGACGCACAGGAAATGCAGTCATCGGCTGCAACTGCAAACATTGCCCAGATTAAGTTTTATAATGCTCGATCGTGGCAAGTAGGAAGTGTCTGAAGTACGTCAGAATACTGCTAAATGTATTTACGCGTCCCATACTCGTGTCTGGGTCCATGGTGTAAACGGTTAGCACTCTGGACTCTGAATCCAGCGATCCGAGTTCGAATCTCGGTGGAACCTTCGTTTAGTCTAAATTTTCTGTAATAAGCGTTTCTCGCCGAGGAAAGTATCAGCGATAGGCTCAGGGATTTAGTTTCTACGTTTGTGTTAAAAACGAGACGTCCTATGAAACGGCTGGAATATTGGTGCGACGATGTGACCTATATAGCACATTAAACGAGTTAATGCCTGTAAGAGCAAGCAATTTTACGATAATTCGGAGAAATATCATTATCCTACGAAGGCTAAGAAATCCCATGATTATCAACTAGCTATTACAAGCTGAGCAAATGAATTTCCTTTAAAATAGGTTTAAAACATAGGGAGGTTTCTGACCCGAGTGGGGCATGCTCTGGGAGCCTCTTTGCTCCTGAGATTAGAAAAAACAGTCCTCTGGGCCGGATTTGAACCAGCGGACCTATGGATTAACTGTGAATCCTCCACTACAGTCCACCGCTCTACCAACTGAGCTACCAGAGGCTCTGCATACTTTCCCTGTTCGTTCTGATTGCTTTACGTCCGTCCCTGTCTTTCGTTTCCACACACTGCTACTCAGCGCCGCCCATATAGACGGCACAGGAAATGCAGTACATCGGCTGCAACTGCAAACACTTGCCCAGATTAAGTTTTATAATGCTCGATCGTGTCAATTAGGTTAAAAAATGCAAGTAGGAAGTGTCTGAAGTACGTCAGAATACTGCTAAATGTATTTACGCGTCCCATACTCGTGTCTGGTTCCATGGTGTAACGGTTAGCACTCTGGACTCTGAATCCAGCGATCCGAGTTCGAATCTCGGTGGAACCTTCGTTTAGTCTAAATTTTCTGTAATAAGCGTTTCTCGCCGAGGAAGTATCAGCGATAGGCTCAGGGATTTAGTTTCTACGTTTGTGTTAAAAACGAGACGTCTATGAAACGGCTGAATATTGGTGCGACGATGTGACCTATATAGCACATTAAACGAGTAATGCCTGTAAGAGCAAGCAATTTTACGATAATTCGGAGAAATATCATTATCCTACGAAGGCTAAGAATCCCATGATTATCAACTAGCTATTACAAGCTGAGCAAATGAATTTCCTTTAAAATAGGTTTAAAACATAGGGAGGTTCTGACCGAGTGGGCATGCTCTGGAGCCTCTTTGCTCCTGAGATTAGAAAAACAGTCCTCTGGGCCGGATTTGAACCAGCGACCTATGGATAACTGTGAATCCTCCACTACAGTCCACCGCTCTACCAACTGAGCTACCAGAGGCTCTGCATACTTTCCTGTTCGTTCTGATTGCTTTACGTCCGTCCCTGTCTTTCGTTTCCACACACTGCTACTCAGCGCGCCCATATAGACGCACAGGAAATGCAGTCATCGGCTGCAACTGCAAACATTGCCCAGATTAAGTTTTATAATGCTCGATCGTGTCAATTAGGTTAAAAAATGCAAGTAGGAAGTGTCTGAAGTACGTCAGAATACTGCTAAATGTATTTACGCGTCCCATACTCGTGTCTGGTTCCATGGTGTAACGGTTAGCACTCTGGACTCTGAATCCAGCGATCCGAGTTCGAATCTCGGTGGAACCTTCGTTTAGTCTAAATTTTCTGTAATAAGCGTTTCTCGCCGAGGAAGTATCAGCGATAGGCTCAGGGATTTAGTTTCTACGTTTGTGTTAAAAACGAGACGTCTATGAAACGGCTGAATATTGGTGCGACGATGTGACCTATATAGCACATTAAACGAGTAATGCCTGTAAGAGCAAGCAATTTTACGATAATTCGGAGAAATATCATTATCCTACGAAGGCTAAGAATCCCATGATTATCAACTAGCTATTACAAGCTGAGCAAATGAATTTCCTTTAAAATAGGTTTAAAACATAGGGAGGTTCTGACCGAGTGGGCATGCTCTGGAGCCTCTTTGCTCCTGAGATTAGAAAAACAGTCCTCTGGGCCGGATTTGAACCAGCGACCTATGGATAACTGTGAATCCTCCACTACAGTCCACCGCTCTACCAACTGAGCTACCAGAGGCTCTGCATACTTTCCTGTTCGTTCTGATTGCTTTACGTCCGTCCCTGTCTTTCGTTTCCACACACTGCTACTCAGCGCGCCCATATAGACGCACAGGAAATGCAGTCATCGGCTGCAACTGCATAACATTGCCCAGATTAAGTTTTATAATGCTCGATCGTGTCAATTAGGTTAAAAAATGCAAGTAGGAAGTGTCTGAAGTACGTCAGAATACTGCTAAATGTATTTACGCGTCCCATACTCGTGTCTGGTTCCATGGTGTAACGGTTAGCACTCTGGACTCTGAATCCAGCGATCCGAGTTCGAATCTCGGTGGAACCTTCGTTTAGTCTAAATTTTCTGTAATAAGCGTTTCTCGCCGAGGAAGTATCAGCGATAGGCTCAGGGATTTAGTTTCTACGTTTGTGTTAAAAACGAGACGTCTATGAAACGGCTGAATATTGGTGCGACGATGTGACCTATATAGCACATTAAACGAGTAATGCCTGTAAGAGCAAGCAATTTTACGATAATTCGGAGAAATATCATTATCCTACGAAGGCTAAGAATCCCATGATTATCAACTAGCTATTACAAGCTGAGCAAATGAATTTCCTTTAAAATAGGTTTAAAACATAGGGAGGTTCTGACCGAGTGGGCATGCTCTGGAGCCTCTTTGCTCCTGAGATTAGAAAAACAGTCCTCTGGGCCGGATTTGAACCAGCGACCTATGGATAACTGTGAATCCTCCACTACAGTCCACCGCTCTACCAACTGAGCTACCAGAGGCTCTGCATACTTTCCTGTTCGTTCTGATTGCTTTACGTCCGTCCCTGTCTTTCGTTTCCACACACTGCTACTCAGCGCGCCCATATAGACGCACAGGAAATGCAGTCATCGGCTGCAACTGCAAACATTGCCCAGATTAAGTTTTATAATGCTCGATCGTGTCAATTAGGTTAAAAAATGCAAGTAGGAAGTGTCTGAAGTACGTCAGAATACTGCTAAATGTATTTACGCGTCCCATACTCGTGTCTGGTTCCATGGTGTAACGGTTAGCACTCTGGACTCTGAATCCAGCGATCCGAGTTCGAATCTCGGTGGAACCTTCGTTTAGTCTAAATTTTCTGTAATAAGCGTTTCTCGCCGAGGAAGTATCAGCGATAGGCTCAGGGATTTAGTTTCTACGTTTGTGTTAAAAACGAGACGTCTATGAAACGGCTGAATATTGGTGCGACGATGTGACCTATATAGCACATTAAACGAGTAATGCCTGTAAGAGCAAGCAATTTTACGATAATTCGGAGAAATATCATTATCCTACGAAGGCTAAGAATCCCATGATTATCAACTAGCTATTACAAGCTGAGCAAATGAATTTCCTTTAAAATAGGTTTAAAACATAGGGAGGTTCTGACCGAGTGGGCATGCTCTGGAGCCTCTTTGCTCCTGAGATTAGAAAAACAGTCCTCTGGGCCGGATTTGAACCAGCGACCTATGGATAACTGTGAATCCTCCACTACAGTCCACCGCTCTACCAACTGAGCTACCAGAGGCTCTGCATACTTTCCTGTTCGTTCTGATTGCTTTACGTCCGTCCCTGTCTTTCGTTTCCACACACTGCTACTCAGCGCGCCCATATAGACGCACAGGAAATGCAGTCATCGGCTGCAACTGCAAACATTGCCCAGATTAAGTTTTATAATGCTCGATCGTGTCAATTAGGTTAAAAAATGCAAGTAGGAAGTGTCTGAAGTACGTCAGAATACTGCTAAATGTATTTACGCGTCCCATACTCGTGTCTGGTTCCATGGTGTAACGGTTAGCACTCTGGACTCTGAATCCAGCGATCCGAGTTCGAATCTCGGTGGAACCTTCGTTTAGTCTAAATTTTCTGTAATAAGCGTTTCTCGCCGAGGAAGTATCAGCGATAGGCTCAGGGATTTAGTTTCTACGTTTGTGTTAAAAACGAGACGTCTATGAAACGGCTGAATATTGGTGCGACGATGTGACCTATATAGCACATTAAACGAGTAATGCCTGTAAGAGCAAGCAATTTTACGATAATTCGGAGAAATATCATTATCCTACGAAGGCTAAGAATCCCATGATTATCAACTAGCTATTACAAGCTGAGCAAATGAATTTCCTTTAAAATAGGTTTAAAACATAGGGAGGTTCTGACCGAGTGGGCATGCTCTGGAGCCTCTTTGCTCCTGAGATTAGAAAAACAGTCCTCTGGGCCGGATTTGAACCAGCGACCTATGGATAACTGTGAATCCTCCACTACAGTCCACCGCTCTACCAACTGAGCTACCAGAGGCTCTGCATACTTTCCTGTTCGTTCTGATTGCTTTACGTCCGTCCCTGTCTTTCGTTTCCACACACTGCTACTCAGCGCGCCCATATAGACGCACAGGAAATGCAGTCATCGGCTGCAACTGCAAACATTGCCCAGATTAAGTTTTATAATGCTCGATCGTGTCAATTAGGTTAAAAAATGCAAGTAGGAAGTGTCTGAAGTACGTCAGAATACTGCTAAATGTATTTACGCGTCCCATACTCGTGTCTGGTTCCATGGTGTAACGGTTAGCACTCTGGACTCTGAATCCAGCGATCCGAGTTCGAATCTCGGTGGAACCTTCGTTTAGTCTAAATTTTCTGTAATAAGCGTTTCTCGCCGAGGAAGTATCAGCGATAGGCTCAGGGATTTAGTTTCTACGTTTGTGTTAAAAACGAGACGTCTATGAAACGGCTGAATATTGGTGCGACGATGTGACCTATATAGCACATTAAACGAGTAATGCCTGTAAGAGCAAGCAATTTTACGATAATTCGGAGAAATATCATTATCCTACGAAGGCTAAGAATCCCATGATTATCAACTAGCTATTACAAGCTGAGCAAATGAATTTCCTTTAAAATAGGTTTAAAACATAGGGAGGTTCTGACCGAGTGGGCATGCTCTGGAGCCTCTTTGCTCCTGAGATTAGAAAAACAGTCCTCTGGGCCGGATTTGAACCAGCGACCTATGGATAACTGTGAATCCTCCACTACAGTCCACCGCTCTACCAACTGAGCTACCAGAGGCTCTGCATACTTTCCTGTTCGTTCTGATTGCTTTACGTCCGTCCCTGTCTTTCGTTTCCACACACTGCTACTCAGCGCGCCCATATAGACGCACAGGAAATGCAGTCATCGGCTGCAACTGCAAACATTGCCCAGATTAAGTTTTATAATGGCTCGATCGTGTCAATTAGGTTAAAAAAATGCAAGTAGGAAGTGTCTGAAGTACGTCAGAATACTGCTAAATGTATTTACGCGTCCCATACTCGTGTCTGGTTCCATGGTGTAACGGTTAGCACTCTGGACTCTGAATCCAGCGATCCGAGTTCGAATCTCGGTGGAACCTTCGTTTAGTCTAAATTTTCTGTAATAAGCGTTTCTCGCCGAGGAAGTATCAGCGATAGGCTCAGGGATTTAGTTTTCTACGTTTGTGTTAAAAACGAGACGTCTATGAAACGGCTGAATATTGGTGCGACGATGTGACCTATATAGCCACATTAAACGAGTAATGCCTGTAAGAGCAAGCAATTTTACGATAATTCGGAGAAATATCATTATCCTACGAAGGCTAAGAATCCCATGATTATCAACTAGCTATTACAAGCTGAGCAAATGAATTTCCTTTAAAATAGGTTTAAAACATAGGGAGGTTCTGACCGAGTGGGCATGCTCTGGAGCCTCTTTGCTCCTGAGATTAGAAAAACAGTCCTCTGGGCCGGATTTGAACCAGCGACCTATGGATAACTGTGAATCCTCCACTACAGTCCACCGCTCTTACCAACTGAGCTACCAGAGGCTCTGCATACTTTCCTGTTCGTTCTGATTGCTTTACGTCCGTCCCTGTCTTTCGTTTCCACACACTGCTACTCAGCGCGCCCCATATAGACGCACAGGAAAATGCAGTCATCGGCTGCAACTGCAAACATTGCCCAGATTAAGTTTTATAATGCTCGATCGTGTCAATTAGGTTAAAAAAATGCAAGTAGGAAGTGTCTGAAGTACGTCAGAATACTGCTAAATGTATTTACGCGTCCCATACTCGTGTCTGGTTCCATGGTGTAACGGTTAGCACTCTGGACTCTGAATCCAGCGATCCGAGTTTCCGAATCTCGGTGGAACCTTCGTTTAGTCTAAATTTTCTGTAATAAGCGTTTCTCGCCGAGGAAGTATCAGCGATAGGCTCAGGGATTTAGTTTCTACGTTTGTGTTAAAAACGAGACGTCTATGAAACGGCTGAATATTGGGTGCGACGATGTGACCTATATAGCACATTAAACGAGTAATGCCTGTAAGAGCAAGCAATTTTACGATAATTCGGAGAAATATCAATATCCTTATCCTACGAAGGCTAAGAATCCCATGATTATCAACTAGCTATTACAAGCTGAGCAAATGAATTTCCTTTAAAATAGGTTTAAAACATAGGGAGGTTCTGACCGAGTGGGCATGCTCTGGAGCCTCTTTGCTCCTGAGATTAGAAAAAACAGTCCTCTGGGCCGGATTTGAACCAGCGACCTATGGATAACTGTGAATCCTCCACTACAGTCCACCGCTCTACCAACTGAGCTACCAGAGGCCTCTGCATACTTTCCTGTTCGTTCTGATTGCTTTACGTCCGTCCCTGTCTTTCGTTTTCCACACACTGCTACTCAGCGCGCCCATATAGACGCACAGGAAATGCAGTCATCGGCTGCAACTGCAAACATTGCCCAGATTAAGTTTTATAATGCTCGATCGTGTCAATTAGGTTAAAAAATGCAAGTAGGAAGTGTCTGAAGTACGTCAGAATACTGCTAAATGTATTTACGCGTCCCCATACTCGTGTCTGGTTCCATGGTGTAACGGTTAGCACTCTGGACTCTGAATCCAGCGATCCGAGTTCGAATCTCGGTGGAACCTTCGTTTAGTCTAAATTTTCTGTAATAAGCGTTTCTCGCCGAGGAAGTGATCAGCGATAGGCTCAGGGATTTAGTTTCTACGTTTGTGTTAAAAACGAGACGTCTATGAAACGGCTGAATATTGGTGCGACGATGTGACCTATATAGCACATTAAACGAGTAATGCCTGTAAGAGCAAGCAATTTTACGATAATTCGGAGAAAATATCATTATCCTACGAAGGCTAAGAATCCCATGATTATCAACTAGCTATTACAAGCTGAGCAAATGAATTTCCTTTAAAATAGGTTTAAAACATAGGGAGGTTCTGACCGAGTGGGCATGCTCTGGAGCCTCTTTGCTCCTGAGATTAGAAAAAACAGTCCTCTGGGCCGGATTTGAACCAGCGACCTATGGGATAACTGTGAATCCTCCACTACAGTCCACCGCTCTACCAACTGAGCTACCAGAGGCTCTGCATACTTTCCTGTTCGTTCTGATTGCTTTACGTCCGTCCCTGTCTTTCGTTTTCCACACACTGCTACTCAGCGCGCCCATATAGACGCACAGGAAATGCAGTCATCGGCTGCAACTGCAAAACATTGCCCAGATTAAGTTTTATAATGCTCGATCGTGTCAATTAGGTTAAAAAAATGCAAGTAGGAAGTGTCTGAAGTACGTCAGAATACTGCTAAAATGTATTTACGCGTCCCATACTCGTGTCTGGTTCCATGGTGTAACGGTTAGCACTCTGGACTCTGAATCCAGCGATCCGAGTTCGAATCTCGGTGGAACCTTCGTTTAGTCTAAATTTTCTGTAATAAGCGTTTCTCGCCGAGGAAGTATCAGCGATAGGCTCAGGGATTTAGTTTCTACGTTTGTGTTAAAAACGAGACGTCTATGAAACGGCTGAATATTGGTGCGACGATGTGACCTATATAGCACATTAAACGAGTAATGCCTGTAAGAGCAAGCAATTTTACGATAATTCGGAGAAATATCATTATCCTACGAAGGCTAAGAATCCCATGATTATCAACTAGCTATTACAAGCTGAGCAAATGAATTTCCTTTAAAATAGGTTTTAAAACATAGGGAGGTTCTGACCGGAGTGGGCATGCTCTGGAGCCTCTTTGCTCCTGAGATTAGAAAAACAGTCCTCTGGGCCGGATTTGAACCAGCGAACCTATGGATAACCTGTGAATCCTCCACTACAGTCCACCGCCTCTACCAACTGAGCTACCAGAGGCTCTGCATACTTTCCTGTTCGTTCTGATTGCTTTACGTCCGCTCCCTGTCTTTCGTTTCCACACACTGCTACTCAGCGCGCCCATATAGACGCACAGGAAATGCAGTCATCGGCTGCAACTGCAAACATTGCCCAGATTAAGTTTTATAATGCTCGATCGTGTCAATTAGGTTAAAAAAATGCAAGTAGGAAGTGTCTGAAGTACGTCAGAATACTGCTAAATGTATTTACGCGTCCCATACTCGTGTCTGGTTCCATGGTGTAACGGTTAGCACTCTGGACTCTGAATCCAGCGATCCGAGTTCGAATCTCGGTGGAACCTTCGTTTAGTCTAAATTTTCTGTAATAAGCGTTTCCTCGCCGAGGAAGTATCAGCGATAGGCTCAGGGATTTAGTTTCTACGTTTGTGTTAAAAAAACGAGACGTCTATGAAACGGCTGAATATTGGTGCGACGATGTGACCTATATAGCACATTAAACGAGTAATGCCTGTAAGGAGCAAGCAATTTTACGATAATTCGGAGAAATATCATTATCCTACGAAGGCTAAGAATCCCATGATTATCAACTAGCTATTACAAGCTGAGCAAATGAATTTCCTTTAAAATAGGTTTAAAACATAGGGAGGTTCTGACCGAGTGGGCATGCTCTGGAGCCTCTTTGCTCCTGAGATTAGAAAAACAGTCCTCTGGGCCGGATTTGAACCAGCGACCTATGGATAACTGTGAATTCCTCCACTACAGTCCCACCGCTCTACCAACTGAGCTACCAGGAGGCTCTGCATACTTTCCTGTTCGTTCTGATTGCTTTACGTCCGTCCCTGTCTTTTCGTTTCCACACACTGCTACTCAGCGCGCCCATATAGACGCACAGGAAATGCAGTCATCGGCTGCAACTGCAAACATTGCCCAGATTAAGGTTTTATAATGCTCGATCGTGGTCAATTAGGTTAAAAAAATGCAAGTAGGAAGTGTCTGAAGTACGTCAGAATACTGCTAAATGTATTTACGCGTCCCATACTCGTGTCTGGTTCCATGGTGTAACGGTTAGCACTCTGGACTCTGAATCCAGCGATCCGAGTTCGAATCTCGGTGGAACCTTCGTTTAGTCTAAATTTTCTGTAATTAAGCGTTTTCTCGCCGAGGAAGTATCAGCGATAGGCTCAGGGATTTAGTTTCTACGTTTGTGTTAAAAACGAGACGTCTATGAAACGGCTGAATATTGGTGCGACGATGTGACCTATATAGCACATTAAACGAGTAATGCCTGTAAGAGCAAGCAATTTTACGATAATTCGGAGAAATATCATTATCTACGAAGGCTAAGAATCCCATGATTTATCAACTAGCTATTACAAGCTGAGCAAATGAATTTCCTTTAAAATAGGTTTAAAACATAGGGAGGTTCTGACCGAGTGGGCATGCTCTGGAGCCTCTTTGCTCCTGAGATTAGAAAAACAGTCCTCTGGGCCGGATTTGAACCAGCGACCCTATGGATAACTGTGAATCCTCCACTACAGTCCACCGCTCTACAACTGAGCTACCAGAGGCTCTGCATACTTTCCTGTTCGTTCTGATTGCTTTACGTCCGTCCCTGTCTTTCGTTTCCACACACTGCTACTCAGCGCGCCCATATAGACGCACAGGAAATGCAGTCATCGGCTGCAACTGCAAACATTGCCCAGATTAAGTTTTATAATGCTCGATCGTGTCAATTAGGTTAAAAAAATGCAAGTAGGAAGTGTCTGAAGTACGTCAGAATACTGCTAAATGTATTTACGCGTCCCATACTCGTGTCTGGTTCCATGGTGTAACGGTTAGCACTCTGGACCTCTGAATCCAGCGATCCGAGTTCGAATCTCGGTGGAACCTTCGTTTAGTCTAAAATTTTTCTGTAATAAGCGTTTCTCTCCGCCGAGGAAGTATCAGCGATAGGCTCAGGGATTTAGTTTCTACGTTTGTGTTAAAAACGAGACGTCTATTGAAAACGGCTGAATATTGGTGCGGACGATGTGACCTATATAGCACATTAAACGAGTAATGCCTGTAAGAGCAAAGCAATTTTACGATAATTCGGAGAAATATCATTATCCTACGAAGGCTAAGAATCCCATGATTATCAACTAGCTATTACAAGCTGAGCAAATGAATTTCCTTTAAAATAGGTTTAAAACATAGGGAGGTTCTGACCGAGTGGGCATGCTCTGGAGCCTCTTTGCTCCTGAGATTAGAAAAACAGTCCTCTGGGCCGGATTTGAACCAGCGACCTATGGATAACTGTGAATCCTCCACTACAGTCCACCGCTCTACCAACTGAGCTACCAGAGGCTCTGCATACTTTCCTGTTCGTTCTGATTGCTTTACGTCCGTCCCTGTCTTTCGTTTCCACACACTGCTACTCAGCGCGCCCATATAGACGCACAGGAAATGCAGTCATCGGCTGCAACTGCAAACATTGCCCAGATTAAGTTTTATAATGCTCGATCGTGTCAATTAGGTTAAAAAATGCAAGTAGGAAGTGTCTGAAGTACGTCAGAATACTGCTAAATGTATTTACGCGTCCCATACTCGTGTCTGGTTCCATGGTGTAACGGTTAGCACTCTGGACTCTGAATCCAGCGATCCGAGTTCGAATCTCGGTGGAACCTTCGTTTAGTCTAAATTTTCTGTAATAAGCGTTTCTCGCCGAGGAAGTATCAGCGATAGGCTCAGGGATTTAGTTTCTACGTTTGTGTTAAAAACGAGACGTCTATGAAAACGGCTGAATATTGGTGCGACGATGTGACCTATATAGCACATTAAACGAGTAATGCCTGTAAGAGCAAGCAATTTTACGATAATTCGGAGAAATATCATTATCCTACGAAGGCTAAGAATCCCATGATTATCAACTAGCTATTACAAGCTGAGCAAATGAATTTCCTTTAAAATAGGTTTAAAACATAGGGAGGTTCTGACCGAGTGGGCATGCTCTGGAGCCTCTTTGCTCCTGAGATTAGAAAAACAGTCCTCTGGGCCGGATTTGAACCAGCGACCTATGGATAACTGTGAATCCTCCACTACAGTCCACCGCTCTACCAACTGAGCTACCAGAGGCTCTGCATACTTTCCTGTTCGTTCTGATTGCTTTACGTCCGTCCCTGTCTTTCGTTTCCACACACTGCTACTCAGCGCGCCCATATAGACGCACAGGAAATGCAGTCATCGGCTGCAACTGCAAACATTGCCCAGATTAAGTTTTTATAATGCTCGATCCGTGTCAATTAGGTTAAAAAATGCAAGTAGGAAGTGTCTGAAGTACGTCAGAATACTGCTAAATGTATTTACGCGTCCCATACTCGTGTCTGGTTCCATGGTGTAACGGTTAGCACTCTGGACTCTGAATCCAGCGATCCGAGTTCGAATCTCGGTGGAACCTTCGTTTAGTCTAAATTTTCTGTAATAAGCGTTTCTCGCCGAGGAAGTATCAGCGATAGGCTCAGGGATTTAGTTTCTACGTTTGTGTTAAAAACGAGACGTCCTATGAAACGGCTGAATATTGGTGCGACGATGTGACCTATATAGCACATTAAACGAGTAATGCCTGTAAGAGCAAGCAATTTTACGATAATTCGGAGAAATATCATTATCCTACGAAGGCTAAGAATCCCATGATTATCAACTAGCCTATTACAAGCTGAGCAAATGAATTTCCTTTAAAATAGGTTTAAAACATAGGGAGGTTCTGACCGAGTGGGCATGCTCTGGAGCCTCTTTGCTCCTGAGATTAGAAAAAACAGTCCTCTGGGCCGGATTTGAACCAGCGACCTATGGATAACTGTGAATCCTCCACTACAGTCCACCCGCTCTACCAACTGAGCTACCAGAGGCTCTGCATACTTTCCTGTTCGTTCTGATTGCTTTACGTCCGTCCCCTGTCTTTCGTTTCCACACACTGCTACTCAGCGCGCCCATATAGACGCACAGGAAATGCAGTCATCGGCTGCAACTGCAAACATTGCCCAGATTAAGTTTTATAATGCTCGATCGTGGTCAATTAGGTTAAAAAATGCAAGTAGGAAGTGTCTGAAGTACGTCAGAATACTGCTAAATGTATTTACGCGTCCCATACTCGTGTCTGGTTCCATGGTGTAAACGGTTAGCACTCTGGACTCTGAATCCAGCGATCCGAGTTCGAATCTCGGTGGAACCTTCGTTTAGTCTAAATTTTTCTGTAATAAGCGTTTCTCGCCGAGGAAGTATCAGCGATAGGCTCAGGGATTTAGTTTCTACGTTTGTGTTAAAAAACGAGACGTCTATGAAACGGCTGAATATTGGTGCGACGATGTGACCTATATAGCACATTAAACGAGTAATGCCTGTAAGAGCAAGCAATTTTACGATAATTCGGAGAAATATCATTATCCCTACGAAGGCTAAGAATCCCATGATTATCAACTAGCTATTACAAGCTGAGCAAATGAATTTCCTTTAAAATAGGTTTAAAACATAGGGAGGTTCTGACCGAGTGGGCATGCTCTGGAGCCTCTTTGCTCCTGAGATTAGAAAAAACAGTCCCTCTGGGCCGGATTTGAACCAGCGACCTATGGATAACTGTGAATCCTCCACTACAGTCCACCGCTCTACCAACTGAGCTACCAGAGGCTCTGCATACTTTTCCTGTTCGTTCTGATTGCTTTACGTCCGTCCCCTGTCTTTCGTTTCCACACACTGCTACTCAGCGCGCCCATATAGACGCACAGGAAATGCAGTCATCGGCTGCAACTGCAAACATTGCCCAGATTAAGTTTTATAATGCTCGATCGTGTCAATTAGGTTAAAAAAATGCAAGTAGGAAGTGTCTGAAGTACGTCAGAATACTGCTAAATGTATTTACGCGTCCCATACTCGTGTCTGGTTCCATGGTGTAACGGTTAGCACTCTGGACTCTGAATCCAGCGATCCGAGTTCGAATCTCGGTGGAACCTTCGTTTAGTCTAAATTTTCTGTAATAAGCGTTTCTCGCCGAGGAAGTATCAGCGATAGGCTCAGGATTTAGTTTCTACGTTTGTGTTAAAAACGAGACGTCTATGAAACGGCTGAATATTGGTGCGACGATGTGACCTATATAGCACATTAAACGAGTAATGCCTGTAAGAGCAAGCAATTTTACGATAATTCGGAGAAATATCATTATCCTACGAAGGCTAAGAATCCCATGATTATCAACTAGCTATTACAAGCTGAGCAAATGAATTTCCTTTAAAAATAGGTTTAAAACATAGGGAGGTTCTGACCGAGTGGGCATGCTCTGGAGCCTCTTTGCTCCTGAGATTAGAAAAACAGTCCTCTGGGCCCGGATTTGAACCAGCGACCTATGGATAACTGTGAATCCTCCACTACAGTCCACCGCTCTACCAACTGAGCTACCAGAGGCTCTGCATACTTTCCTGTTCGTTCTGATTGCTTTACGTCCGTCCCTGTCTTTCGTTTCCACACACTGCTACTCAGCGCGCCCATATAGACGCACAGGAAATGCAGTCATCGGCTGCAACTGCAAACATTGCCCCAGATTAAGTTTTATAATGCTCGATCGGTGTCAATTAGGTTAAAAAAATGCAAGTAGGAAGTGTCTGAAGTACGTCAGAATACTGCTAAATGTATTTACGCGTCCCATACTCGTGTCTGGTTTCCATGGTGTAACGGTTAGCACTCTGGACCTCTGAATCCAGCGATCCGAGTTCGAATCTCGGTGGAACCTTCGTTTAGTCTAAATTTTCTGTAATAAGCGTTTCTCGCCGAGGAAGTATCAGCGATAGGCTCAGGGATTTAGTTTCTCTACGTTTGTGTTAAAAACGAGACGTCTATGAAAACGGCTGAATATTGGTGCGACGATGTGACCTATATAGCACATTAAACGAGTAATGCCTGTAAGAGCAAGCAATTTTACGATAATTCGGAGAAATATCATTATCCTACGAAGGCTAAGAATCCCATGATTATCAACTAGCTATTACAAGCTGAGGCAAATGAATTTCCTTTAAAATAGGTTTAAAACATTAGGGAGGTTCTGACCGAGTGGGGCATGCTCTGGAGCCTCTTTGCTCCTGAGATTAGAAAAAACAGTCCTCTGGGCCGGATTTGAACCAGCGACCTATGGATAACTGTGAATCCTCCACTACAGTCCACCGCTCTACCAACTGAGCTACCAGAGGCTCTGCATACTTTCCTGTTCGTTCTGATTGCTTTACGTCCGTCCCCTGTCTTTCGTTTCCACACACTGCTACTCAGCGCGCCCATATAGGACGCACAGGAAATGCAGTCATCGGCTGCAACTGCAAACATTGCCCAGATTAAGTTTTATAATGCCCTCGATCGTGTCAATTAGGTTAAAAAATGCAAGTAGGAAGTGTCTGAAGTACGTCAGAATACTGCTAAATGTATTTACGCGTCCCATACTCGTGTCCTGGTTCCATGGTGTAACGGTTAGCACTCTGGACTCTGAATCCAGCGATCCGAGTTCGAATCTCGGTGGAACCTTCGTTTAGTCTAAATTTTCTGTAATAAGCGTTTCTCGCCGAGGAAGTATCAGCGATAGGCTCAGGGATTTAGTTTCTACGTTTGTGTTAAAAACGAGACGTCTATGAAACGGCTGAATATTGGTGCGACGATGTGACCTATATAGCACATTAAACGAGTAATGCCTGTAAGAGCAAGCAATTTTACGATAATTCGGAGAAATATCATTATCCTACGAAGGCTAAGAATCCCATGATTATCAACTAGCTATTACAAGCTGAGCAAATGAATTTCCTTTAAAATAGGTTTAAAACATAGGGAGGTTCTGACCGAGTGGGCATGCTCTGGAGCCTCTTTGCTCCTGAGATTAGAAAAAACAGTCCTCTGGGCCGGATTTGAACCAGCGACCTATGGATAACTGTGAATCCTCCACTACAGTCCACCGCTCTACCAACTGAGCTACCAGAGGCTCTGCATACTTTCCTGTTTCGTTCTGATTGCTTTACGTCCGTCCCTGTCTTTCGTTTCCACACACTGCTACTCAGCGCGCCCATATAGACGCACAGGAAATGCAAGTCATCGGCTGCAACTGCAAACATTGCCCAGATTAAGTTTTATAATGCTCGGATCGTGTCAATTAGGTTAAAAAATGCAAGTAGGAAGTGTCTGAAGTACGTCAGAATACTGCTAAATGTATTTACGCGTCCCATACTCGTGTCTGGTTCCATGGTGTAACGGTTAGCACTCTGGACTCTGAATCCAGCGATCCGAGTTCGAATCTCGGTGGAACCTTCGTTTAGTCTAAATTTTCTGTAATAAGGCGTTTCTCGCCGAGGAAGTATCAGCGATAGGCTCAGGGATTTAGTTTCTACGTTTGTGTTAAAAACGAGACGTCTATGAAACGGCTGAATATTGGTGCGACGATGTGACCTATATAGCACATTAAACGAGTAATGCCTGTAAGAGCAAGCAATTTTACGATAATTCGGAGAAATATCATTATCCTACGAAGGCTAAGAATCCCATGATTATCAACTAGCTATTACAAGCTGAGCAAATGAATTTCCTTTAAAATAGGTTTAAAACATAGGGAGGTTCTGACCGAGGTGGGCATGCTCTGGAGCCTCTTTGCTCCTGAGATTAGAAAAAACAGTCCTCTGGGCCGGATTTGAACCAGCGACCTATGGATAAACTGTGAAATCCTCCACTACAGTCCACCGCTCTACCAACTGAGCTACCCAGAGGCTCTGCATACTTTCCTGTTCGTTCTGATTGCTTTACGTCCGTCCCCTGTCTTTCGTTTCCACACACTGCTACTCAGCGCGCCCATATAGACGCACAGGAAATGCAGTCATCGGCCTGCAACTGCAAACATTGCCCAGATTAAGTTTTATAATGCTCGATCGTGTCAATTAGGTTAAAAAATGCAAGTAGGAAGTGTCTGAAGTACGTCAGAATACTGCTAAATGTATTTACGCGTCCCATACTCGTGTCTGGTTCCATGGTGTAACGGTTAGCACTCTGGACTCTGAATCCAGCGATCCGAGTTCGAATCTCGGTGGAACCTTCGTTTAGTCTAAATTTTCTGTAATAAGCGTTTCTCGCCGAGGAAGTATCAGCGATAGGCTCAGGGATTTAGTTTCTACGTTTGTGTTAAAAACGAGACGTCTATGAAACGGCTGAATATTGGTGCGACGATGTGACCTATATAGCACATTAAACGAGTAATGCCTGTAAGAGCAAGCAATTTTACGATAATTCGGAGAAATATCATTATCCTACGAAGGCTAAGAATCCCATGATTATCAACTAGCTATTACAAGCTGAGCAAATGAATTTCCTTTAAAATAGGTTTAAAACATAGGGAGGTTCTGACCGAGTGGGCATGCTCTGGAGCCTCTTTGCTCCTGAGATTAGAAAAAACAGTCCTCTGGGCCGGATTTGAACCAGCGACCTATGGATAACTGTGAATCCTCCACTACAGTCCACCGCTCTACCAACTGAGCTACCAGAGGCTCTGCATACTTTCCTGTTCGTTCTGATTGCTTTACGTCCGTCCCCTGTCTTTCGTTTCCACACACTGCTACTCAGCGCGCCCATATAGACGCACAGGAAATGCAGTCATCGGCTGCAACTGCAAACATTGCCCAGATTAAGTTTTATAATGCTCGATCGTGTCAATTAGGTTAAAAAAATGCAAGTAGGAAGTGTCTGAAGTACGTCAGAATACTGCTAAATGTATTTACGCGTCCCATACTCGTGTCTGGTTCCATGTGTAACGGTTAGCACTCTGGACTCTGAATCCAGCGATCCGAGTTCGAATCTCGGTGGAACCCTTCGTTTAGTCTAAATTTTCTGTAATAAGCGTTTCTCGCCGAGGAAGTATCAGCGATAGGCTCAGGGATTTAGTTTCTACGTTTGTGTTAAAAACGAGGACGTCCTATGAAACGGCTGAATATTGGTGCGACGATGTGACCTATATAGCACATTAAACGAGTAATGCCTGTAAGAGCAAGCAATTTTACGATAATTCGGAGAAATATCATTATCCTACGAAGGCTAAGAATCCCATGATTATCAACTAGCTATTACAAGCTGAGCAAATGAATTTCCTTTAAAATAGGTTTAAAAACATAGGGAGGTTTCTGACCGAGTGGGCATGCTCTGGAGCCTCTTTGCTCCTGAGATTAGAAAAAACAGTCCTCTGGGCCGGATTTGAACCAGCGACCTATGGATAACTGTGAATCCTCCACTACAGTCCACCGCTCTACCAACTGGAGCTACCAGAGGCTCTGCATACTTTCCTGTTCGTTCTGATTGCTTTACGTCCGTCCCTGTCTTTCGTTTCCACACACTGCTACTCAGCGCGCCCATATAGACGCACAGGAAATGCAGTCATCGGCTGCAACTGCAAACATTGCCCAGATTAAGTTTTATAATGCACGATCGTGTCAATTAGGTTAAAAAATGCAAGTAGGGAAGTGTCTGAAGTACGTCAGAATACTGCTAAATGTATTTTAACGCGTCCCATACTCGTGTCTGGTTCCATGGTGTAAACGGTTAGCACTCTGGACTCTGAATCCAGCGATCCGAGTTCGAATCTCGGTGGAACCTTCGTTTAGTCTAAATTTTCTGTAATAAGCGTTTTCCGCCGAGGAAGTATCAAGCGATAGGCTCAGGGATTTAGTTTCTACGTTTGTGTTAAAAAACGAGACGTCCTATGAAACGGCTGAATATTGGTGCGACGATGTGACCTATATAGCACATTAACGAGTAATGCCTGTAAGAGCAAGCAATTTTACGATAATTCGGAGGAAATATCATTATCCTACGAAGGCTAAGAATCCCATGATTATCAACTAGCTATTACAAGCTGAGCAAATGAATTTCCTTTAAAATAGGTTTAAAACATAGGGAGGTTCTGACCGAGTGGGCATGCTCTGAGCCTCTTTGGCTCCTGAGATTAGAAAAACAGTCCTCTGGGCCGGATTTGAACCAGCGACCTATGGATAACTGTGAATCCTCCACTACAGTCCACCGCTCTACCAACTGAGCTACCAGAGGCTCTGCATACTTTCCTGTTCGTTCTGATTGCTTTACGTCCGTCCCTGTCTTTCGTTTCCACACACTGCTACTCAGCGCGCCCATTAGACGCACAGGAAATGCCAGTCATCGGCTGCAACTGCAAACATTGCCCAGATTAAGTTTTTATAATGCTCGATCGTGTCAATTAGGTTAAAAAAATGCAAGTAGGAAGTGTCTGAAGTACGTCAGAATACTGCTAAATGTATTTACGGTCCCATACTCGTGTCTGGTTCCATGGTGGTAACGGTTTAGCACTCTGGACTCTGAATCCAGCGAATCCGAGTTCGAATCTCGGTGGAACCTTCGTTTAGTCTAAATTTTTCTGTAATAAGCGTTTCTCGCCGAGGAAGTATCAGCGATAGGCTCAGGGATTTAGTTTCTACGTTTGTGTTAAAAACGAGACGTCTATTGAAACGGCTGAATATTGGTGCGACGATTGACCTATATAGCACATTAAACGAGTAATGCCTGTAAGAGCAAGCAATTTTACGATAATTCGGAGAAATATCATTATCCTACGAAGGCTAAGAATCCCATGATTATCAACCTAGCTATTACAAGCTGAGCAAATGAATTTCCTTTAAAATAGGTTTAAAACATAGGGAGGTTCTGACCGAGTGGGCATGCTCTGGAGCCTCTTTGCTCCTGAGATTAGAAAAACAGTCCTCTGGGCCGGATTTGAACCAGCGACCTATGGATAACTGTGAATCCTCCACTACAGTCCACCGCTCTACCAACTGAGCTACCAGAGGCTCTGCATACTTTCCTGTTCGTTCTGATTGCTTTACGTCCGTCCCTGTCTTTCGTTTCCACACACTGCTA